>NC_055666.1:15270162-15593495 GCF_017976325.1 Chelmon rostratus | reverse complement strand
TTTCCTTCAAATCAGTTGACAGAATGGAACTTTTTACATGAAGTTGACCAGTGCGACAGAAATTTGACTCTAATCCTGTAATTCACTGTGTATTCTTTAATGTGAATATGCCATATCTTTGTGTCTGTGCTCAGTCTCCAGGCTTCCTACAGTTTGGACTAGGTCAACCAGCATAGCTCGAGCAGAGATACGAAGGGGGAGTTTTTGGAGGAAGCATTTCTCATCTCTTATGCCTCTGCTGGGTGTTCAGGCAAACTTGTCCACTTCAATTTAACACAAAATTGAGAGATGTCAGACAACTCTTCCATTCTTTCACACTTACAGAGGAGAGGAGTCAGTGTGAGCAGCTAAAATGGGAAAATTCAAGGAAAATGTTGAGGGACAGTCTGCCCCAAAATTGTGTGTTCAGCATTTTCCCTTTATTTCGTGGTGGTTCACACTGTGCTTACGATCTTTGCATTGTTTGCGTTTTCAACTCATTAAGTGTAACATCAAATTCAAAGGCAATATAAAACCTTACGGCAGAGCGTCGGCAGTGCATATATTACTCGGATGTGGGGGCACAAGGTGTGAAACTAACGATGTGGTGTAAACAGAGATGAGATATCAGGAAACAAGATAAGAAGCAACATCTTTCACAGTTTGAATTCCAGGCATGTCGGTGCAGCAGGCATTTGAATGGCGGGCAGAGAGAATAGATTACAGAAATCTTTAACTGGATTAGAAACAGTGCTGCTGCGTGCCAATAAAATCTGCTTTTTTTAATACAAAATGTTGATATTCCTGTAGTATCTGATAAAGCTTTGGTATCTTAAAAGGCAGGATGATGTTGCAGAAATTAAATATTCAGTTCTTCAGTTTAACAGTGTTTTCCCTTCCCCCTTCCCTTCCCTAGCTGTACAATTTCCAGTACAGACACAACTGATCGGAAAAAATAAATAATAACAAACCTAAATGAAATTGTTTCCATTATGACCCGGTGTTCAACAATTATATGCAAGTGGGGAAACAGACAGACGTTACAGTAGCCTCAATACACCAGACAGTAGTATTGTCAGGAAATGTGTTTTAAATGAAGGGCACTACCACGATCAGTCAGGTGTGCAACTAATTGGTACGCAGGCACGCATGCATGAAAAACTGGTACTTCCTCAACATGGTTGGACAGGGAGGGGTGAGGGGAGGGGTATTCAGGTGGTTGTGATCTTCCAACTCACCGCTAGATAACACTAAATCCTACTCACTGGTCCTTTAAGCGGCTAATTTGGTGTTCTGCCATCTACTAAAAAACATCACACCGAAGAAGAAAAAGCAGAGCGTAGACTTTTCTCCGACACTGGCACTGACATTTGCTGTGGCTTGAAGCTAACGATGAGCCCGCTTAAATGTGGGATAAGATCTGACATTCGCAACCACATGTCGCAACAGAACAGGTGCCTTTTTTAGAGCCTCAAAGAATTCCAATCATCCATTATTTGACACCAAAAGAGAAAGGGGCACACAAATGTGGCACAAGTTTTTGCTAACAAACAAACCAGTCAAGCTGTAAAGTCCAGTCATCCACACACGTCCCATTCCATCTTCCTGTCCTGAGGGTTTTGCTTTATGGAAGTGGCTCGGAGTGAATGTCGCAGGAGCATATCGTTCATGTGAAGGGGAAATCGGATGATGCAGAGTACTGCACACACTAACATTGGGGAGTTTAGAGCTTAGTTTTGGGACACTATGTTTGGGGTGAGTACTAAATACCATGTTCTCACCTGAGTACTGGACTAAAAAGGTTATATGCAGCCCTGGTCAAAGTCATGCACCAATGAATTCAATTTTGTGGCCATCTACCTACAGTCATTGTGTGCATATATGACACCTATTTATTTAAATCATCGTTTGAGCTCAAGTTCATGCCCACAGGATTCACTGATCGTGTATTTGGGGAAATTAAATCAAGGACTGAAGTTGAAAAAATCACCTTTTCTACTTGAAAATACAGGAAACAATCAAGTGCAATGGCTGTTAAAACTGATTATATATGAGGAATTCTATTTTAGGATGGCTTTTTCCTTTAACCGAGATGCTCTGTACACAGAAGGGACGCTCTCGCACTTTGTGACTCACTGAAGAGAATGCAGGCAGACATAAGGGCTGAATTCAAACCAAGCAAGCACATATGGGACATTAGCAAATGGATGGACACAAGGATGAGACCATTATCTTCGCTGTCGAGAATGTGCATGAGCACACATGTGTGCAAGCCTGCATATGCACATATTGTTGTGCTAATATGTGTACTCAGACCTTTGTCTTCTCCAGCAAAGTGTGTGCATGTGTGCATCTGCTTAGAACATGTTCTCCTGGGCAGTCGCAGCTGAGGTCGCTTGCATTCATTTGGTTTGATGGAATTCACATGTAACAGAGCGGCCACTTGTCCCAGGAGTCTAATCCCTGCGGACTCTGGATCAGAGATGGAACATGCATGTCGGTCACAGCTGTGACACAGAGAGAGCAAGTGTCAAAGAGGCAACAAAGCTTTGAAAGAAGGCAGTCACTGTGAAAAAGTGCACCAATTTTTGATGAATATGCATGAAAGAAGAAAACCTTGGAGGTGCTGGGGACAAATCATCTTAGCACTGCTGTACAGTTAAAAGGTTGGTTGCAAAGCTATTGTACTTAGATTAAAACATAAATGATAAATGTTTTTTGGTGTCAAGACTCCCGTCTGGAACTGACATTTTGTTACTCCCCTAAATACACCAGCGCAGTGTCGCTCAGAAATATACTTTGAGACAGGGGCACGAGTCTCACTTTAAGAAGACTGAGAGCCTCCAGGCATGCTAGCAGCTCTGCAAGGCTGTGCAGGCGCTTTGAGCTAATGCTAACATCAGCATGGTGAAATGTTTGCAAATGATAATGCATGACGATGTTTAGTTTTTATAATGTTTACCCCACTCAGTTTAGCCTGCTAGCATGCAATAATCAGCACTGAACATGAAGTACAGCCGAGGCTTGTTAGGATTTGATCGTTTTGAAGGGATCTCGTCATAATCTACAGAGTTAGACATGATGATAGTGCTCGATTAAAAGTCCAAGGATCTCTGTACCAAAGGTCAGGGTGATCTTTCCAACAATTGTTGAAACATTTCACTCAAAAACACAAAATTGTGGGCCTGTTTGGTTTTGGTAGATGTTGGTATATTGCACTGGATAGGTGGAAATTAACCTGCAGATGGTACAAGATAAAAAGTAATATCTTGACCAAATTTCATGGCAATGCATTCAATAGTTAGTGTAAGTTGAATATTTCAGTCTGAACTAAAGTGGACAGAGCAACATCCCTAAAAACTCCTAAGCTCCTAAGTCTCCAGGTTTGTTTTACAGATTTAAATCAGTATCACGTACAATACCTTGAAATTTTCACTGAAATCTATGAATACATTCATAAGTGTAACTGACGAGGCAGAATGAGGAAACGGGGGAAAGTAGATTTGGACATCCTCCTGCTGATCAGGGTGCTGACAGAACCGCCACAGCAGCTGTCAGTGCATCGTGTTGATAAAGGTAACACTAACTCACAGCGAAACGTGTAGCAGCAGCCAAAGGAGCTCCAGCAGCCAATGAGAAGAGGAACGTGGCTGATAGCTGCCAATAGAAGAGGTAAACACAGTAAACTGCTGCAACAGATCTCATCTATCATAAATGCAATTTATGGCCTGCACCTGTCAGTCAGACCTCAAATCTCGGTGAGGTTTTTTTGCTTCATACCCTCCTGACCGCACTGAGGCAAATGCTGCATCTCCACATGTCTGAAGCTCTTTCATGACCCCTCAATCAACCAGTTTGAGAAGTGTTTCAGATTAGACTGTTCCAGACTGATAATCCAAATGCACATCCACTCAGATTACTTCATGCCTGCGGATTATGGGTCATGTGTCATCTCATATTTGCCGCTGAAAGGGAGAGATTCATGCTTTTACGGTTTTTGTTTGTTTGGGTCCGCTGTTGAACGAATATTCTATTTCAAAATGAAAGAGCGGTTCAGCTCCTGTCAATGCTGCCATCAAAATGGTGACCTGGCCTCTGAGCTCCTCAGCACACTGGAACCAATGCCTTCGGTATCAGATGGAAGGTTGTTTAATGGCTGTGATGTGATTGGCTTTGGCTTCATTCCCAGCTTAAGGTTCAAAGGCTTCGTTCTGCCTTGTTTTCTTTCTCTGTTTTCGCAGTGTTTAGGTTTCAGATTATACTTAAATCTAGGTTTTAATACTCTTAATAACTCTTTCAGAAGTCTGCTTTCTCTGCGGTTGTCCTTGAAACTTGGCAAGATTCTCACTTGGCAGACTCTATTGTACATATTTGCAAATGCTGTGCTCATTTGTTTATGTGTGCCGTGAATATGAATATGATTTGACTCATTTAATAGCGATCTCTTCAGGGGGATTTACGCGTCTCACATATAAAACTCATGCTTTGGTTCCAGGCTGCAGACAGAGCCAAGTAAACAGTTATTCAGACCTCTGGCCCGCAGAGAGGAGGACGGGCTCCGCTCTGTCAGGAAAAACATGAGGACAGCGAGAGGAGACAAGACGGATGGTTGATCGGACTCCCTGTCCAGCCATCCCTGCTGCTGCTCTCTCATTTGGCGAGGCGTCACATTAGCATTCAGGCCGTCCCTTTTTCCCACCCACAGAAATGAATCACAGCCTATTACAGTAATGAAAGTGTCACAACAGAATTGATTGGATAATGTCTTAATGAACTGCTGAGACTGAGAGCACAGTAAAGACAGGAAATCTAACACAAAGAAAATAGATAAGAGAACAAAGACAGAAAAGTGTGAACATCACCATGCTACCATTTCCACAGTGGCAATGCTAACATGCTTTCTAAAACACATGCTAACATGCTCACCATCTCATTTTAGCATGTTAGCATGCTAACATTTGCTAATTAGCACAAAACACAAAGTACAGATGCTGATGGTAATGTTACTTTTTCAGGTATTTGGTTCAGTGTAAGACAAGTACTGTTTGACTTGATGGTAGCACTAGATGAAGTTCGGGGATCACCAAAATAATTACAGTTTATGATAAATCATCCAAATTAAACCTGCTGTTTAGATCACGAGTCCTTAATTAGTTAGAAAATATTGTGGTTTGGGTCAAAATGACTACACTGTAAGGTTAGGAGGTATTTGTAACCATGGCTACAATAAATGTGGTTATGCAACAATTGTGGTTGCATTTAAAAGAAAATCTCCACCCTACACTGACTTTGTCGTTCTACATTAATATCAACTGACAACCTCCTTTGCTCCTGTTTTCCACTGCCTTCAGTACCCCCGCAGAGCAGGCGGAATTCTTCACTTCAGTTCAGGCTCAGTTTGCTTGGAAACTTAACCAAGGTGAAACCAAAAAAAAAAATACAAGGCACCAAGGAGTATCCACAACTTTTGACAATAGAAAGCCAAAGAAGAGTGGGTCGAGTGGAGTCTGTTGCAACTGTATCATGCAGGAACAAGAAGCTGAACCCAAATGCAGACCAAACACAGTGAAGCTGGTACAGTTCCAATAACTTTATTAACAAACGGGACCAAACAACAACCACAGACTTGTGGGAGGGAGAAGCTGGCAAAAGTCAAAACCAAAGTAGTGATTTTCAAAGAGGCAAATGCTGCTCCACAGCAACAGGCATTGAGGCCATAAATGCAAAAGACATCTAAAAACACAGGGTTTGAAAACTTGACACAACATGCACAAGGGACAAACTGGCAAGGACTAAAGGAAACACACAGACTTAAATACACTGGGAAGGGAGAACTAATGAGACGCAGGTGAAAACAATCAGACAATCACACAGGCGGGAAAACACAAGAAGTAAAGCAAAAGGTGACACACGAGGTAAACCTTCAACATAAAACAAATAAACATAAAACTTCAAATAGTTGCTGAGTTATTTAGTTCAAAACTAAAAATGTCATCTTTCTGGCTGTGTTTGATTAAAAGTCGGGGGATCACCAAAGTCAGTGAGGGTCATCCACTGGGAACCATGAATGTCTGAACAGAATTTTTATTTATTTATTTATGAGTTTATCTGGCAGGAACAATGCAAAAATCATTGTAACCGGTTACAATGATGTGATATAGATGTATTGCGTTTAAGATTTCTAGCCAAGGCTAACTTGTCAATTAGTTAAACCAAGTACAGAATAAAAAGTGATATTCTCATTCATGTGACATGACTACAGAGAGGCCATAGATTTATAGAGCAACACCACTCGCTTAACTTAAAAAAAAGAAAAGCTTGCCAATGAGCATCAACAAATCAGAATAAGAACAGGAAGTGATCTAACCGAAGCACTGTTTGCAGCGGGGTCGTGTGCGAAGGTGAGAGACTGTTTGGACTTGAGGGCCGGACAGGTGGCTGGGCGACTTGCAGGGCGAGGAGGGGAAAGACGATCACCTGGTGTGGCAGCAGCGTCCAGCAGGGTTGTTTCTCAGCTCCAACCCCCAGGGGATTGTGGGAGAGGTGGATTAATGGGGAGTGGAATGAGAAAACGTGAGGAGGGAGCGAGAGAGGGGGTTAAGGCTGGGGGGTGATATCCAGTAGCTCTGCTGCAGAGCTGATGTGTTTCTATGTATGATGAGAAAGCAATGGCATTTAGCTGCAGAAGCCCACCAAACACCCACAGCCCTCCACCCACACACATAAACGCATAGCGAGAGCTTCATTTTTCTTTAAGATAATAATGCTGGGCCAGCAGTTCAGCAGGCAGAGGTGGCTGCCATATTGGATGGTAATAAGATTGAGCATCAACCCATAACTTTTTCATGGATTTCATTACTTTCCTGCCCTTTTCAGACGTTGCCCTACAGCTCCTTTGACCTGTTTATGGTTTGGACTTAAAATAATAAAATAATTTACCTAAAGTATATCACTTACTGTTCGTGCATTATTCACATTCACAGATTAGATTTTAATTTGTGTTGCTGGAAGAAAAGGAAAGCGCCTTTGTTTTGGTTCTGAACTTTCTGATTCCCTGTGAAGTATACATCAGCTGCACGCTGAGCTCAGCAGTCTGACCGTTTGGCACTCTCCAAACACGCAATCTGGTCTCGTCCAGGCCCCCGCCGTGCCCGCCGTGTGTGAATGTGTTTATGTTGATGGAGTGCAAGCGTGTTTGTGGTTATGTGCGGCGATGTCATCAGATCGGCACATGAGAGCCTCCTGTTGCTGGCCTGACATAAATCAGCAGCGATAACAACAACAACAACAACTCTTGTTTACATGTCATCTCAGATGCCTCTTGACTGTGGAGATCCGGCTGAATATTCCAAGTACGAGTCTGGCAGCTGAGCTGTTCTTCCTCACAGGGGGGTTTACTATGTATAGCAGGCGGTGTTGATGAGATTGGGGTACATGCATCTGTTCCAATGGTTTGTTTTCCCCAAGACTGTTATCTAATTTCCATAATGTAAGACACAATGTAAGACATGTGGGTGTGTGGGGAAGGGCATGAAGTTCCTAAATTAGGGAGACCAGGAGAAACCCCTTCAGGACAAACAGAAACCATTTGCATTTGTTTACAGCAGCAGTTAAAATGCCAACAAAGACCATCTTCCTCCAGGATTGTTCAGCATTTTGTTGCATCAATTTACCTTCACAAGTCTTCCTGGGCCTTTACCCTTTCAAAGAATACTTCTTATTTACATATAATGAATTATGCATTTATATCATGCAAATCACCACCAAATTACTGATTTTACCAGATATTGAATCACTTATAATTGGTGATTGGTGTGATGTGTGTTTTACATGGCGCGTGTTTGAATGTGTATGTTGTGCTTCACTCCAGTGTTTGCTGAGCCTCTCCTCCCTCATCACTGCTGTGCACTGATCCCTGATGAAATTTTCACGTGTCTCCGAAGAGTAAAAGAGCCAACACATTTCTAATTAAACTGTGTATAATGTGGCGAGTGACTGCTGCGTGTTCCCCAGATTCCTGAATAATTACGAGGTTAAACTGATTTAGAACATCCGACTAGTCCCTCGTGACAAACACCATTGTGCCCAGGTTTGCTACGGTCATGCAAAATCAGTGTCGTACATGCGTGTACATCCTAAGCCGGATTTTGGCTTTTCCAATATACGGTAGATATTACGGTATGTTAATATTTCTCAAATAATCAAATAATTCTTGTTAAATTTGTTTTTTTGTGGTGTGTATGTGTACATTGTATGAAGTGGATGATACACTGCATTCATAAGGTTTGGTGCACAGTACACATCTCAGGTCATAAAGGAGAGCTCTGAAAAACAATAAAGGAAGAAACAGTTGCATCCACAGATGTGCACGCGCACACACACACACACAAACACACACACACACACACTTTTTTTCACCCATAAGATCTCTACAATCACAGATAACATCACCATCATCTCTTTCTCTCTGGAGGATGCTGCCTCCCTCCTATATCGCTCACTTGTTGGTTTTGTGGTTGTTTACTTTCACAGGTCTTTTTTTCTGCTTCAAAAATCATCCCTGGTGTAATTTTAAAGTGCGTTACTGCTTGCGCTGCTATAGATTATTTCATGCATCAACAACAGCTAGAATTTCACAATCCTGATGCCTGTAAAGTGTCACAAGCATTCCGGAGAGTCATAGAAACAAAGAGGAACAAATTTGCAGATCTTTTCTTTGCAGTTTTTATAATCTTTACAATTCAACCAGCCTTTACTGGCAGTGATTCAGCCTGGTCAGAGAGAGGTTTGTCTGCATTTGTTTGAGGGTGTCTCCCTCTCTTCTCAGGTGGCTGCGATTGTGCGGTTTAGGCGTCCATGACTCTTCCTGCCTGCAGTGATGGTGGTTTTTATGTGCAAGATGTCACAAGCATCCTGGCAAGTATGAACATTTTTGGGTAGATTTTAAAACAATTGTTATTAACTCCACCAAGAAGGTAATGTTTTCAGTCTCATTTGTCTGTTTGTTAGTACAGACAGATTTCCAATAAATTTTTGTGTGCCCATAGTGCCACTGTAGTCATTTTGAAAAATGCAATGTTTTGCTGGACTACATGCTGTACTGCACATTTCCTTAGTTCGGAAACACATTGTGCAATTTGCAACCATATTTATAGTTTTTTCAAATCTACTTAATGCAATCATGCAACATTTGTTGGCATTCAGCCTTTAAACGCTCATATCTCACGAATCTAACTCCCATTGTTTTGTTTATTGACTTGCATACATTTTCTGGGGACTTACCCTAACCCTAACCATACGACTGCTAGCCTATCTCTAAATCCACATTAACCCGAGACTTTGCCCTAAAATGTAATGATTTACGTTATGGGGACTTGCATTTTGTCCCCACATGGAGGGGTGGAAGGTGATAGAAATATCATTAACTTACCATTTCTATCCTTAACTTAATATAATCTAGCCTTGTAGCTGGGATTCTTTGTTTATCCTCTGTTATGCAGCTTACTTTATATGTGGCCCATTGACTAGTTGCTACCATGAAATCCAATCCCTCCCTCTTTCTGGCTTTTTGGTTTTGGTACCTTGCTATTTGTCGTTGTCGCCCTCATGAAATCTTTCACCTGTGTATTGCTTCCTTCTTTGACTTCTCATCCTTCCTGCATTCAGATTCTACACAGCTGACATGTCTTCTCTTTTGCAGAGCATTTATTCTCAGTGTGAATTCAAAGTTGCACCCCAGTTTAATACTGCAATTGTTGGGATACCGTGGCGTAACTAAAGCAGCTGCTCATCTATCTACAGTATGATCAGTCCAAATCAAGACTGGTTTAACTATTAGCCATTGTCTGATCGTACAGTTGATAGATGTCCGGGTAGCTTGTGAATTTTCTACTGAATCTCTACTTAAAAAAAGTTTGTTCAAAGTGTTGCTTATCCTTCTGCCCATGAGCTGCAGTACTTTCATCTGCCTCCGTCATGGACTGTTTCACTCATTTTTATTCCCATGTCCCTTTAATAAATGATTAGAATACTGACACAGTGCAGCAGGCATAACTCAGCACTTCAGTGTCCCTATGTCTACACAGACCCACACAAACACACGCATACAGCACAGAGTTGACTGACTGTGCTATGTACAGTGTAGTACTGTGTCTGGAAGGTATTTTAGCCTGTTAGCCAACGTATTGACTTGAATAAGTGGATAAGTTGGTCCCACAAACCCCAAGTAAGCAGACATTGAATATAGCTTAATTTTGCAAAATGCAGTGACTACGGGATTCAAGATGATGCCAAAGTTATAGATTTTCAAGTTACACTGGTGGTAGTCTGGACTGTAAGTAAAATTTTCAGATGATTGAGTGCAGATTACACAGTGACATAGCTGATGGAGGTTCTTGATAGATAAAACTTGATTTCTCTTAAAGGCATAAATGCAACAACCATTCTGCTCAAAATGTGGGCTCCGTCTTGCTGATTGGAGTTCATCCACAAAACATTAAACAATATGAGGATGAGAGGAAGCCTTTGTTGGCCACGCAAAAAAAGAAATCGGAGCACATTTCCTAGACCACAGAAGAAAAACATGCCCCACATTTGTCATCTTGCATGCTTTTTTGGCATATTGGAGCTCAGATTTCTATTTGTTTTTTTCTCGCATTCAATTTTTTAGCCCCTTCCTTATCTGAGAGCAAAGACAGTTTTATTCCACTGTGTAAGAAGAAAATGCTGAAGCAAAGGCCATTTTCACAGATTTCTCTCGTCCTGACCAGACTCTTTGTCTGTTTGACCCGTCCAAAATAGCTGAAATGACTCCTATTTGAATTTGACTTTTTTGTGTCCCTGTCACGGTTAGCACAGCCCATCTCATTAACATGATGGCATCGTGAATATATCATTGTGATAGACCGTGGAACTTTACAGCCCTCTGTGACACAAACAGCAGACACTTTAATGTCTCATTAGCCTTCCTAATAATCACAGAGGACACTGATGCTGACATTTCATGCTATTACTCCAACTGTTTCACATCCAGTTATTCTTGTGTTTTGTTTTTTTTTTGTTTGTTTTTTTTTGTATTATCCTTATTAATTTAGAACTTCAGACATCTGGCTGATCTCTTTTTTTGTAGCTTGTAACTTCTGGATCTTATCAGACTTCTGTCAGAGTCTGTGGTTGATTTATTTAACCCTGCAGCTGTACAGAAAGCAGTGTAGGTGGAGGTAGCAGCTATGATTTGTGTTTGGGATAATCAGTGCCAGAACATTACATGCTCTAATTTCAAATTATTTGTCTTAGTTGTTAATGTACTTTAAGATATCCCGTTTCTGTGGCAACTAACTACTGCTTTCCCGCGGACTGAACCAAGTATTCGCCTCCCGCCACGTTCCTTCTCACAGATCTATCCAGAGCCTGTTATACAGAGAATAAATAAACCTTTATTGACATAGAGAGCGAAAAACTCACACTTGGAATAACAGAGACAGAGATAAAGAGACCAATGACTGTAGCTAGGACAAAGAGGCGGCTGGGAGGTGGAGGTGGAACAAAACACGTGAATCCGTCACTCGGCTCCTTCTACAAAACACAGACGAAACTTACTGACACTGGGGCCTTTTATAAATCTACAGTATGATCTCCAGTGATACGGGGCCGGATGGAGATGTGAAGTTTTCCTCTAGCTGTCCAGCCATAGTCTGTGGTGTCAGAGGTTCAGAAGTCACATCCCTCCTCATCCTCAGTGATTGATTATGTACAGTGAAGTCCAACAAGTACAAATTCCCACAATCATTTGTGTATTTTTACAGCAGTTAGACAACTTTTACTTGATCTGTATCCTACAGTTAACTCAATGACTTGGTGAAAAGATGTGCTGTACAGTTCAACATACAGTATTCAACTGTAGTTTAGAAAAACACCTGTGCATTTTGTTTTACTGGTCAAAACCAGTATAAACCAGTTAACACAGTGCTTTTGGATACTGTGCCTGTGCCAAACAGTGTTGGGACATTATTATTTTTATTATGTTACAGATTATTGGTTAAAATATGACAGGTGAGACAAAGTGAAAAGTGATCCTAAAAAGCATTCCCACTGCCTCTACACTTGTCTCAAAGCAATCAATTTGCTTCCAGTGCTCGAAACCAAAAGCAAAAACGCTAAAATTCACAGTGAAACATCTCATTTTACATCATTACAGTGATCATACAGTACATCGTCAGAAAAAGTCTGTGACTTCCTTATCAAGAGTTCAGAAGGTGAACAGCTCAGACAGGACAACAATAGTCATGATGGGACTGCAGCAGCAGTGAGGTGGACTGTGGTCTGTATGTGTCACTGTACAGTAAATGAAGCTGGGTTTTAAATGACTAGGTGCAGATAAAACAATGATATTTACAGAGTTTCAGGGTAAAGACAATTAACAGCCATTTTATCTTCCCCTTACTGATGTCTGACTCAATGTAAAAAAAAAAAAAAAAAATCTACACAGCGCTCTCCTCTACTGCCCCAGTGATTCCCAACCTTTTTCCTTTGGTCTTCCCAGGCTCTGACATCAAAACAGAGTGGGAGACTAAATTTATGTTTAATCTGGAATTTGCAAATTAACATAATGATGTGTCTTTGTAATTACCATTTCATCAACAATCAATAGTTTGTTTCTTGATTGGTTGAATTGACTACATGATTGAGCAGCTTGGCAGAGCTGCACACCAAAATTTACTTTCTTGAGTTTCCAGAGATGTTACAATTTTTTATAAAAGGCTGTGTGTCCAGACTATAGGTTGGGGAACACAAACTGCCCTCTTTATTGCCCCCCAGTCCACTTTCTCTCTAAATCTCTTCTTTATCCCTAATCTCTCTCCTGCTGCTGCAGCCAGCTATGTGAAGTCTTTTGAAACAGCCTCTATGAAGTTGGGTGCTGACATGAGGATGGTAAAGGTGCAAATGATGGAGAAGAGAGAGAAGGCCACCAGGCACAGCCTGTCCACCACCGCCGCTGCAAACTTCCACTCGCTGCAGATGGCCTCAGCCTCGTCCTGGTCCCGGAACCGCTGGGCTATGTACGACACCTCCTCCAAGATGCGCTGGATCTCTGGTGGGGGGATGCTGATGCCCATCCCCCCTCCAACTCCCATCCCCAGGCCTCCGACACTGCCAACCCCTCCAGGTGGCTCAGCCTCATCGCTGGGGGAGCCGTGGGCTCGTCCCGCTAGTGCTACCCCGGAGTCGCTCGAAGGTGGGCAGTGTGAGCTCTCTATGGGGTGGTAGTTGCTGAAGTAGAGGCTCATGGAGCCGTTGGAGGTGCCTGTGGGGCAAGGCGGGCAGGAAGTCTGAGAGAGGGGCACACTGAGGCTCGGCACAGTGCCCATCTCTATGGAGCTGGTGCTGGAGTGGTGCTGGGAGGAGTGACGGTACTTGTAACCAGGTCGCTTGCGCTCATCGCCAGGTTGTTTCATACGTAGAAACCAGGCACACCAGTTCAACAGAACCACCCGGACCTGAAAAGAGGGAGGGAGGGAGTGTCAGTGGTGCACACACACTATAACACATTCATACAGATATTAGTGCTAAATGCTATCAGTGACAATAGTGATTAATATCTGCTTAAATCAGTCACTCACCCACTTGGGCATCTTGCCGCCCTGAGGGTCATGATGGTGAAACTGCAGGACTATAACTGTCACCACCACAGACATTCCCACAATCATCATGGTGCTGGCAAAGTACTGGGCTGCGGAGTAACCATCAACATTAACATGCTTTAAGTTTTTGCATTTTATAACTTAAATTATATTATAATATTTTCCACTTTCCAGCCCCCCTTCAACTACCCCATGGTCACATTTTATGAACACGTACTAACAGGTAAAACTTTAAGCTTGAATTCCCAAAATAGGTTGATTTCACGCTCTAACATGAAAGGAAAGCGGGTCTGATCAATCCGTGCAATAGGTTATATGGCCAAGGGGAGAAAAAGCACATTTGCACTCAAACGGGGGAATAAAATCTGTGCAAAATTTGTGACAAAACAGAAAAAAAGGGGTAAACAAACTAGAAAACAGTAAAGGAGAGAGATGGAGATTAGTGCTGGTTCTGGAGGGATGTTTTTACCCACATAAAGGAACAGTAAGAGAGGAGGGGAGCATTAACTAAACACACAGGCACGCACGCACACACACACACACACACACACACACACACACACACACACACACACACACACACACAGTCTTTATCTATGGGCCTGCCCTGCTTTCTGTGGAGCTAACAGATTAACACAACTTCAGCTACTGCAGTGGCAGCAAACTCAAACTTCCTCATGACCTCATGAAGTCAGGGGTTATGACCTTTTTTGGGGGGGATTATGGAAAGTGAAATGGAAGGAAACAGGGAGGGGATGCTTCAGCAAGAGGAGATGGAGCAGAAGAGAGGCGAAGCAGAAAATGATAAAACAAAGAGGTGAGGGGAGAGATGATGGAAGAAATAAGCGCCGGGACATAGAAAATGGTGTTACAGGATGTGTTTAACAGAGTGTCCTGACAGCTTTATGGTCAATCACTGCTCACTCTGGCTGTCTTTATGGAAGAAGAGTCGACTGCCTACAGATACAATGTACAATAAGTCAAAACATAATTGAGTGACGGTCCGGCACGGACCACGTTGTTGATTGTGGCTGAGCTAACTAATTTAAAAATGAATTAAAATCAACTGAGCCAAATGGTCTTGAGCCAGATAAGAGAGGTCTAACTAAATTAACTCAAATGAGCACACTGTGCTTATCTGGTGATTAAGGGCTGATGATAAACGGCGTATGGCCTGATTCTGGTCCCACTTGCTTTATGTATTTACAGTCAAGTTCAAGCAGCTACAATAACTCACATCCACGTTAGGCCAATGTGTTGTAAAGGGCCATGAGTCATTTTAACAAGGCTGCTAAATGTGTCCCAGTTGGCCTTGTCTTGAGGTCATGGGATGTAAAAAAAAAAAAAACAGATTAATCACTCTACTGATGGAGCATTTATCAAGAGCTTCTTCAACAAGGGCAGTTATCATTGCATTGATGTAGTGGTGTATGCTCAGCATGATCGAACACTGCGTGCACTCTCATCATGCACAATACAATTCACTTTAAGTTAAACTGATATGACACGTTACAAACAGGTTTGCAGTTCATGTAAACACGCTGTTACACACATGCGAGACAAAAAGAAACATTTCCTCTTGACCTGGTGAGCTTAAAGTGATGAATTAGAAGTGTTAGCCCTGCTAACACGTCAGCCTCTTTACTTGCTCTGAAAAAGCCTCTGAAGTCTTTCTCTCGCAGAACTTTAGCCCTTAGCCTCTCCTTCCCCTCATCCATTATTTCTTCTTCCACCCTCTTTTCCTTTCTCGCCTCCCCAGTGGAGAATCAGACATTTCACGGCCTATTAATGGTGCTGACAGCTTTAGTTCTGGCCACCAAATTTACTCCACGCGCCGTCCAGGAGCACGGTGAATGATGTATAGACGCCCCGAGGCTGCTCAAACCAAACCCAGCCACACACCAGCATGGGTCCTCATGCATTACTTTTTCAAGAGAGCACATACAGTGTATAGAGGTCAGGCAACTGCCCACGTTGAAAACGCTCAATAAGTAATGCATGTTTTATATTACTGGTGTTTACTGGAAGTGTGAGAAAGACTCAGGTACAGTTAAGTTGCAGATTTGTCAGTAATGCCTGTGTTGATGTACTGCATCCATTGTCACTTTAGTTTGACTGTTTGGTGAACTTTTTACAAGAGGAGAGTACAGTATCAGGTATACTCTTTCTGTTCAAAAATTTATGTTTGTCTGGAAGATTATTCCACCTGCAAAGACGACTCCTCTCCTCAGTTGTGCCAATGCCACTTCCTCCTGGTGATTCTACATTCATGCACACATAAATTTGTTACCCGTAGACCCATGCATACCCACCGATGAGAGGAACAGAGTCGGACGTGGCGGGCATGATCTCTGCTACCAGGAGCATAAAGACAGTCAGCGAGAGGAGCACAGTTATGCCTTGAGAGAGAGAGAGAGAGAGAGAGGGAGGCCGTGAGCATATACGTAACGATGTGATCAGGGTCATTCGTGCATGAAATCAGTTCAATTATATGTAATCTGTTATTTTCTCGTGACTGCAACCATTTATCAGCCGCTGTCTCGTCTAATGTGTCCAGAGTAGATTACAGCTCCGTGTGCTGTGTACACTATGTAACTGCTGACTGCTCATCTGTGGATGAATATTTATCAAAACTCACCGGCACTGAGGGAATTCCAAAGTGGATTTAGTAGCAAAGCTCTTATTTTGAAATTAAATTACTGAAAGGTGATTTGACATGCATGTTCATGGCTCACTACATGATTCATTTGACGTTTGCAGACAAATATGCATGCACAAAGACATCAGTGCAGTCATGTATCGGTGTACAGTTGTGACTGTGTTTGTATAAGCTTGAAAAATGGTACAAAAATGTTTATCTTTCTTTCATAGACCAATAACAAAATAACAATATTTGTGTTTCCATCTGTGTAAGTCCCCCTCACCCAGAGAAATCTTCTCTCCAGAGTCGGCAGGTAGCAAGAAGACCAGCAGGGCCAAACCCGAGATCAGCACACAGGGGATGAGCAAATTGAGGCCATAATATAACGTCCTGCGGCGCATGGTGACCGTGAACGTCACATCAGGGTAGGGCTCCTTGCAGCACTCATAGTACAGCTCATTGCGCTTGGCTGGCACACCTAAGAGAGGAGCACACACATACAGGTCAGAGAGATTTTTCTGGACTAACAAAGTTAATCAAGTTGAAGATTTAAATAGCTTTTAGAATGCATGTAAATCAGAAAACCATCCCACTAATTACTGCAATTAACAACTGTAATGATTCTATCTCTCCATGCATCTGTTCATAGGGATGGATGAATAGAGAGAAGAAATAGACTGAAGTGGGTCTGAGTTAGATCAGTCTTGAAGCTTCCCTTCCTTATTTTCACACTGTATTATTAGTAAAAATATTCCCCCCAAAAAATCAGAAAAATATATATATTTTTTTATTTTTGCTAGCTGCACTCTCTCACCTTCAGCTCAAACTCTGGGGATGTGGTGTGCTGCTCTCACATATGGCCTGGCTACACACCTGCCAATGTGTCAAACCTTCGCATTGCATGCCATCTGGTGCTGTCTGACACCCATTTCCAGCTGACCATCATCCCAGGGGCACAGGCACTGGGATCCGCTGCTGCTCTGTCCCCGCTTGGGTGGCCTTCCAAAAATTCTCCCCTTTCCAGCTCATCCGGCTACAACCATCCAAATGATCCCACTGTGAGGTCATTAATATTAAAATAATACATTTTGGACACAGGAAGTTGGCAAGGCCTGATCCCGCTGGGGGGAGTCTTTGTCAGGTATGTCTGAATATTTCAGCTTTGTCAAATATTTTATCTCGGAAAATGTAGATTTAGGGAGACTAGTGATGGATTAGCCCACTTTGTATTGCTCAGACTGACTACAGCAGCAGTTCTTGTGCTGTATATTTATACCCTCTAAAAGAATTGTTTTCAAAGTTTTCATCTCATCTCTGGACTCAGATGGAGAAATCTTTGGAGAGAACTACAGAAATCAGGTTTATGCTCACATAAACAATCACACTGGATTCTAAGCGATTCTCTCTTACCCACAAGGTCCCACTCCCCGTTGGGTATGTAGGTAGACGTGTCCACATCCAGCATCTGGAGGTCCAGCAGCCAGCCGTTGTGCGTCCACGAGCCAAACTTCAAGTCACACTTTTGCACGTCAAAGGGGAACCAGCGCACGTCGATGTAGCAGGTGCTCTTCAGGATGCCAGGGGGGATGTACTGGCAGTAACCCGACGCATTCACCAGCACGTTGGTGTGGAAGGTGGCGTCGAACCGCTCGTCCGCACTGGTGAGAGATCAGAACAGTAATTTCATCATCTTGCTGTGAGCTAAAGCTCTGGCTTGCTGAAATCTCTTTATTCCCTTTTTAATTGTTTTTGACACCATGCTTGAGCACCACACGCTGTTACTTCAATTACTTCAAAATGAGCTTGTCAGTTTGTACTGTCACAGAGAGACTCATGATACAATAACCTTGTGAATGATGTAAACTGAGTGAAGGAGCCACAGGAGGGTAATTCTGTCTTTGCTTGTTTGATCCAATCAACAAGAACACATTCAGGAATAAGAAAAGCATTTAGTCAGAGGCATAGTACACTCTAATAACTGATTTTTTTGGCCACTTGGGGGCAGCAGAAACAAGTTGTGAACGCAACATCGAGAATATCACCACCGTTTAAGTTAATATGATGAACCTGTTTGCAAAAAATTGCTCATTTACACATCAACAGCTCCAGAGAAACATGATCATTCATTTGGAGTTGTGTTCTTGTCCACCCGATGAACTGAAGTCAGAACACTTTTAGTTCTGTTTTTGGCCTCCACCAACTCCTAAGGGAAATATCTGTCTCTTTAGCAGCTGAATGCTCCACTATGTTCACCAGCTGGTCGCCAACTGCGTCTGTCTGCCGTTTGGTGCTGAGCAGGTAGTGTGCAGTGGCTTTTTAAAGCGTGTATACCGAAAACAGGTGCCTGCTGTGGCCCAAAATAACGTGATGAGAGCAGTGAGAGTGAACCAAAACAGTAAAGTTGTGGAGCGGGCCACTAAACAATCAGCTAAAGCTTACTATAAAGGTCAATAAAGCAGAGGGGAGCTGCAGGTTCATGTGAGAATTCTCTGTAGGTGTGATTCAGCTTTCATTTCATACACTGTTATGCTAAAAAAATATCAATTATAGCTGCTTGACAGTAATCTTATTTTTTATCACATGAGATCATATCTTCACTGCTGTCAGTGTTCGTGTGTATTTGTATACCTGTTTTAATGAGCCGATCTCTGCTGTTTCAGCTTGCCACAGCAGTGAGCAGTGAAGTGATATTTATCTACCCAGCCATCTGTGGAGCAACATCCTGCCATTCCAGTCCTTCACTTCCACATATACACAGTGAAAACCCAGGCGAAATCCAGGGTGCAGTGAAATTAAATATTCACCTCCATCGCTATGCCAAATATGCAGTAACAGGAACCAAACTAGTGGCATGAGAAAACACGACAGATGCCTCCTACAAGGCTCCGCAACCGAAAACCTGCTGGGCTGATATAAGGGCACAGACAGGTCTTGTATAAATGAAGTTTCTTTGAAATGGATTTGGCTTCACTCGCCAAACTCTCAAATCCCACCAAAGTCAGTAAAACCATTGAACAAAGTCGAGTTTGTGCTCTCTAAAAGTCTATGAGTAGCAAACGCTACCTTTGGGGACAGATAGTTACACTGCTCTGGCACCCCAGTTGAACTCTAATCCAGTATTAAAGAGTAGCTCCTCTGGTGAGGTTGAACTCGGGCAAAGTCTGAACTTTTAGAGAATTCAGGCTGTGTCTTCTGATTTGTTTCCTTGTACTGTACGCAGCCAAAGTTCTTCTCTCGTGCAAACTTTTTCTCCCCTTTAGCGGCTAGCTGGAAGGAAGCATCACCTCTCCTACTTTTTATTATAACATACAGGCAGCTGTGGAGGGTCAAAGTCAGCTTAGACCTGTGTATACTAACTTGAAAAATCATACAGAAACACAATTTATCATTGTGCTGTATTTGTTTTGGATTATCCTTTTTCTTTGAAATAGAGACACTAATGTCATTCAATTGAGTGTAGTTAGTTAGTATTTTAGTATTTAGTTAAAATTCATCTGGATTTGCATGCCCCCATTTACAGTTACATAACCAGTTTCTCTGAATCTACCCACAGACAGTGGGTTTTATACGTTCTCTCAGTTGTTTCTCAGATGAAATGTTTACTGATAGTGGATTTTTTTCTCACTTGTTGACAACCTTTCACTGTTACTTCAGTTTTATAAACTACACTAAACTAAACCATAATGAAAAAGCAATGAAAGAGTTTGCAGAAAAATTAAGAGGTAACTAATCTCTTAAGTAAACTCTAAGCTCTTAATCAATTCACCTGTTCATATTACTTTTATATGAACACATTTGAATGTTAATAGCATCCTCCCTCAGGCTGCTGTAGGTGATTAATGTGTGACCAACAGTATACTGTAAGTGAAAGAAGCATTTAGGGGACAGTTCTAAGAGGTAGAAAATGTTATGAAGTAAATGTAGTAAAATGGATCTACAGCAGCACAGCAAAGCCCCACACGAACACAGCATGAAGGAAAAAGAAAAGTACTGATATTGTAGAAAACTCACGAAAAGGTTTCCAGCAGTCAGAGGGAATGACAAATGTTAGTGTAAAGTATCGCAGAGTTGTTATTTATTACATGAAATGAGCAAAAAATACACACACTCACACATTCAGCCAAGTCCCGAGGCCATTGTAGAGCGGACAGTCCTTTTTACTCTTCAGTTCACACAATGAACTCAGCATACATATACAGTATGAATGCACACACAATACACCTACACATGCACACACAAATCAACACACACACACACACACACACACACACTCACACACACACACACACACAATGCAATCCCCTGCGAGAGAGATAACGTCAGAGTATCAGAGACATCCTGGAGCCTCATTCAGCACCGACAAAAGAACGTGGCCGGCATCTTAACAGAATTTGTGGATGGACCCGTTCTATTTGTCCCCTGCCCTTGCTCAGATTGAGTGATTTACCTTTTTGCGGGGGGTTACGTGTTGTAATTTATTTTCTTCTTCTGTTTTTTTTTGTGTGTTGCTATCAGCCTTGGCTCCGGGTGCTGGAGCAGGGATGTGTGGGTTGGCCAAGGCGGAGCTATGCGATGAATTATTCAAGCTTCGGCCTCACTTTATCTGAAGGTGCATGCTTTCCTGTAATCAGTGCTTGCATACATCACAGCAGGGCATGTCCTGGACTCTCTCTCTGACTGTGTGTGTGCGTGTGGAGAGTACACATTGTACAAGTTTCTGTATGTGCAGAAAAGGAGACATGCACAGAACAAGACAAAATACATAAAGCTACCTTAAAAAAAGACGAATTAGATCAAGCACACAAAGACACGTGTTCTCTGTTGAGAAATGTTAAAGATGAATTAGGCTGTTTTTCAAAGCAAAGGTACTGTTAAATATTTCTGCTCTATTGTAGCTTGCTTCAAAATGTACTGAAAACAGTAAAAAAAAATGTTCTTTTTCATTACTCCTAAGACAAGTTATTGTAAGATTTTGAAAACAAATGCTTCGCAATATTCAACTTTTTGCAACGTACACATTTCAATGATTCAATATGCATACAACTGGACAAGTGATAGCCATGGGAGAATGGGAGGTGGTTGGAGAAAGAGCACTGTGAGAGTGGAGCAAGGTGGAAACAGACTGACTGACAATGACAATGGTGGCAGTGACAGGTTCCTGCACCATGGGACGTGAGTCACAAAGCTCTACCTGAGTCACTCCACACCTGCTGCTGCCCGCACACAGGAACACACACACGCATGCACACACACACCAATGACAAAAAGAAGAAAGCCATGTAAAGAGTGAAGCAAAAAGAGAGCCATGCAGGGTGGAAGATGATGGGGTCCTGCTCAAAATAAGTACAACATGCTGATCGGAAACAAGATCTCAACGGCAGACTAAGAAATAAGATGTAAAATAATGATATTTGGTACCTTTAAAGTCATGATTTGACTTATATGCTTTTTGTTGATGCCCGCCATCAGGCTGCACAAGCTGAAAGGGCAACAAGGAGTACTACAGAATACTTTTTATCTTGTTAGCTTTGACATTATTTGTTTGCAAACTTTTTTGTCAAATCAGAAAGATCTGAATAATCTAGGAAAGCTGACATCTTCCCTGAAGCTTTAAGCCGCACGCAGATGAGAGCGACACATGGCCAACGCCTACTCCGACCACATTAAGCAAAGACATATCCATCCATGTGCATTATGTCATATTCCTGGAATAAAACATTCAATTAAACAGCCTCAGGGAGTCCTGGCATTGGGCCCTCTGTTTGACAGCCTCAAGGCTCTGTGGTTAACTAGGTGGTCAAGGGAGCTGCAGGCAAGAAGTCCAGTATATTTCCAGTTTATAGTGGGATGTTTATTCCTATAGAGGCAGAGCGCATATACTGCGCATCACCCGTGAAGAATGGATTGCTTCTAGACATCTTAATCGTCATTTTCAAGAGGAACTGAAGGCTTGGAATCGTTATGCTGGGATAATGATATGTTACGTAATTATAAGTGAACCTCTTCAGCATTTAAATTACAGTTATGTCACTCATTAAAGGATCATGAGAGCTTCATTATTGTTGATTAGCAGCGCTTCAGTGAGGCTTTTAGACGTCATCAAGCACTCCATTGTCTTTTTGGCTGCTGCTCACCTTCTCAAGTAAGAATAATATCAATGAGACAGTGCTGCTGATGCTTGACACTCTCAATCTGCAATATTCTACATAATTGGAAACAGATTAGTGAGCTGATGGCAGCATGATTAGCGAGATCCTGCCCTGTTTGTGTGTATGTATAGAAAGATTAGTCGTTTTATGGAAAAGTTTCGGTTTTTACTGTCACATCTTCTTCACGGAGTCTTATAAAACCATGATCCAAACCAGAATGCACTCTGAAAACATGCACATTGGACCTAAAGCCAGTGCATACTTTCTGATTATTCATTTGAGTGATCACAGAAAAGTCGTCAAATCCCTCCATCCAAACCCACAACAAGAACAAAAAAAAGTCCCTCCAACTCTCCATTTATCCGATTAATTCCCCTTTTATCTTTACGGCCTGTCACCATGCTCTGCCTGTGCTGCGCGTCCACCTTCCCTTCTGGCAGAATTACGATTCTGTCTGTGGTTTACCTGAGTTGGACGTCCTTCACCCGCCTCATCGATCCTCAGTCAAGTGAGACCATTGACTTTTCCCTCTAATGAGAGAGGTCAACGCCTTACATGGCTGTTTCAGATCACCAATTCATGCTAGCCTGGGATATGTATTCAAAACAGGCACCCACATGCACAAAGGCTGCTCGGGCAGACAGACGGAGCCAGCATAAAGTTTACAGCTGGCGCTCAACAATTAAGTGGTAGAGCTTGATAGGAAACACGAATTTCTGTTGTGGAGCACATTCTTTTGTCAGCAAATTCTTCTGAATATTAAAATATTTAGCTTCTCTAAATGAAATTAAATAAATACAACACAATAAAAAAAACATAGAGAACTGCTTAAGCGTTACTAATTAGTCTGAGCCTTGCTGGCAGCCATTGGAGGCACAGCCATTTGAACTCTTTAATTTGAACTGGAGGATTTCCGCTGTCAATCACAGTGCAAAACATTTGCAAATATGGTGAATAGCAAAATATTTCCCCCAAGCGGTATGCATGGAGATGGTCTGGCTTTTAAATCCATGACTCAAAGTATGGATTATCCATGCATGAAACATCATTGTGAGACAGTATGAGTCAGTATGAGCACAATGATATGGAACATATGACGAGCAATATGAGAAAAGATATGAGAGATTTCACACTGGGATAGTAAGAGCTGAATGACTCAGTGCAGACAGTAACTGATTTTTTTTTTTTTTTTTAAAGCTCACTCTTCTTTAAACACATTGCATATTGAGCTGGCATCTGACCTCAACACTGCTGAACATCATTAACTTCATATTAAAACAATAGAGATAAATGAATGGAGTTTACAGCAAGCTCTCATCTGAGCAGCATGCTAATAAGCCCAAATGCATCTGCTATTCAACACAGTAAGACTAGCGTGTTATTGGCTGCACACTGATGGCCCAACGTGTAATGGCTGTCTGTAATTTTGTGGCAGAGTGTATGTGTGTGTGTGTGGTGGGCCAGTGAAGAGTGTGTGCACATATATGTGCTGTGTATTAGTGAGACAGGATTGTAGAGGTGTGCAGGGTAATTAGTTAGGCACACATGTGTGTGCATGTGTTTCCAGCAGCGATCCATATTATTGCTGAAAACTGTAAATTTTCAGCTCTCCTCAGGGGGCATGTAATCCCTCTGGCGCAGCTGTAACCTGAATCTTCCCCCTCAGCTTCACTTTACAGCTTGTCTTTGATAAGTTCAACGAGGAAAGCGCAGTCTAAGGCTAAAAACCAGCAACATCAGCACTTGCAGCACCTGCAAACTGAAGCAGACATGTATGACTTATCAACAGGTTATGATGAATGTATGTGTGTTTCTAACCCAGCCCTTTAAAAATTATGACCAGATTCTGTTAATCTACCCAAGAAATGTGTATAATGAAATCTATTAAATGTTTGCTGTCAACATATTTAATTTATTTTCCCTACAAGGTCCAATCCTACTACCTAAGGCATGATTAATGTTCTATGCTTATGTGTAGGCAACTCAGAGCACTTGGTTAAGCTGAGGGAAAAGTGTGGTGAAATGTGTAAAAAGTCAATGTTGACTTGAATGGCTTCCTGGTCTGTCGGGTGGTCCACCGCTTTGGTCCAGACTGTAATTTCTCAATAATTTCTGGTGGATTTCCATGAAATTTGGTACAGATATTCTGCAGAGGAGGAATCCTAATGACTTTGGTGATCCCCTGATTTTATCTCCAGCACCACCAGCAGATTAAAGTGCTCACTTCAGTGAAATACCTTAAATCTGCTCAAGGGTTGGCGAAAAATTCTGTACAGATATTCATGGTTCCCCTCAGGATGAACATGAATGACTTTGATTATCCCCTGACTTTTCAGCTGGCGCCAAACACCAGACAGATTTTAATTTGTCCATTACTTTGGATTTTGACCAAATACCTGCAGAACTAATGGCATTTCCATGCTGATTTGTGCCAGTACATAAAATAAGCTAGTAATTGTAGCATGCTGATAGCATTTAACTCAAAGCACCACGGTGTCTAAATAAAGCCCCACAGAGCCGCCAGCATGGCTGCAGACTCGTAGTCTTGTTCAGTAATTAACCAAACTTTCCCTGCCTTAGCAAAGTGCTTTCGAAGGCTAAACCCAACAACACGTGAGACACAGGACACAAACCCAGGTCTTCAGTGTCAGAGTCCAGCCTTCCACTCTATCTCCTCCCAATGAGTCCTGTGCAGCAAGCAAATCATTAATATCTAAAGGTATGCTTTTTTTTCCAGAAAATACATCTGAGCAGGCAGCACACGAAAAGGCAGTGGAGAAACGAGGGAGATAAAAACAGACAGACAAAGAGAAGAGGAGAAAAGGAGAGTAACATTCTGACACCTTGACAGACAGAGACAGGTAGATGGGATGATTTATAAAGAGGAGTCGGTGAAGGCTGCGAACGATAAAATATGGAGAGAAAGGGTTGATTGAATATAGTGAATTACAGTGAGACAGTGAGTTATGAAAGAGAGACGGAGGGAGACACAAATAGAATGAGATGAGGAGAGAGACGGGGAAGGCAGGGCGGGTGATGGAGGGAGTTAGGGAGGAGTGGTGGCAGAAGGTAAAAGGCAGAAACGGGGAAAAAGAGGGGCGAGAGCGGGGAGATTAGGATGGGTAATCCTGTCAGGTCGAAAGGCTGAGCTTTTAAAATTTGGGTTAATAACGGGAAACCTCTGTTTTGTCCTCGTGTTCCCTGTGAGTGTGAGTGTGTGTGTGCATGTGTGTGTGTGTGTGTGTGAACTGAGGTTACATCTGATGCTCCTCTCTCCATCTATTCAAAGAGTGCAAAGCTGTCTGTCTCTCTTAGCCTCACTTTATGTGCTCAAATCTATATTGAAATTTTCTGTTTTACCATGTTCTCCACACACTGTATCTGTGTCATTGTCTTCCTCTCTGTGACTCAATCTATGCATCCCCTCGTCTCTCTTTCCACTCATTCTCACACCCGATCGTCCGTCTCTCACTCGAACATGCAAACGCAATGCAATTAGTTGTTTTGGAGAAAAACAACTGGCCTACATTTCTAATTGACTTGAAAAAGTCTCACAGAGAAGAACAGTGGATAAGCACGCAGCACCAGCCTGACCTGAATCAAAAATTGCAAAGCGCACTCTCAACCTCATCTGTTATTCATTTCTTTGACCTAAGACCTTATATCATTCTTAAAAAAAAAACATTTCTGTTTTATGAGAAGCAGCACTGACACTAACAGATCATCTGCTCTAATTTCATGACATTAGTATCTTTAAGGTTAACAAGTTCAAATCAAACCACCAATGAGATCCACGGCGTCAGCCACCGCGATGCATTTTAAGAAGGCTGAATTGTCTGAATTGAGACTGCTGTGATTCAGAAGGTTGTAGATGATGGAAGGAGTGTAGAAGCACGTCCAACATGATAATTCTATCTCAATACATTTCAATAAGGCATATTAATTGTCTAAATGGTTGTTCTCTTTATACAACTAATTTCTTTACTCAAATCAAGCTATTAAAGTTACAGTAAATGCAGCAGAATTACAATCTGTCTCCCCCCTGTTCACTGGCTGAACTTCCTCCGCCGCCATCACTGGAGTTTTGTGCTTGATTGGGTGTGACTGTTTATTACATTGGCTTAAAGCAACCCTGATAATGCTTTGGTTTGTGGAGATTAAAGACAGAATTTAATAAAATAGCAGCGTATCCGATGGCTTAGACTGATATTTCAATCACTCCATCGCATTTACCCCAAAATAAAAATAGTAAGAAAACAGGTGTGGTTATCTGCTGCAGAGGACTGACAGTGGTGGATTATACAAACTATTTCTGACAGCGAGAAAAAGATGAAATTACACTCAACTCTAAGAAGAGGACAACATTTAAAAAGAAAAAGGGAAAGGTCACAACATTTCAAACTGAAATCTGCATTTTTCTTTTTCCTCTCTAACTTGTCATTAAACAGTTGAGTATGTATACATCCAGTAGCTATGGGGCAACACTAGCATCCATTCTGCGTTGTGTTTTGGCCACCTGCCAAATGTAAGGTCAATTTTAACTCTCTTTTTAGCTCCATTTTTGGTCTCTACCAACTCCCGAGGGAAAGGTGGTGAGAGGAGGTGACTCTCCTCAGCGCTGACTGTGAGGGACCCCTTTAACACTGTAGCGTTGTTTTCATATTGTCATTCTATACATTGTTCGTCTCAAATACCAGTTATGGCCACTTTAAGGAAAGTGGTGATGAGTAGGAGAAAGCAGCTCTGACCTGTTGTAAAGGAGGATGTCGGGGGTCCAGACCTGGTCCGAAGGGAATCGCAGGTTCTGGACACCAGGGTAGTTTTCTGGATTCCAGCTCAGGTAGATGTCTGTCCAGTACTGAGAGAGAAAAAGACATTTTCACTAGACGTTGGCATTATTTCTAAAAATGAGTGCAATAACTTTATGCTCTGCAAAACCCATAGTGACCTATTGCTAGTTGAGCTAATCTAATTGAACTTTTACAAGACCATGAAACATTCAATAGAAATACGACTGGCTGTATGTTGCCAGGAAGGAAATGAAAATGGAGGGATAAAATGTTTCCTGTAGTATTGCTGTTTTCAAAATCAAACAGCAATACTGAAGTTATCAAGGAAGGAAAGAAAAGGTTACTCCTGCAAACATGTTTCTAACCACACATGCATCAGGTATGTGTCATTCAAACATGTAACAGTCTATAACCATTTTCAGCCAACAAACCACGTTCAATGTGACACAGCCGCTGTGCATCCCATGCACATGCAGAGCTTTCATTTGAAACCGACAGACACAAGCGAGAGGTGGCTCCTCTCTCCATTTCTTCACAACTTGTCGACTTCCCAAAGCATCAAGTCAAGATTTCTGCTGAACTCAACGGTACTCTGCAATAACTGTCACACAGCCTAATTTGGCTCCAGGCTATGAATCTGTCTGTGGATTGTTTGACATTAAGTCCATTAACAATCATGTTGGCTGCCGCTTGAATAAGCTGCACTCCTCCTCCATCTTCTTCCTCCTCCTCCTCTTCCTCTTTGTTGCACCTTCTGTGTGAAAAGCTGCCTGAAGTGATGTTTTTCTGAGTATGCTGATGCCAGCATTGAACATTGAACAAAAGCACCGTCTCTCTATCTCGCACGCACGCACACACACACGCACACACGCACGCACACACACAGTCAGCAACAATTGGTGGCTGACTTCCACTATTAAGGATTATGTTTATAACAGAGTGAGCTTTGAAAATAATTGAAACTTAAATGGATGCATGGGCAAACATGTACTGATACTAACTGGATATGCAGTAAATATTGTATTATGAATATTCAAGTACAAAGAATGAATCCAGGAGATGATTTTTATCTCCACACATGCACTTAAAACCAAATATCATCAACAAGCACTTAATGTGGTGGCACTAGTCATTTGAGAAGCACAGTCACAGTGACAGTTTATTGTGTAATAAAATCCTAAATATAATTGAAGTACATTAAGTTGATAAAAACATGCGCTGCTCAAACTTTGACTCACCAGCTGCAGCCAGGCGTTTGTCATCAGCACTTGGTTCTTCTCATCCTGAGGACACAAACAGAAGAAAAACGAAGAGTAAAAAAGAGAATACGTTTCTTTTGTACAAGCGAGGACAACTGGGCCAATTCATATTTAATGTAGTGGAAAAAGGGCTTGTCATCAGCAAGTCGGTGTACTTGTTTTGCATATCCAAAGAACACTTGCAACTGTGTTAAAACTGGCTTTATGGTACCAGGTGTGTCTGCTGGATGGTCTGACCATGGAGCCAAACTAACACGTTACATAACCATTTTAAGACAGCTAATATACTGTTGGTCCCGGTGGATTTAAAATGGTGATGAACTGTGAAATGTCATGCTTGCACCAATGAAAAAAAAACAAGACAAATCAAATTATATTCATAGAAAAAAAACAATGGTCTCAGTGTTTCTTTTCTGCACTCGGCGATGCACAACCCAGGAGATCTGTGGCAGTTTCATCTGTGTCTGTTTATTCATTTCATAAAAGAGAATGGAAAAGTGCTCAATAAATATGATTGTCTTAGTTAGATGCATTATCTTAAAAGCATAACACACTAATGACGACAAAGACTGAGTTTAACTGTATTGTCCAGAAAGGGGGCAATTTAAATAATGTAAAAGCAATTTTTAATCGTTTTTTTCATTTATATTTTGAGCATGAATAACATGATACGTAACTTCTATGTTGCATGTTTTATATGCTGCTGATGGTTTGGCCAGGACATTCCTCAGTGAGACAGTGTCCTGGTCAAAAACATTATTATTAAATTATTATTATTGTCAAAACATAATAAAGCTGAAAAAAAGTGCCAACGATTGAAGCCTATGTCTTTGCCAAGAAGACACAGTGTACATGTAGCATTTGGGAAATGATGTTGTTCATATTCTAGCTGCAGGGTGAAATTAGCATTTCTGTGAGCATTAGAGTTTCTTCTCCAAGTGAAAAAGTCAGAGCAGGAATTCCCGCACCGAGGAGAGGAATGCTGAGTAGGATCAAAGAAGTTTCCTCCTTTCAACACACTGCATCTGTTTATGCATTTATCTGTATCTCCCTCTCTCTCTTTGTCCTTTCTCTGAGCTTGGAGTTGAAAATGTTTGCACACGTGGCAAACCCTTCTATAAAGACTGTTTGGAAAGCAGGTGACCCAGGTGAACGAGCCACAGCTGAAAGTAATGATTGGAAATGTGTGTCTCTTCAGAGAACGCCCTTGTGGTGTGTGTGTGTGTGTGTCTGTCTTTTTGTGTGTGTGTGTGTGTGTGTGTGTGTGTGCGTGATTGCAATTTGTTGGAATGATGGAAATAGAATTGTGGGAATTTATAACCTGAAAATATTAACTTCACTCACCTATTCAAGGTCATAATACCAAAATGCCTGCAGCACTCGGCAGACAGTGAGCATTTATTCGAGAAACACACTGACGGACTGTACTCGTGCTTCGCTGGTTCACATGGGCAGATCCAGGAGCGGGGCCGCAGGGGAGCTGGCCCCAGCTGAAATCTGATTGGCCCCTGAAATGCCCCTGTCCTGTCACTCTACTCTTTACAGATGAGTAAACTATGGCATTTTATATAACATCTTGTAACTATAGTGATGCTGTGTTTATGAATCCCATGTTTACGAGTTGAAAGCAGCTTGGATGGTAATGACACTCATATTTATGAACGGCAACTAGTAATTCCAAATGACTAGTTTCCTGTGGATCAGTGCTTCACTTGGCCTGGGTTGTCCTGATGTTGGGCAGAACGTTGACCCTCATTTGTTGGGATGCAGCACTCTTCCATTCTCTCCCTCTCAGACAAATGAGACAACAACAACTCCCACAAACAAGGATTAACGATGCCAAAACTGCCCCACTGTGAAAAGCACAAGGCCCTTTGGGAAGAACACACAAAAAAAAACTGGTTTATCAGTGTGTTCAGACAAATGAGAGCAGACATCTGGCTGGTAGGGAACTCGGCGCATTTAACACGCTAACACCTCCCTAAATTGTCTTCTCTCTGTGAATGGCCTGACTTACATACAGCCTGCAAAGTCTATCGGGTTTTTCACTGCTGCTTAATGGGTTGAGGATTCATGTGAAGGTCCCCTGCTATGCTGAGAAGAATTTTTACAGTTTGAAAATTCATGAACGATAGTAGAGCTGGATTGATTTCTGGGTCACGGGCTGCAAGGCAGTGGAAGGAATGGTAATTTTCAGAAATTGGGAATGTGTCAAACTCAGGTAGACACAAAACTGTCAGGACAGTGGCCTCTCTGGGAGCGTTTGAAACCTCTTATCTATAGTCTAAACAACATGAGAAAATGTGGATGAGGAAAGTAAATAAGCAATGTTAACCCCTCCCTCAGCGACTACTCTTAAGGACACTTAGGGTGGATGCAAACAGAAAACAACCCTGTGTTAAAACGATGTTTATGGGCCTGTGTTGTTTACTAGTGGGACATGAAATATGAGGAACAGATTGTTTAAAGGCTTATCAGGCACCCCAACACCGCTCAGCTGTTTGTAGTACTCACAGACAGGCTGTCACAACTCTGCAAAGTACTTTCATCACAGTGACTGCAAGGTCAGCAGTATAAATACATTTGGGCTGCAGAGTTATCTACCAGGAATGTATGTTTGCATATATTTGATTGGCATTGATCAATTGCAGCCAAAGTTGAGCAAGGGTCAGGTTTTATGCCGGACAGCCGCTGCAAAATTCCGTGCAGAGCGACTGAAGGTTTGGATTCAGTCTTAACCCTCCTCACACATCACACTAAAACACACTCACAGAAAACACACTGATGGCAGCTCATGTCATCTATGGACAATATAATAATGCACCACTGTGATTCGGACCCACAACAAACTTGCCATACTTCCCACATATTGCACTACCCCAACTACACAAAATGCCACACACACATACACACAAATAATAGAAGTGAATTATGCCTCGCTCACCACGTCTATGATCTGCAGCAGTGTGAGGCCAAGCTCCACCAGGATGGCAGCTGAGTCATTGACCACAGGTCTCTCCAGTCGGTTGTAGTTAGCCAGCAGCTCCTTGTACAGCCTCCTCTGGTATTCTCCCTGCAGGGATCCTGGGGAAAAAAAACAAAGGAAACAACAGGAAACATGGTTTGTGTGATGATTATTTTGAACATGAGCCATCATGTGCACTACAAATTGTTCAAAACTAAGCACCAACATCTCAGCTCACAGGCCTTTTTTCCGAAAAAGCAAGAAAGTGGATCTTCAAGATTACACATAACCACCAGTGGTTCCAGCATATTTCAGAGCTAAAGGCACTGAAATTCATAGATACAGCTTGTGCAGTCCTATTTGCTTTGTAGACCATAAATCTATGATGGATTAATGACGTTCCAGAGTAGGGGTTTTTAAAAATGCCTCCAGTGTTTTGGCTTTGGCTATCCATTTCCTGCAAATTGTACTTTGGAGCATATTCTTGTGTACTGACGCTGAATTTTAATCCAGAAAGTAGCTTTAATGGCCTTCCTAACCTTTTACCCTTCCTTTGCTGGCACTAGCCTGCAGTCAGAGTATAATTTACCTGGTGGTGTTTCAAACACGCTGCCATATACTGTACCTATTGAGTCTGTACAGTTTGTGCCAGGATGTCCCTGATTCCTGAAGTGAACGTGCCTTTTTGCATGAACAGTGTATAAGAGGAAAGTCTGTTGTTGAGCTGGAAGTTTTGATGAATAATGTATAAATAAACACATGTGCTGACATCTGCATATATATACGCAGACTGTAGCGCACACACACACACACACACACACACACACACAAACCCACACACACGCACAAAGAGTGGCAGGGCCGTGAGTTGGTGCAGTCTTAAGGTCCAGGGTGATTAAAATGATGTGTTTGTTGGCCCGACTCTCATCACCATTATTGATCCTCTCAGCCTCACCTTCCACACACATTTAGCGCTCCCCATTTGTCCCAAAATAAAGAGAGACACAAGCGCCTACGCACCAACACACACACACGATCAGTCCACGTTGTTAATGACCTTGGAGTCACTGATCTCACTATAGTGCTTTTTGCAACCAGAAGACATGAGTGCAACGGGGTAAAAACTTTTATATTAAAAAAATCATTCATACTAACTAGCCATTTGTGGTAGTTGCATATTCAAACCACACATGCTTGTTGGCTCAGTGCTTTGTGCTCCTGGTGATGTGCTCACACCACATGTAAAATTGTGTGACATAGTTCTGTATAATTATGGGCTGCAGCGTCAATGAGTGAGTGGATCTGTGCAATGACCCCACACAATGATTTCGTTTTGTAGACCTCTCAAGGACTGCACATGTGCACCTAGAGGCCAATTCAGACTGTTACTGGATATTGGCCACAATGACAAGCATAACATTTAGAAGTACACTGAAGCAGAATGGAGCAATAAGGCCCACAGCGTGAACATAGTCTGTTTATGGCAGTATCTATGCATACACTCATGAAAGAAAATGTGAAATTGAGAAAAACAGCCTTCTTTGGAGCTCAATGACTTTTTACACCATCCGGGGGTTTTGATGGGATTTCGTGGGTTGGAAGATTTTCTTAAATGGCAGATCTGGAATTGATGAAGACCACATGAATCAGTGGCATGCATATAAACCAGGAGTGCATGCAGTTCAGCAAGTGGAGACATTCATTGATGTGCTCAAGAGGTCACGCCCATGCACACCGTAGTGATTCATAGAAACATACAGTGGACAATCCACTGAGAATTGGCAGAGAGAATGGAGAGAAACAAAAGACAGAAGATCATATGTAGCGTGGATGAGATATAAGGAAAGAAGATAACAGAAGGAGGGGAGCGGGCTCTACAGCCCTGCAAAGCTGTGAAGACTGGAGGAGTGTGTCTTTGGCCCGGCACGGCGCTGATTGGCCCATTAAGGCTGTAATGAGTAGGGTTATGGCAGGACCGAGCCTGAGGTCAGAGACGGGGGAGCTGCGAGAAGCTGCTCAGCACAGCAGAATCCACACAGACTGTATCACATCAGATCCTGTCCTCTCTATCCATGCGTTCGTCCATCCCACTTCCAGTACTTATGTGGAAGTTGGACGAGCACATTCAAATCCACAGGCGTGGATACAGACACATTTTTTCACCATATTGCTTTTATGTCTTTCAGTCTGTTAACATGCTGGCACGGCCCCAGTGGCTGCTACATTCACAGCTTCTGCCAGGAAAAAAACACAATCTCAATAAATCAATACACAGCATGACAAAGTCATAAATGTGTCCATCTATGCACAATGTAATTTGCATGCAAACGTGCACTCAAATTTAACTACAGCCTCATCTGCAGCTGCTATCCTGCCAGCATCCCTCCTGTGTCTCTCCTGTGTTTTATTACTGATTGTGAACTGAGGACCAAACAAACATAACTAAACTAATGAAGTCAGTGAGGAAGAATTGAAAGCTCAGTCTCTGTTGCTGCTTGTCTCATAAAACCGTGTTTGGAAGGGATTAAAATAATCAAATAAAATAAACCACTGTGCCAACTTTAATTCACAAACGTGTGCAGCGTACGCCAGGGATAGAGAGATTCAACCATTACTTCTCTTTTTTGTTTTTAAACCACCTCACTAATGAAGCTGATATGAGAAGCTGGCAAGAAGACATCATTTTCCAAACACAGTGAGAGGCCTCATCAAACAAACTCCAGCAGAGGGAGGGAATGAGAGGTTGGGGGGGAAGGGTGGGGGAAGACTTGTTGTTCTTTACCTCTGTGTTCTCCACCTTTGTCCTTTTAGTTAAAGAGCATGATGGAAAACCCTCTGGAGAGGTGTTCCTCAGCGCTGGGATGAAAGGAAGTCAATGGTCAAGAAGCCTAAATCATAATCTTTTTATCAAATATATCTTTTGTTTTAGATAAATTTAGGCCAATGACACAGCACACGGTGCTATCTTGTTTTGAACTTGAATGAACAATTAGGGAAAAGGGAAAATTGGAATACCAATTAATAACTACAGAAGAAGCATTTTAATGATGCATTTAACCTTTGACCTGGTGACCTTTTTAACACTAAACTGATCATTATCTTTTGTCTTCATCTGATGTAGCTTTACTGGTGTTGGTTTGACCTTTTATTGTCTGTGAAGCACACTCACAAACACACACAATCGGTACTACTATTAATCTTACTTGCTCTGCAAAGAGGAAAAAAATGAGTGTGCTGATGATGAATCAATTGTGTTTGTGTTAAACTCCAACGTGCTAAGGATAAGCAACAAAAGTAGATCAATACTCCATCAGTCCAACACCATGGTGGTCATTACAGGAAATGTCAGGGGTGACCACTGTGTCTTGCTCAGGTGTGAGAGAAGGTCACTGATTAGTTATCCAAATGATCAATTATGAGTAAATCATGGCCATTATTTATACATATCTCAATACATTAAGGTCACCAACCCTTTACAGGTTTTGTCATGCAAAGCAGGAAACAGTTATTTAGAGTTCAGGCAGTCAAAATGTTTCTGAATGTGTAGTCTGGCCTCTGAACACACATTTCACAGCGCTGCTCGAGCCACAGCAGCAAGAAAAATGTGCTTTTTTGTAAGTGTAGATGAAGTCTGAAGGCTTCGCTTCAAAAACTCACAGCGCTCAGCCATTCTGCGCCGGTTAAAAGCTTATTTATTGTCAGTATGAGTGAAAAACGGTGAATAAATGGTCAGTATTTACAGAAATCTATCTCACTTAAGCCAAAGACTCATCAAATCAAATCTTACCAGAAATATAGCGCATAAAGCGGAGGGAGCTGCATTAGCGAGCAGCATCAGCACAAGCTTCAGGTTTGATTGGACGTTGCTGGCCAGCTGAGTCACACAGCTGTGAGTCAGCCAGTGATGTGAAGCATGAATGAAACAGCTGATCGCTGATCAAAGCATTTCTCCAATAATAGTAATGAGTTTTCTTCAACATTTTCCTTGAACTCTATGATCACTGAAGGCCTGATGTTGGTTTGCTGTTGGATCAGGACCAAACAGAAGCAAATGTGTGGACATCAGAGCCATGTCAGAGGTCAGTACGAGTGACATTACATCACATTTTTGCAGGTAGCACATGTTGCTAAATTAGTTTTTCAGTGTAATTGCATTTAGTTTAGTCTTATCAGAGGGAGCCGTTTAATTTAAAGCAGGAAATGAGCTTTTAAAATTCACTTTTGTTATCTATTTAACACTCAGTATCTCAGAACCACTCAGATTGCAGGAAGAGCCTCATAATTTCAAGGTTGCATTGTCACACTTAAAATTCACTGTTGCCCTTCTTCGTCTCCACTTCAAACGTCCAACAGAAACAAGTAAAGATATGTTTCTGACATAGTTCTGCGTGTGTGTCTTCAGCCCTGTATACACTGATATGCACCTGATAACTTAAACTCACTGACTTAGCACATTGAGGTCGCCCCAGAGCTCCAGGATGTCTGCATATACATTTAATTCTAGTTTAATAAGCAGAGCCAGACTGCTGCTGGGCACCTCAGGGACCCCCAAGGGTATCAGCACCCGAGGGGCCCATTTATTTCAGCTCGGCAGAATCCCACAAAATATTAACACGTTTCACATGTAAGTCTCCTCTGAGACCAAGACAATTTTCTCTTTTAGTGTTTCCTCGACATCAACATTTATTCGAAGAATATTGGACGAGAGAACAATCTATAGAGAACTAGATTATTGTGAGCAGAGAATCGACAGGAAATGAAAGATGTGAGACAGAAAGGGATGTAAATTTGGGCTGTGTACCTTTGTGCATTATGCTTTGTGCCCTGTGGTGGTGAGACAACCTGTCCAAGAACGTGTCACCCTGCCTTTCAATCAGTCTCCGCTGGGAGAGGCTCCAGCTCCTGGTGTCAAGTTCTCGAGCCATTCAAATGCTAAGGACATAAATAATGTTGTGTGTGTTTTTGGAATGGCCCCCACTATTTTGAACAGCATTAAAAGGAACACATTTAAGAATTGACAATATCAGGACAGAGGGACGCTCTGAAAAATTCATAATTGACAACAACAGCTTCTACTGAGTGAGGATGGGACAGCTGCAGCCATCTGAATCTGTTAGAATACAAATAAAGGATAACTTTGCTTAGCATCAGCAAAAAGGAGACATTTCCATAGTGGGAGAATCAGATTTCACACATGGCAGCTCTGCATAAGCCATGTGTGATATGGGAAGAAGAAGACTGCTATTGTTTTCGGGACTGTTGTGTGCCACCATTCTTGGTTTAAAATATACCCAGAAGCTTTTAAGTGTAACACAGTTAAAATAAAATAAAATTTGCTGAGGGTTAAAGGGTCAAGGTCGACTTACTAGCTTTTTCCAGATCTGTCCACTGAAATCTGAGTCTTCATGGTTTTCCACAAAGGAAGAAAGCTACCTCCTAATCTCCATACTCCATACCATCTCTTCCTCTCATGTAAATGCCACACCAATTTTCTGCAAAACCCATCTTTTGCTATTCAACTGTACATTTCCATTCTTCTTCATTTTGACTGCACCTCTCTCCATCTATCACTGCCTTTATATGTTTGCAAGCCTTTCCAAATCTTGTGATATCCCCTCTTTTGATCCCCCTTCTCTATATATGCCTCTCTCTCTCATTACCTTCATCTTTCCTTTTCAGTCGCCCCAGCATTTTCTGTTCTTATTTGCAATGAATGAGCGCATTCTAGAGCCGACTAGGTTGTAAGGGAAATTGTTTTTAAAAGCTGCCATCGGTTAGTTAGCATCGCCTGCAATTATTGTGAGATTTTTACAGAGAGTCCCTCAAGGAAGAGCACAAGTGCAGCCAAATAAACAGGCAAAAGGTGAACTTTGTGCAGTGTCAAGTGATGTGTGTGAACTGTGAAGCCAAAAATAAAAACTTTTGAAACTCTTACAAGAGTGATGTAAGTACAGTCAAGCACAGTGTTATTCTCTCTGTCACATACTCTCTCTCACACACACATACACACACAGACACAGACACATACATTAACAAATACTGAGAAATTCAGCTAGGCAATTCTGTCCCATCTGAATATTTTTTAGTGGGTCAATGTGTTCAGATGAGGCTTACAAACACACTCATCAGACACAGGCAATCCAAACACAGATGGCCCGAGGGACCCATTCTCCCTCTCTCTCAGACACACACACACACACACACACACACACACAAAACCGGCACATACCAACAAACAAACCAAAAAAAAAATAAAAAATTTAGGCTATTTTAGGCAAAGCACTAAATGACCACCTCTTACATCAGGGTGTTTTAGTACCCCTTATGAGCCCCGCTAAACCCATCCAGGCTGAGCCGCTGTCCAACACGCACACACACACACACACAGATGAAAGCATGCAGAGGAATGAGCATGGCTTTGTTCCTTAATCTGTTTCTGCCAAGACAATTTTGCATACAACTGTATGTAGATCAGGTAACCTACGATCCCCCACCCACCCATCTTTGTATGCCATTAAAGATGCTGTGTCCATGGTCAATGGGCCTCAGCTACTGTTTTTCACACCAACAATCTGGCTTGCTAGACAGACTCAGTAGACAGGGTTAACATGGGGTCTCTCGTGTATCTGGGTCCCCTGAGGTTTCCAACGATGTAACATGAACCCTGATGAATAAACAGTGATAACGCCCTAAAGCTGTGGTGACAAAGGAGTTGGGAAGATAAGAATGACTTCAAATTAGCTCAACATCCATTTATATTCTGAGAAGTTCTTTCTTCGGAGGCTTATCCTTGAAAAAGAAGTACACCAAATGCTAACACAGAAATCAACCCCTCATTATTTAGAGTAATCTTCTTTCATACAGTGCTAAACATGTTTGCTAAATCTCAAAAAAATTGATCTGAAGAGCCAAGTCCATTATCCAGCCTGGAACACAACAGGACTGTGATCCCAGAATTCTCTGGGAGAGAAGGCCCAGAGCCCTGAACCTGGAGGGGGGATCAGTCTGCACAAAGAAACCGCTGACAGATCGCCACTCCCTCAGGGCCCGGCCAGTCGACAACACGACGAATGCTACACATCTGCAGCCAATCTGATGCAAATATCTTGTTAGTATATGCGTGAGTGTTTATGAGACGCTGAAAGAAGAAAATAAATAGCAATGCATACACACAATACAACGATGATGTGGAAGGAGCGATATGACTTGGGCCAAACTCCCACCATAAATTTCCTTTGTCTGAAGCTGTGTTACATTTGCCAAATCTAATTTACAGCTTGAAGATGGAACAATAAACACACTAGAATGAGAGTTATGAGCCCGGATTAGGGCATTAAAACATGCTGTTTGTTTGCAATCATGATTCACATAAAAACTTGACGGTGTGTGACAGAAAGTGGGCGCATGAGAAAACAAAACTGAAACTTAACTTATCCTTGACCTCATTCCATTGGGACGTTTTGCCAAACTAAAAATAGGCAACGCCGATCTTGCAGAAATCAAGCATGTTTGATACGGGTGGCAGTGTGCAGCAGTTGCTCCAGAACAACAACAACATTAATGTGGACAACCTCACATTAATGTGCCAACGAGCACCTGCCAAATGTATCTTCTGACACTTCCTTTCTCAAAGCTGTAAATGGGTGTCCACTGCAGCAGAGGCCATCTGTCTCCCCTTTAGATTACGGTCAAGACCTTGAAAACTGTCATTTAACTGTCTGTAAGAAAAAACACCCCAAGGTGAAACAGGTAATGGGACATTATGTGTCTGCAGCAAAGCGTGTGTCTATGTCAATGTGCGTGCATGTGTGTGTAAAAGGTGCATTGTCTTGTGTGCATGCTTTTGAGAAACAGGCGTCCTTCAAAAGACACGGCGGACACATTGGCTCCACTGTTATTGTGCTTGGATTTGTACATGCATGCGTTCACACATGTGTGGCTTACACGCCGCGCTTCCTCTAAAAATAAACAAGTGCGCATTGATTGAAATTAAAGGTCACTTCTACAACGGTCTCGCACCTCATTATTTTACTTTCAATCATTGGGTAGGGGAGGTCGGCAGTGAAGTATCCAGATGTTAAGCATCTTTAAGCCTACACGTTAACCCAGGTGGTTTAACTTATTGCTTCACCTGTTTACCAACAGAGAGAGAGTGACAGGGAGAGATGACGAGGGAGAGATGAGAGATGATGATAACAGGAGGGCACACAAATGATGGAGATGAATGAATGGAAATGTAAAGGGAGGACAGGGGAGGAGAGGGAGGTGAAGGGCAGAGAATTTTCAGGCACAAGATTAAAACCATTGACAGGTGAAGTGAACAACATTGATCATTTCGTGTTGGAAAAGCTGGGTGCTGGCGTCCACCCTGACATGTACCACCCACCCCTTCAACACTGCAGAGGACCAAGCGAACAGGAATGGCTTGAGGAACATGACAAGGAGCTCAAGGTGGTGATCTGGCCTCCAAACTCCCCTGATCTCAATCTGATAGATTATCTGCGGAATGCGCCACAAGAAGCTAGATCCAGGGAGGCCCATCCTCACAACAAACAGGCTCCAACGGATCCGCCGCATTGGTGCATTGGTGGTGTGAGTTTTACATCTTGTGAGACTTCATCAAGGCTTATGAAGTTGCACAAGAGCTAAATCTTGTACATTTTCATTCTTTAAGTAGTGAAAACAAGACTCACTGTAGTGTAAGGCTGTTCATTTGCACCAACAGCCAGTTAGTTTTACACAGGCATTTTATATCATTACAGGGCAGTTTTAATACATCAAACATGTTTAATTTATCTATTCCCTTTAATAAAGAATTAGATTTAAATTTTGGCTTTCATCTTCTCTGTTCATGCTGTGCTGCTTTGCCTTCAGTCCAATTCTAGCTGGCAATATTAAATGTTGTAAAAGGGCTTAAATCTGGGCCTCTGACACCTGCATCCATTAAAATAGACAACAAGGCAGGAGAGGGGCAGCTTGTCATTGTCAAGAAGTGATGTACAAAAAGCAGTAATGATGAGGGGGAAAGCGGGCTTCAAGGAGACAGGATGGAGACGGATGAGGGACAGTAAAGGAGACCACAGGGATGAAAGTAACACGATCCGTTCTACATAAGCAATGTCATCCCGCTTTACTTTGTGTAGCTGTCTAGTGATGTTTTTCACTTATTTGTGTGACTGTGTCTTTTTGCGCATATATCTGGGAGTAAGTGGGTTTCCATGTGCCTGCACACGTGCTCATTAACACTGTATGTGTGTCATGCTCAAAGCAACTGACAAGCCATGGGCCCATCCATTAACACATCATTCCCAGCATCGTGCGACAATCCACAGTGGCGAGCAGGGATCAGTGCGTATGGTGTTGTGTGCTAATGGAGTTTTGGATGGATGGATTCATATAGGAGAGATTTATAATCTATGGTCGAGGGCTCAGAGGCCTAAAACCACTGGATGTTTAATCCTAATCCAGGGGCTAAGACCTTTGCTGTGTTGCAACATTGAGTGCTTGGCTACCACATCCATACTTCTACACCATTTTGAACACAATCCATCATGCCTAGCATAACTTTCCAGGGCTAAAACTAAAGAAAGCTGGTCAGGAAGTGCTTGATTTTCTACTTTAGGGCATCTATATACAGGTCCACAGTTTAAAAATTTGACGTAACTTTGGCATTTTAGCATTGTCAGTGAATGAACAGCAGCACTTGTAGGGGCATAAATAAGGGTAAAAATAGTCTATTTTACATAAACTTCATGATTAGACAGCGGAGAGTCTGGCAAAGTGGCAAGTACTGCTGAGAGAGGAGAAAAGAAGAGGCAGGCAGACTGTGGATGAGTCTGCAAGAGAGAACGAGACTGAATGGAGTGGACAGAGGAAGACGGACGATAAGGTGTTGCACTGAAATCCAGCAGATATTATTACAGCATCTGTACCAGGAAACTTCGCTCTTGCCGGTCCTTGACCCTCTGAGTCAGGGTCAGGAAAATAAATTCACTGGAGGGTATGTGTATTGTATTTCTGGTGCACCTGAATCGGGGGATGGGAATTTACTTATAACCAAAACAAAAAAGTCAATTTCCTGAGGAGTAAACTTGCTCAGACACAATTAATCTGTAATTACAGATTTGAATCTACTTCTACAACACTGAGTGTGTAAGTCTAATTCACTCCATTATCTCGCTCCACAGCTGTGTGGCACAAAATCATGTTTCTATTGCAAGGAAACTAAATTGTCCTATATCACATCTTTTGGCTATTGTCTTGTTTTTGCCTTGACAGACTAAAGCTGCTTATGCATGGTCCAGTGAATGTGAACATACTAGGCCTACAAGCAGCTAGCTGGTTCTGTAACCCCCATGCCCAAAGACTCATGAGCAAGCCTATTCTCCTGCCAACAGTGAAATGTGACTCACCATGACACTAAATTCTGAACAGATCCATAGACATCCACTGTTCGTAGCCATGAATGGATTGAATCTATCAGGCGGCACTGTGTCCATTTCCATCATTTCCTTCGACCCCTTTACGCCTCGCATTAAAAAAGGTTTCGAACTGCATTTACACCTGCACAGTCATGACCACATTAAAGAACAGGTGTAACAAAGATGCATTGAGGGTGGATGGTGATCTGATTGGCCAGACCACCCCCAGAGGTGGTCGGGGACACACTGGCACCACATTGAACAAAAGCGTAAATGCAATTGTGTTTTCAATCCATTTACAACAGCTCAGTGGGTGGAAATAAACCTGCTGCTAGACACCGTCGCTACGCCGATCCTCTCCAACTGAATGGACGAACAAGTGTGTGTCAATTCTGGAAAAAAAAACAGCCGCAATCTTCCACAATTAAATCAAACATTTGACGTGGTCTTCCAGTCCATACAATAGCACAAATTCATGGATGGCCGCCTTTTTTTGTTTTGTTTTGTTTCTGTAAGTCATATCTAGATATAATATGGGTACAAGATGCATTGTAAAGTAAAGTGTAAAGGGGGTAAGAGTTTCTGCAGATATTTCTTATAAAGAAGTTGATTTAAAGGCTGAAACTTTCTGACCTTACTGGGCTGTTAAAGAGAAAAAAATAAGAAACTGCCAATTTTAAGACTTGCTGCTAAATGACATGACTTGAGTAGCTTTATCTTTTACAGTCCCTTCAGAACATTGACAGTTGATTCAAGACACACTGAGCACCAATCGTGTTCCTCAATGGGACAGCAACACTGTGCATGGAGGACAGTGGAGGCCTCCTGCCACGGGTTAGCGTTTAATCTTTCCTCTTTATCCCTCGATGCAGTCTTTGTTTCAAACATTTAAAGTACTCCCCCCCTCCCCTACTTCCCAACAAGATGACCACCGACTACATAGGGAGAGGTGAGGACAGCGGGAGATGGCAGGTTTACTGTATGCACACACACACAGAGACACACACACACACATACATAAAGGATTTGAAAGCGTATCTTCAGCAAAGCCACCGTCTCACAAACTGGTAAGTAAACAACCCAGCTGTTACAGATGATGATGCTGATGGTGATGATGATGGGACGGGGCTTAGGAGAGAATTAGAGTCATGCATGCACATGTCATTGCACACGAATGAGCATTAAAGCACACACTCTTATCATACACACACACATTCACACAGACGGTGCACACGGTGTTCAAAAATAAATCGGCCTTTTGCAAAGGTACAGTGGTAAGTGTGATCAGACTGGTGAGAAGTACATTCAGGGTGCAGACAGAGGTGTTTTTGTCAAATTCACATTCTCACAGACTCACACAGATTCAGAAGCCAGTGTTATTCAATGGAACATTTGAACACTCTATAAAACAATACGGATTCAGACCAGAGAGCAAAATACAGCAGCACAAACTGCATCCACTTAAATTCAGGTTCAATTCTTGCCTTTAATTTTAATAGTTTCTAATGCAAAAGAACGACTTGGCGAATTGCAGAAAAATGCTTCCTACAAAGACAAAAGCTCACCAGCCCCTGTAGGAATAACAGATTAGAGATCAAATAAAAAATAAATCACGTCTAGATTATCCAAAACACATGCTAAACCCCCCAGCATGAAAATGAAGGATTTTTCAGTCAAACTCATCCGTTTCTCACAGTGTTAATTCATCTAAACACACTCACACACTCACTGCAGGAAGTGCGTTCAAAGAAACAAAAACTTCATTAGGCATTAGACATGAAGAGCGACTTTCACCCAGACTCACCTCTGAAAAGCATGGCCGCACAAAGATAAAATCCAACCGAACATGGTCCCCAAAACTTATGGCAGCGCATCTTGGCACCGCTCAGTGGACGCCGCCGGCCCCCGGCTGCGGGCTCTGTGTGTCGGCTAGACGGGGAATCTGCTCCGGCTCGACGGTGGTGTGAACATGAGGCTGGAGAGAGACGGAGAGGAGGGAGACGCGACAGCGTGAGATGAAACAGACTGACACACCAGAATGAGAGCGGAGTTCAGATCGGCGCGCTCGCGCTGCTTCACAAACACGTTCCCGCACGCGGAGCACCGCGGGGACGCGCGTGCGGGCTGGAGTTGACCGCGTATAACTTCAACTGCCAAGCTTAGTTTTGGTACTTAAATCCTGAATTTGTTTTTTGTTCCAGTCGTTTTAGCTAAATATTTACGTTAAGAAGCGACGTTAGTGGTAAATTAAGCGCTACTGACCTGAAGAAGACAGTTGTTATGTGTCTCGTGCTCTCACCTGTCTGCGCTCACCTACATTTAACAGGAGCGTGCAGCAGGTGGGCCGTGTGACGTAGACAGTGTGCGTGTGTGCGCGTGAGATAGAGAGATTGTGACTTTGTTCTGGTGTATACAGACTATGTTGTATTTTTTATTGCTAATCCATCCTCTTGAAATACAGATTTAGTAATAACATTATTTGATCCTTTGGCATGTAGCACGTGCTCCCAGTCAGTGATGTCAGACCAGCTACTGTGACATCATCATCAGAAGTGTTTTAAATCACTGTAAACTTATCTGTGCACATATTAATTTATTTTTTAGAATACCAATGGCTCAATGACTGTATATTCACTCACAGGGAACGTTCTATTGTCTTTCAGCTCAAAGTTTTGCTTTTTATAATCATCAGCATTGTTTTCCAGCTGCAACAGACTGAAGCTTTTAAAACTTACAGTACACCACCTGCGCAGCATCAAACAGCTGACAAAGTTAGTGGACAGAGTGGAGCATTTAAAGGAAAACAGACCAAAAGGAGAGTATATATCCGGCTCGCATTCATCATGTGATTAGAGGCACAACTCCAAATGAATGCTTATGTTGCTCTGTGTCTGTTGGATGTGTAAATAAGCAGTGTTTTGCATCTCTATATCAGCTTTAGAAAACTGATAAAATGTCAGTGTTGTGCGTACAGCTTGTTGAGCTGCCCCCGAGTGCCCAGAAATCTATGAATGTCGGTTTAAATCAATGACAAGGCCAAGGAGTCGAACACAGCTACAAACGAAAAAGGCGCGACTCATTTCTCAGCGCTGGACACAACCAGGCCTGGAACTCTGGCCCGTAAAGGAGGCGCAGATCTCAGCCCTGCTTCACCCACAGCTGTAGACGATCATTACTGAATGGGATGTGTGTCACGCTGCAGTTCCCCACTTCCATGCTACAAAGGGGTTCATCAACCGCATTTATGTCGTATTTGTCACCTTTTTGTGCAAAGCCTGGCTCATAATCAAATGACCTATTTATTCCAGTCCATAAATAATTCCAGTCGGAAATAGGATTCGACAGGCGATGAGGGGGAACACTGCGCACTTCTGCAAATGTTCTGTCTCCCTTTTTCTCCCTCTCTTCCTCTCCATGGAACAGGGGCGTATCATCCAAGAGGCAGTCCTGTTCCAGTCATATTAGACCAGTTCTTGCTATTTTTTTATGCCCCCCATGTCTACGTCTCCTAAGTCTGGAGCTCCATCAGAGAAGATTTATGCTGTTAGATGTGATTTGGTACAGAATCCCATATCTGTCTTTGCTGTAGGTGGGCCGACAGCCACGGGTACGCTCAGTGAAGCCTCTGATCACAACCTTCATCCTTGCAGTTGCTCTCGCCGGGCAAAAGTCTAGTCAGTGGGGAGGCAGTGACATTAAACTAATCCCCGAAAAGCTGAAAAAGTTTTTTTTTTAACTACCAGTGACTTGAGGTGAGGAGCTGTCCATAGTGCTGAATCAGTGGCAGCAGATGCTAAAAAGTACATCAGAGTACATGGTGAAATCCAATATTTTCCCACTTTTGAGTGTAACTTGACACACCCACCACATGACCTGCAAAATACTGCTCGCAGTTCTAAACTGAACTGGACACCAACATCAGTTAATGACAAAAGTGCTTTACTTGTTTCTCAACTATGAAGTCAGGCTTGTTATAAACTTTGATGAGTCTGATGTTGCAGCTCATGGTTAGAAGTGACAGATTTCTTTTGATGAAACACATCTACGATGAAAAGGAAATGACACGTACAGGACGACATGTCAATCACTTTCAGAACTGAAAAAAAAGGGTTTTGAACCACAAAAGTCTGACAGCGTGAAATGAAAAGAGCTGCTGGTATTGTCTGAAGGTGGATCACATTCATGGGTTTGCTGCATTACACTATAACCCCTACAGGACTGGATGTTCATGAGCTGCAAAGGTATGCAGATTGATCAATAAGTCGATCATAAGAAAATGAATTGGCAACTATATATCATTACTAACAATGTCCCAGAGCCCTCACCTCTGTCACCTCTTTTCTTCAACCAGCACTCCCAAACCCAAAGACTCTTTACTTACTATCATAAATTACAAAGAAAAGCAGCAAATCCTTACATTTAATCCTAAAAAATAATTGTTATTTGCAGCCTGAGTGTTTGCACAGTGAATCTGTTTCACCATGACCATACATGCCTCCTTTCCCTCCTGTGCTGTCACACACCAGAGAAAATAAGGCACCACGTAACCCTCTCGAAAAAGTACAGAATGTTGAGCCATTTCACCAAATATTTGAGAATTATCTGGTGAAACAACGAAGAAAGAACACTTCTCAGAAGCAACACAGATGTTTGACTTTGGGTGGCAGCCAAATTATATTTGTTTGAACCCCAAAGAACAGAGACAAAGTATAACACTTGAAATTCCTGATCAGTTGAGCTTTGCAGGTTTTGAACCTCTCAGTGCTGAGCTGGAGCCTCCAACCTGCCCTCCCTTCTCCTGATGAGGACAGAGGGAGGACTCCACATCATATTTTGGCACTTTTAAATGCTTTGATAGAAGGTGAACAGCAGCAGAGAGGAAAGAGTGAGCGCAGAAAAGGGTGTGAAGCCCAGACAGAGCTGCTAATTCTCTATCTTTTATAAATGAGAAGTCTCCTGCTAATGGACTCAATGATGTGGAGCCGCTTCCCTCCTTCTTCTCTCGGTCCTCTTCTTCTCCACATCGCTCTAGTTTTCTTTTACTGCTTAAAACAATCCTAGCAAACACATAATTACTGATAAGACAGGCAGTGCTTCATGCTGCTTGTATGCGGACGTGTGTGAACACCACCACACTAAGAGAAGCTAAAACAGGTGAAGTCAGCAGTGACAGTGACAGACGTCTGTTCATGTCAATCAGCACTTCTTCAAAAACAGCAGAATTCTGCATGAAATTTTCAATCCTGTATTTTGTTGAACACCCTCCTCACCCCCTTTCCCTGTTTCTAAATTAAATATTTGAAATATGCGGCAGTCCCAGCAGGGTGCATATGTACATCTGTGTGTGTGTGTGTGATAGAATGGGGTCAGATGAGTTTTAGTTTTGTCTGAGTCGCTACCTTTGATGTGTGGAAGACGGAAAGCTTTTTTTGCTTTGGCAAAGAGCACAAGGGTCCCAGAGCTACAAAAGGTGTGTGTGTGTGTGTGTGTGTGTGTGTGTGTGTGCGCATGTGTGTGTGCGTGCATGCAGTTGTTACTCTGCATTTCTAAGCATGTGTGTGAGTGTGCATGTTATGCATGTTATGTGTCTGCAAATGTTTGTCATGCTTGTCATTTGGGATCTTTACAGAAATATGTACATGTGACAAGTTTTTAGCCAATTATACTCTGAAGAATAATAAAAGCAAGAATTAATGTGAAGCTTCTTCTGCACTCTAGCACACTATTTGGCCACGTGGTGAGAGGTGGAGCAGTGGTTGGCACCGTCACCACACTGCAGGAAGGAACCCGCCGGCCTGCCGGAGCCTGTTTGTTCCAGGTGTTCCGGCTTCCTCCCACAGTCCAAAGACATGCAGGTGAGGTTAACTGCCTGTAGGTGTGAGTGTGCCCATAGCGTGTGGTTGTTTGTCTCTATGTGTCAGGCCTTTGACGAATTGACTACCTGTCCAGGTTGTGGCCCGCCTCTCAGCCCCCCCCCCCCCCCGCGACCATGCAAAGGATGAGCGGTTATAGATGAGCGGTGATAGATAATGGATGATGAAGTGCATCTTGATCCCCCTGAAACACCTCTGCCATTTGTCTCTGGTGCACTGTACAGGTGGCGACTCAGTTTATTATGGGATGTCAAAGAAAGGTCAGGCCTCTCACACACACTTAGGAGTTTATTGTGGAAAAGGTCAGCGGTGCACACAAGGGCGACTGAGACAGAGAGAGCAGAACCCAAAGCAGAGCTGTGCGCTGTGTGGGTGGACCACAACAATGTGTGATCAAAGGTGGTTCACATCTTTAAAGAGGAGGTCATACAATTCCATGCAGAGAGATACCGTCACACATTTATATACACACACTGAGAGATGCTTAGGTTCATAAATAGGAGGATTTTGAATTATTAACGAGTTTTGTTCCGTGTGACTTTTAGTTATTGTCTCTGAGCATCAACCCTGATCCTCACTTTGGCTTTTAGGTGGTCATTTACGTGCGGCTGCATCAGTGTAAATATTACATCACACAAAGACATTCACAGTAGGCTTGCTGCTCGTGCTTTGAAGGATGTGAGCACTAATGCAGCACCTTGAGAAGCAGAAACCAAAATTAATGCTCCTGGGACATGGCTGGAATTTTTAAAAGTCTTTCCAAGCCTTTCTTGACTCAAACACCAGGCTCTAAATTCTCTTCCCTGAGGTAACATGTACACACATTAGTACAGTGACACAAGACAATATCTTTATTTTTAGTCACTTTTATTCCAGATTTTATGTCCAAAATGTGCTCACATAATTCTTGATGTCTGTTTTTGAACAGGTCTGCTTCCATCTACTGAGTTTTTTAAATCCAAAAACATTTTCTCCCATTTATGTCACACACAACAGTTAAATGCTGAATCAAACTAGCTGTCTACCAGCTAAAACTGTGGTTAGGCCGCCACCCAGTGGAAGAAATGTGAATGTACACAAACTCACTGCATATTAATAACCACAAAAACAATCCCCAACATACAATCCAAGATAAGATTTATTTAAAAGTTTCCTTGCCTGAGGAGTAAAATTGAGCATTCATGGTTCCAGTGAGTAAGAGTAAAAATATAATGTGAGATAATGTCTCGATGACACACACAATCATATCGTTATACTGGGAATGCTGTTATAAAAATAGTTGATATGATCATGCATTTCTATTAAAAAGAACATTTTATGTATGCATTTGTGCGCTAAAGCTGATTTATTTTAGAATGAATTAAGGTTTTAATAACACACCGTATTTCTATCATGAGTGAGAATTGCGTAAATCAAGAGTTCTGCAATGTATTTGTTTACCGACGGACTATTAGTCCAGACAGGATCGTCTTTATGTCGACATGGAGAGCTTGAATTTGTGTGTGTGTGTGTGTGTGTGTGTGTGTGTGTGTGTGTGTGTGTGTGTGTGTGTGTGTGTGTGTGTGTGTTTGGATGGTCTGTCAGCGCTCTGGAGCCTTGAGTGGCCGGCCTGATGCTTGACTCCATTCATTCCTCTCCTGCTGGAAAATCTATGAAAGAAACTCTTGTTCAGCTTCACGTTGAGACGAGACATTCTGAGCTGTGAAGACACTCTGAAGACTTTCGGCTGAGCAGCAGCTCACACTCACACTGCAGGTAAATCTCACATTTCTTTATCTGTATCGCTTATGATTCACAGACTAGAAAAATGTGTGTGTGCTTCTGTGTGTTGTGTGTTTATTATTCATGACTTTTCTCATCAGAACTTAAAACTTGTTTGCATTTTCGTAGACATGAGGTTTGTGATCCTGTTTGCTCTTTTGAGTGGTAAGTCAGAAAATTTCATGAATGACTGCATGTTTTTGAATCTTGCTTTAAACACTGCAAGCATTCGATGTGCAAAACGTTTTCTAAAATGTGCATGGCTTGATTATTTGAAATTAAAGCTGTGTTATCTGTAATTCATTGTTCTTGAACCCTAAAAGTGTTTGTCATGGCTTTTGTAAAATCCAGTTATCTGTTTTTATTGTGTGTCAGGAGTTTTTGCCGCCCCGTTCGTGAAGGAAGAGGATGCAAAGAGATTCATCAGGCTGAAGAGACAGTCTGGATACTGGGATCCACACCACTCTCAGAACCAGTGGGGTTACACCATTCAGGAGCAGGTAACACTGCGTGTGTGGTGTGAATACACAGAATAAGTCTGTTTGAGTGTGATTTATAGCCAGTGAGTGCAAGGCTTTCGCAGCCATTAAAGAGGCACTTCTATGACAAAGCGTCTTTCTTCCTCAGGCAAACGAGTACTGGACGGCGCTACGAACAGATGCTCAGTACTACATGGACATGAGTAACCTGATGTTTGACCGCTCTGTGGCTACGTGAGTGAGATAATCACCAGCAAAGCATGTGCCAGTTGTCAGGCAGTTTTATCCAGTGTGCCTTACAGTACCATGGCTTACCTTACTGCAAGTGAAGGCAGCTTTAGCATGGCAGCATAGTCCTCCCATTTTATCTAGAAGAGTGTACCACATTCATGCCTTAAGAACTCAGATTTGTTAAGTCAGTTTATTGTTTTTTTCTTAAAACACTTACATCGTCTTACCATTTGAAGCTGTTTCCTGACTTAAATATTCTATTCCAAAGCTGTAGATAATCGCATTTCTTTGAAATTGTTATACTTTTTCCATATTTATTTCTGTCTGGTTATGTTGCAGGGAAAACAACAGGCTGTACATGGAGATGCTGCGCAATGCACGAGCTCACCTGGACAGCCAGACAGGTGGACACAGATAATAAACAAATGATACAGTGCTTGCTAAGTGGTTATATCTCAAACATATACCCTAAAGTGATTAACAGGTTGACCAGGAATACATTTTTACATATTCTGAGTATAAACCATGAACTGCTATGATTATGAAGGAGTGTATTAGTTTTGTCTTACTGTCTAATACTATACTGTGTCTGGATTAAGTTAAAAGGGTGCATATGAAAATGTACTCTTCTGCTTCTATTGTCCAGTTTAATAGATAAAATAAAGAGAAAATAAATATCCCGTGTGTGTGAGTATGGATTATCTTAGAACAATGATGCAACGATGAACAATGATGCCTTCAATCAAAACATTTATTCAATAAAAGCTGGAATCACAGCAAATGAAATTGTGCTTTTCATAGCTGCAAAAATTCTTCATTCCTTCAAAGTCACTTTTTGAGGCCTTCTTTTGAGGACAAAAAATTTGTACTCAGCATTGTTGTTATTTTCTGCATCTCTCTAGTTTACCACTAGGTGGTGCTGTCACGTAATCAATTTCATCTATGTATTTTTAGGCACGTCCCTTGTTTGTGAAATTGGACTGTTTAAATGTTTTAGTTGAACACTGAATGGAGCAGAAGTAAATGTAGCATTATTGATGAAAAATAAAGCACCATGTACAGGATTTAAAACAACTTTATTAGTATGATTAAGTATATCTGAACTAATACATATACTGTACATTTTAGGATTGTGTAGTTTAAAGAAGAAATGTTCAAATATCTTAATTCATTCATTACACTACATATGCAGTGACTATAGCTAATTTTGTAATTTAGGAGGTTGAGAAAGAAGTATTTAACAGGAAAACAGCACAAACTGTTCATATAGGTCACAAATAAGAGCTCTGATCAATCATTTAATGTTGTCTTTCTCTTAAATGTATGCTTGCGTCTGCCAAGATTTTGCATACATGTTAAAGGTTGTTGCATCTTTACTGAAGGTGTGAGGTTGTTCAATGCTGCTGGTACATTGAGAAACTAAAACAATTCATTCACTTACTTTCTTACTCAATACTTCTAAAAAAGGACTTACAGTAAAACGCATTTTGGGCTTCAAATGTGTGCTACCAAAAACAGTCCTTCCTCACTCTAATTGTGGTGAGAGAAAATTTATGCATAAAATGAACAAAATGTTGAAGTAACAATTTGACATGAGGAATTTTAGATGGTACTAACCATCCCAGAGAGGAAATTTGTTGCAGCCAAGTGAAAAATAACATACTGAAAACAAAGTCACCTCATACATCAAATCAAAGGCAATGACAATTAGAAACAGAAAACAGTTATGAGAAAGTGAGCAAGTGCATAAATCAAGCTTATGACTTTATAGTTTCATTTTATGTGGAGTAAAGTTGGTTAATGTTGCATGTAAATAACTTTCTAAAATGACCAGCATGTGTGATCTAGTGTGCCGACAGCTGCATGCTACTTAAAGCTACTGTGTGTTGAATCTGAAATTGTACGACTTTGGCAATTAACAGGCTGAAAAGCAACACAAGTTGCACCAATTGTCACTGTGACTGTTTTATTGATAAAGAAACAAAACCTTATGCCAATAATTTGAAATATGCTATAGTGTGCATAGAAATGATGACTTAATAGCATAGCAGACATTTTACACAGTGAATGTAGAGGAGAAAACCTAACCAACAAAAAGTCAAAGAGTCAAAGTTCTCTGTTAAAAAGCACCTGCAGCGGCTTCCTCTTGCTCAGCGGTTCGTAGATTTTTTAAGGTGGATCATCGGTTGCGGGTGAAAGGGACGCGTTGCTGCTACTAGTTTGAAGGTGGATCCTCACTTGGAGTTGAAGGAGGGATTTTCATGAACTTCTGCAGAGCTGGAGTGAAGATGAGGATAGTGCCCAGTACCGAGACGGTGAGGAAGGCCCACAGGAAGATCCTGTCTAACACCTGGGCTACAAACTTCCAGTCTTGTACTACCTGGGAGATAGAAGAAAAGGGAGATGATATGCAATATAAACATGAAGTCCTTAGAGCTACTATGATTACTTAAGACCAATATGATCCAGCTGAACCCACCTCGTGGATGAAGTGTTCTTTGCGGATATGTCTGCTGATGTAGCGCACTGAGTAGATAGCCTTGTCCAGCATGGTCGCCCAGGCCTCATCCTCCTTCCCCTCAGAAGCCGTCTGCCCGTGGGACCCGCTGTTCGCCCTCTGGCCTCCTCTCCGTCCGGAGTGAGGCTTCAGCTCAGGGCTCTCCGGGGCCAGCTCTGGGTAGTGGTAGCGGTCGGTGTGTCCACGCATGCAGAGCAACCTCGGCAGCTTCTGAAGGAAGAGATTACGAACCCACGGCGACATAGGGTGGTAGGTGGCTGAGGAGCGGTGGTGCACGTTGATGACAAAGACGGTGACGATGATTGAGAGCGTGACGAAGATCATGATGAACAGCAGGTACTCTCCAATGAGCGGGATCACCTTGGAGGAGGAGGGGATGATTTCTTCTATGACCAGGAGGAACACGGTGAGCGACACTAGGACAGAGGTAGAGAGTGAGAGCTTCTCTCCTTCATCCGAGGGAAGGTAAAACACCAGGACCGTCAGGAAGGACAAACCCAAACAAGGGATGATGAGGAAGAGGGTGTAGAACAACGGCAACCTCTTCAGAATAAAGGAATACGTGATGAAAGGGTACGAATACAAGCCGTCTTTCCTGTTCCCTCTGGCACCAGTGGCACTAAGGATCTCCCACTCCCCGTTGTCAAAGAAGTCCTTCCGATCCACCTGGTTGTCTATCAGAATCAGGTCCACCATGTTGCCATCGTATGTCCAGGAGCCAAACTTCATGGTGCAGTTCTGCCGGTCGAAGGGGAAGAAGGTGACATCCATAGTGCAGGCGGATTTGTAACTAGCAGGTGGCGTCCAGGTGATGGCGCCGTTGTACCTGACAATGGCTTTGGTCATCAGGGAGCCCTCGAAGCGCCCATCAGCACTGAAGACATGGAGAAGAATCAGAAAACAAACCTTTACATACTGGCAGAGCGTCTTCGTAGTTATCAAAGTTTCACACGAAGGTGCGCCACATCAGAGCAGCCTTACTTCTCATAGAGGACGATGTCTGGGAGCCAGATGTTTTCAGAAGGAACCCTGATAGAAGTGATTCCACCGTATTTCTCTGGATTCCATCGCAGCTTGTAATCAATCCACTCCTGCACAACATGAACACAGTCCACAAGATGCAGCATCATTAGATCTATAGACAATACTGAACATGACTGGATTGTGTTTGCATTCATCAACATCAAAACTGGTGAGTTCTCTGCTCCAGAAAGTGGACACAGGGTCTCTTTTTCTGTAACTACAAGCGTTTCTCTTCTTCTTGACCCGTGGATACAAATGTAAGATTGATTGTAATTATATAACCTCAGTTCATTTTTGTGTCTTGCTCACCTGACACAGCCAGACGTTAGTTGTCATTAGCTGGTTCTTCTCATCCTAAACAGACAAAGACAACAGACAAAAGAGTTATATTAAAAAAAGGTGGTAAATAACCCAGAAGCAAGATAACAGTGGATTAAAGGATGACAAAATCTATCACCTGTGAAAGGTTCAGTGGTCAGTGAGCCACAGTAAAAGTATTTCTATGAACAAGAAGCAAGACAATCTATCGCATTGTTGGGTTGTATGTAATGTTTACAGCACAAACTGTTTCTCATCCGGATGCTTCAATCACAATGTTACATATGATTAGTGGGCGAGGCATCGTTTCCGTTTCCATGAAATCAGACAGAATCCCATTTCCCAGGTCAAAGAAACGTGAAACCAGAGGTGGGTTCAGTGAGCCAAGATGAAGCAATATTAATGCAGCAAGAGGTAAATAGAGGAAGACAGGAATGGAGAGATGGAGAGTGGTTGACACAGGTTTGTTTCCACATCGCTGGAGGAAAGTTTGAAAAGACTGAGAGCAAAAGACTTGAGAGAAACAAACCTGGCTGAGAGATATACAAAGATGTAGCCGTTCAGTGTGTCCAGACCAGGCCTCAGCTGTCAAACTGAGTTGCATGTTCTGGTGATCACATAGAGCAGAGGTGAACCATAATCTAATCCAGAGCTGTGCAGCAGCACAGAGAGACTCAGGGGACACCCACAGTGTAGCCAAGCTGCTGTGTCTCTGCCCAGCTCTCGTTTCCAAAAACCCAACAGATCATCAACCTGAGTCTGTCTCTGCAGAACCCTGAGAGGGTCTATGTTAAATTCAACATCAAATGTCTTTGCCCTGCACGAAGAAGGATGAGGAGCGAAATCTAAACTGGTTGGGATTAATATTTCAGGCCGAGAAGAGCGGCTCCTCCATTAGCATCCTCCGTTTTCTCCTCTTGAGCACCTAAATCATCTGAACCTATCACAGCCAGCCTCTGAAATATTAAAGGAACACTCCGGAGAGAGGCCGTGTGTTTGTAGATGTGAAGCGAGTGTTCCAGATCTATTTCAGGACCACGGAAAGCTCCACACAGTGACGCCGCCACCGGCCTGTTTGGTTTCAGCAGCACGGACAGCAACACTGCTCTGCTGAGACATGAATAAAGCAAGAACCATTCAGACCCAGAAGCCTGCTGATTTCTAATAAACCTGCAAAAATGCGCCCTGAATATTTACCTATTAGAGGTGGGAATCATCAGTAACTCATGGCATCATGATACACCCACGATAATGATGGTATCACAATAGAGTGATTCTGCAATAGCTGATACATTGCAGTTTCATTGTCTATGACACATCACGATATCCGTGCAACTGATGAAAAAAAGGCAAAAAAAACTCTGCAAACAAACCATGATTATGTACTTTTTCAATACATTGTGGTGTCCGTTTCACAGAATTTGACAACTGAGATGGAACAATGTACAAAAAAATTGCATTAAGTCTTATCTTAGTGCCTCACATACAGTAGCACAAACACACACTCTCTCTCTCACACACACACACACACACACACACACACACACACACACACACACACTCACACACAAGTGGAAAGTCAAACTGGCAGGAATCCTTTTTAATATAAATATCAATATGCGGCGCCAGTGTATCAATAACGTATCGAGGAAGAAGAGGAAGCAATACAATATATTACCAAATCGATATTTTGTCCTACCTGACACATGTTACATGTTTTTTTTAATATTCAGTTCTTAAATTAAAGCACTTCAAATTTTGAAAAACTGTGTCAAATGATTTCCCATAACAGCCGAGCCTGAAAGTTTTCAGTAAACGTCAGCCAAAGAAGAGCAAGTTGTTCATCAGTTGGGGTTTTTTACAGATTTATTATTTCTAACAGCGGACAGTTTATTTGGGGTTGACTCCAAAATAATCTACAGTGCCCGTGATCACAGTAATGAGTTAATTGCGGCGTTCACTGATGTGATTTTAACAGTCTTTGAAACAGGATGGAGGTCTATCGCACAGACGAATACTCTTTATCAAGCTTTGACTACACAGACAATATTAGCAAGTAGGATCGATTCACTGTTGCTTTTCATGTGATTTGTTGACAATAAGAAAATTATGAAGTATCCCCGTATATATCCTTTAAGATCTGAGTCATATAAGGTTAAATACAGGATTCAAGGTTTAACGCCTTAATGCCTGGCGACATTTCTCCTTAACTAGCTTCAAAACTAGAAAAATGAGCTGACAGCGGTGACATGAAGCCTGATGCTTGTCAAATGACTGAATACATGTTTCAAGGTGATCAATCTGTTGAATAAGTCTAAAAACCTACTGTACCAAAGGACTTTTTGTTAAGTGGAAAACTCAATGTGTGCTTGTAGCGATGGACTCAGTAGTGAGGTTTTATTTTAGATTAAGGTAAAGGTAAAACCTCAGATGTACAATGGGTTGTGAATCAACAAAGACAATGAATCATGGAAATGTCTCTGTGATTTTAGGTGCGCTCTCACCACATCAACCAGCTGCGAGATCTTGAGCCCGAACCGTACTTTGATGGTGTCGTTGGCGTGCTGGATGGGCCTGACCCAGCGCTGGTAGCCCTGGAAAAGGTTCTTCAGCAGGGCGTCCTCCATCTCCGCCAAGGACACAAACTCACTTTGAGCTGGAACAGAGAGAAGGGATGTGGAATAACAACTTATTTGTGTATTTTCTTTGAAACGTCCTACAGATATAAGAGTGCATTACACTACACTCACTTAAACAGGCCTTTTGGAGAAGTTTTTAGCTACTCTTGGAAAGGTAAAGTCTGGGAGTTAACGACAGATAACCTGAACGTTGAGGTTAAATTTGCTTTGAATTTCTTCTCACTCATAAGGTGACATTTGAGAGAGCTTTCACATAAAGAAAAGATGGTTCACACCTTGAAAATGGGTTCACAGAGAAATGGTCACGCTCAGGATGCCACATTGCCACAAAGAACAAAAGGAGCAAACAAGGTGTATAAAATGCTCTTTTTCCCTCAAAATCCAGCTAATCTTCATCCATAGGAAGCGATTCTCTGGAGAATCAAAGCAGCCATAACTTCAGTCCTCCGGCTGTGTTTCGAGCAAGGTGATGTAGATACATCAGACAACAAGAGATGCACTGCACAGACTAACAAATGGAGGGGGAGGGGGCAGAGATGGTGTGACTGAAGCTGGGCAGCACATCAGTCCGCCTGAGGCGATATGATGTCCCTGGGGGGGACAGTAATATTGACGAGCGTAATGTCAGACACAGGGGACTCCAAGTGCAAGAAGGAATGTGTGTGGTGAGGAAGAGTGTGGACCTTTAACCTCCGACTGGTTACTCCTCTGGCTCCACATGTGTCTGTGCCCATGGGCAAATAAACGTAAAGCACAAGCAAACATAAAGCCGCCCACTGTAATCAGTCACAAGGCATTTTAACCGCATTGGATCCCCTCCGTCTGTGCTGTCAAGGGCTCTCAGTGGAGCCAGCTGCACACTGATATCCGACACCTGTGTTCCTGTTGGTGTTCCTGACCCTGAACTTCAGGACAAACAGAGCTGGGCCCTGACAGTTACTGCTGAACTGATGCTGCTTCAAATCTCATGTGGCTGATGCACGGTGGAATAACTCTGATAACATCTGATTGCTTTTGTTACTTCTAAACAGCATATTTCTGTTGCATTATTGTCATTACAATTACAAATCAAGAAAAAGTGCTTTCTTTTGATGGTACTCCATCTAAATGTGGGACTAAAGTCTTCGCCCAGACACTCAGTTTTGTCAGTTTATATCACAGAATAACAGACATGAAAGGAGACGTGGGAGCAAAAAATCTGTGACAAATTGCTAAAAGTGACAACAATAAACTATTTGTGAATTAGCAGTGATTGAACAGGTTGTACTTTCTAGGTGAGGAGGTCATCAGAGGTTATGCTGAGCTGATTTCAGTCTTTTTTTAGACATGAATATTGCACCACAAACTACACAGCTCCGGATATCAAGAATATTTTATTTCTTACCGGGGGTGTCGGCGTGGGACACCGGGCAGGACATCGACACCAGGAGGAGGAGGACCGCCAACTTCATGGTGTTGTCCTCCTGGCGCGACTGTGCGCTCCTGCAGCCTCCTTCGCTACTGTGGGCTGTTCGGCTGGAGAGGAGCAGAGCGCGCACACCGAGGCGGAGGCACCGAGGTTCCCATCAACAGCGAGCGGAAAACAAGCCTTCTACTGCCGCTGGGCGAAGAGCAGGGACCCGCTGCGAGGGCGCGTGTGGCCGCTGTCCGTACACTGTGGCTCCGGTCGAGGCGTCACGGGGAGCGGCTGTCAGCGGAGGGGAGGGGGGAGGGGAGGTGAGGGGAGGAGGGAGGTATGATCGGTGCCCGGGTGGGGCTGAGGCGTGGACTTTAACACACGCTCCAAACCGGAAAGTTTTTTTCTTTTTTCTGTATAGTCTTGCTGATCTACTCTGGGACGAATTTCACGACAGACTGTCATGTGTGTAAATGCTGGAGTATTAAAGCAGAGTTTAAACATCTCGAAGCCAACAGTATTTGCACGCTGGAACTGGATTTGTTTTATTTTATTGTTTCCTTTTTAGGAATATAGAATTTGGATGTGTGGCAAAGTTGGGTATTATGCGACATATAGGCTACAATACCTTATTCCCGTAGAGTGCTTTATGGCCCCCTGTAATAATGTAATATACCACAGTGGCAGATGGCAGATGAGATGAGATCAGCTGTATCTCAACCAAAGCTATGGATGTGAATGTCAGTGTCGCTGCTCGTCCACTGGAGAGCGCTAATAGGAGAACTAACCCAGGACATCATCTTGTTGGACAGTATATGATGGGAAAGGCCTCTTCTGCTATTTTAGGATCCCTTATAGACATGTTGCAAGGCGTATAAAAATACTCTCCTTTAAATGATAATTTGCGTCTGATATGTTTTTTCAGCATCCACCTCTTCTCCCATATCAAATAATCCAGAATCTGTAAATAGTCCGGTTTTAGTGTATGTAGAGTGGAGTAGCATCAGACTCTGCACATGTTCTACCTCATCAGCTTCATCGATTTTTGTAAATATCTGCTTAATCTGAATTTGATGCAGCAACACATTTCAAACAAGCTGGGACAGAAGCAACAAAAAACTGGGAAAGTAGTGGAACACTCCAAAAACACCTGTTTGGATCATTCCACAGGTAAACAGGTTCATTGGTAACAGGTGATAGCATCGTGATTGGCAATGAAAGGAGCATCCTGGAAAGGCTCAGTCGTTGTGAACACATGACTGTATAAAGGATGTTATTACATGAGCACTTTGTAAAAGTGTTGTCATTGTCCAAACTTTTTTGGAATCAGGGTTGCACACATGCAGTCATTATTTCTCATTATACAAAGTTAAAAGGGTCAGAGACATTTTCTTCATGACACATCATAGTTTTCTTAGGAAGCAAAGGATTGAGAATGACTGTCTAACATTACTGCGTACAGTGACTAAGAGTCTGGACTCCTCTCAAGGCCTTTATCTATGGCCTTTTGTTACAGTGAACGTACTCACTGTGCTAAACCACCTGTCTGGACCACAGCTCAGCTCAGTACTGCCGCTATGTCTTCAGAACTCTCTGCAGGACAGGACTCTCTCATCACAATCACTGATGAGAGCTGAACATCTCTGCTGTGGGGCGAGACTAACATCTGGTGATGCTGCCCACCCACTGTTTGAAGCCCTTGGATTAAAAGGGCAGGTGGCGGGTGCGGCAGGTGGGAGCCTTCGGATACCTGGGCACTGAAATAGAGAGAACACCGTCCTTGTGTACAAGAAGCATGCGTCTGCTGAGGAAACTCAAGAGCTTTAGTGTAGGAAAGACATTTTAGCAGCTGCCTCCAGGTCAGTTATGGGTCAGTACTCTGTGCCCGTCACGTCACACCCCCTCCATAACTCATTGCAACTCCTGCTGTCAGGTTGTCAAAATAAAAACCCTCTGGCCATGATGAATATATTTTGAAATTGTTCATACCAACTTCCATTAACATGTTAAAGAGGCTGCACATGAAGTGGTGTTCTAACTCTTGCACATATGTACACTTTAAAGCCAAGCTTTATAACTAGGTTCAGGAACTTTCTTGTCCCTTCATCCCCTCACTCTTGTTCCCCTTACCCCTTCATCCCTCTCCCTTCATCCCTTCATCCCTTGATCCTCATTCCTTCACCCCATGTTTGTCCCTCTGGATCCTTACACACCCCTCCGTCACTGTCTCAGCTCTCCTCCATCCATTATAGGAACTAAATCATCCTAAATCTGAATCTTATCGCTGTGGTCTTTGTTATTGAAAATGGCTGAATGAGTGCACCGGAACAAAACATAACTGGCCCGTTGCTTCAGTACAAAAACATCAATGTCAGAACTGCGCCTGGAAAAATTGCATCAGGCATGTAAAAGTCACCTTGTACATGCTCACACAGACGTTAACCACACACAGTCGCCACGTTCGTGTAGGTGATTCCGTGTTGTGCGGCCTGTCGCGTCCTATCACTGAGTCTCCTGCCATAGCCTGAATGGACTCAAGGACACTTAAGCAGCACACACACTGACATGTGTCATAGCTAGATGTTTCCAGTGTCAGACACTCAGTCAACCATAAGTGCATTGTCTATCCCAGGATGCATTTCTTTGTCTGTGCCTATAGATCGAGTGACCAGCAGTTTGCATAGACTCATGGGAACACCATCAAAGACCTGAGTGTGTCTATTTGTGCAGCATGTGAGCGACCAAATGCTGCATCCCCTGTGCAAAGGGAGAGACGGACCGAAGAAAAATAGAGTGTTATAGTGATTTTTTTTTACTAAAGCTGCTGGGAATTGTAACTGAGCTCTCACAATAAAGACAAAAATTTAATTAGACAGGCTGAACATGAGTGACGCTGCAGCTACCAATCCATGTGAAGGACAAGAAAGAGAGAACAGACGGTCAGATTCACACACAAAGAAAGAGAGATAAAAAGGAAAAAAAGAGAAGAAAGAAAAGAATAAGAGTGAGAAAAAGCGAGCTAAGAGCAACATGAACTCATTAACATCCCCCCACACAAGCACACACTGATGGCGGGGGCAGAGATGGCTTATACAATAAATCACAGCCAAGAACAACAACACTTTTGACGAAGAACTGCGTGCTGAGAAATCTGCACTGCGCCGCCAGCTGACTCCTAAGACAGTGTGGAAAATGTTTAGCTGAGGTGAGAAATAAGTCGGTGGAGAGCAATAGATGGGTTTCATACTTGAGTGTCTACAAACTTAGCAGCTTCCTGTATAAAAGAAGCAACTAACCAAAACATTAGGTTTTAGCAAGGTAACAAGCGAACACACACCTGCACAAAGAGGCACAACAAACGGAACAAGTTCTCACAAACTGATGAGCAAAATAAATTAAATTTATATTAAACTGTGAAGCTGTGAGCAGGAAGGGACACCAGCGTTTATTCTCTCTGCGGAAGTTGTCCCGCTTCCGCATTGATAGGACCATGATGACACTTTTTTATTGTGCTTTTATTGAGTCGGATTTAACTTTTTCACTTGTGTCATGGTTTGGAAACCTGCCCATAAAAGAAAGGAACTCACTGAACCAGATCATTAAATGGTCTGGTCGGCTCATTGGGGAGTCACAGCTGTGCCTACAGTCGCTGTACACTCGGCAGGTACAGGGACTGGCCAGCTCCATCTCCACTGATGACTCCCATCCCCTGGCAAGTGAGTTCCAGCTGCTACCATCAAAAAGGAGATTCATAGTCCCGAGAGTTAGGACCACTCGCTACAGGAACAGCTTTGTTCCTGCTGCTGTTTCTCTTTTAAATAGGAGGTCTGTCCTATTTTAATGTGGTCTTAACTTGCTTACTTATTTATTTACTTATTTATTTATTATTGTTTTACTGTCCCTTGGATCATGCTCTTATGTTTTCTTAGCATGCTCTTAACAGGTCTTATATTGGCATTTTTAGTGATATTTAATGACTTTTATTTATTTTATTTATTTATTTTAGTCTTTTAACCATGATCAGTATGTCTGCTGTTAATCTGTCTTCTATATGTGTCCTGTGTTTCTAAATGTTGTGTATAATGTTTGAGATGCCCTCTCCAGACTGCAAAACAAATCTAACTACGGGTATCAATAAAGTTACCTTGACCTTGACCTTGACCTTGAAAATCAATGATCATGTGGTGGTTTTTTTTAGATTTAGGTTTGTGTAAAAGTTAAGGATGGTTAGGATTACTGCACTGACGACATGACTGAAAACCCCGACCCCTTACATCTAATGTAATTAATATGTTGCTTCAACAGCCTCAACCCATCTGCAAAGACTTTCTTCAGGCTTCGCTCCCATTCGGCCAAGAAAAAGGAAAAGGGTGGTTGCCCGCAGTCTCCTCATACTCGCCAGTTAATGTATCTTCACTCAGTGCATTGGGGTCAGTTGATGATGCCAATCCATAGTGGTCATGAAAGTGTTTTAAAGCGTCAATTTAACCAGATATCACAAAAACAAAAACAGCTTGGATTGTACATGTGCTTCTTTGCATGTCGCTCGCATTCCTGTGGTCAGCATTTTCCTGCTGTTCATCTTTTTTTACGTGCTGTATTGTATGTATGTGCACTTGTATTGTGCATGTGTTATCCTTTTGTTGCTTTAATTGCTAATCTTACACCTGGCCATGGGGCAACATTTGAAAATTGGCCTTTTGGATAATTATTGTATAGTTGTACTGATGATTAATGTGCATTTTTAAAAAGTAGTGTCGAGCCGTGGTTGGAAAGAGTTAGCCTTTTATGTGCAGACGTTTGGAGACAGTTGGGCCTCACACCGGTACAATGAAAACCCTGACAAGAATCAATTTTCAGAGCTTATTGTGAAAACTTTTCTTTGGGTATTTTCTAGTTCCAGTTCCAGTTAAAACTGTTGACAGCGAGGTCTGCGGGCAATCCAAAGTAACTGGGACACTGTTTCTGGAAAATTCTAGTTTTATATATTTATTGTTTGAGCACCACAAAACAAATATCCAGGCAGGAATTGACACCTTAAAGCTACATTTTGTGATTTGGGGGCCAATGACAGTAACGTGATAGTTATGGGACACAGATTTGAGAATGAATAGGACGTCCTGACAAGTATAGAAAGATAAACATGGAACACAGGAAATACAGGCACACAAGACTCAAACACGCTCTCTCTCTCTCACACACACACACACACATGCATACGGGATATTCTACAGCTAACCAGGCATGAAGCACACATTTTCTTTTGTATTTTTATTCCTTCCTCTCTTTCTCTCTCTCCCGCCCTCTCTCTGTGACACACTCCCTCCCCCTCGCGCTCCCCTCTCTCATCTTCCATGAGTTGAAGTGACGGGGATAACGGGATGCTGATAATCACAATGAAATTATCCTGATTTTCTGCTCCACTTGGAGCCATGGGGCGGGCAGCTGCTGCCTCCGAGATCGTCCCGTCTGCCTCGCCTCTAATCATTCGGAAACATAAATTCTCCCGGGCTGGAAACCTGCCGGTCCCTTCCCAGACGACTGTGGGCTGCTGCACAGTGTGTGTGCAAGTTTAGTGTCAGTTAGTTAGTGTGTGTGTATTAAAGAGAGAGAGAGAGAGGAGATGGAAAGTGAAGGGAGAATACATTTTCTGCATCTGTGTATGTGCGTTCACCAAATGTTAGAACTTGTTTGTGTGTGTGAGTGTTGTTTTTGTTTTCTCAGCTGTTGTTGAGCTCATAATTAAAGCCTGCATAATTTGGCTTGGTGCAGAAATATTTAATAAATAATAATAAAAAAAAAACAGCCCTGTCTCCTGAGGCCTGTGGGTTTAATCTTAATCTGTTTGTTATTTTAAGGAGTTTAAAAAACTGGTGATAAAGGCAGCAAAGGGAATCAAATCTCACACAAGCTTCAAAGGGAAACACAAAGTCAGTGGTCTCACACATGCTAATGCTATTAGCCCACTTATGCTACCACCAGCCCTTTAAGTGAAAACCTGATAACTTTGTCAGCTTTGTTGCATTGATGGAAGCCAAATGAGCTTTTAGAGGATGCAAACTTTTTCAAAAATCAGTCAAACTTTTAAGTGATCTGATGCAAAGATCCCCGCTCATCAATAATGAAAGAGTTCCGTTATTTGATATTTTAAACATCATAAAGTGCCAAAGAACTGTGGAGCAAAATAGATGGAAAGATTTTGACCAGATCAAAGGAAAAAGGGTTACAAAAGAGAGAAGAAAGGGAAAGTAAAGTGAGGGACTAGGAGAAACTGGCCACTCAGCGTGAGCCCAGTGAATTCTGGGACGGATGACCTTCAGGGTAAAATATTAATTCTAACACAGAGCTCAATGTCAGCCACTGCAAGCGGCAAACTGAGCTTTCCCACTCAGCAGACACACACACACAAAATATTTATTGACCTCTAACATGATACTTCAATCCAGACGTCCCACTCTGATTTTCCTTTTGTTCTCGTGTGACTGACGCGATACAAAGAAAAGGCCGCTGATTGTTGGAAACTCAAGCCTGCCAGGCGCATAACAATACTGTCTCCTTCAGATAACGCACTGTGGGAATGACTAAGGAGCAATAATCATGCACAGCAGCGATTTAAAATAATAATGTGGTGTGTGTGTGTGTGTGTGTGTGTGTGTGTGTGTGTGTGTGTGTGTTATAGGGCTCACTTGACTGTTTGATAGATTCAAAGAGGCATTTGTTGTGGAGACATTCATGGTTTCCAGTGTTGGAACCTTGATGACTTCGGTGATCTCCTCACTTCTAGCGCCACCATGAGGTCGACTGTTTCGGTTTTGAAAAAAGGACCTCGAAATATGGCAGACTTAATTAATGAAATCATGAGGCATTTTTTGCTCAAGGTGAAATGTCTGCAAGTAATGGATGGACAGCAAGTGATAACTTTGTTATAATGCACTGGCTTGCAAACCAGTGTTTAGTGTCTTGCCTAAGAGTACTTCCAACATACGGATGTGAGAAGGTGGGCATCAAACTGCCATCTCTGCGATCAGTGGACAACCCGCTCTACTTCCTGAGCCATGGCCACCCTGTTAGGTTCAAATGCAAATGTCAGCTTGACTTTCTTAATTGGTCTAACCAATACTTCCAAAAGCTTTTTAAACCAACATGTCATGTTTTCAGGCTGCAGTCAGGACCTCTGACGGCTCTCAGCATTGATGCATGTGATGTAATTGTGCTCTCAGGCATTTAATGCCTGTACGCACTGTGAATGAACCCCAGACATAATTGATATTGTTGCAGTTATTACGGCAGCCATTTTCATTGTCACATTTCTGTATTGTGATACATAGTGCACTCCCACTGTGTTTGTGTGTTTGTGTGTGTGTGCGTAGACGTGTATTACTCACATCTGAAAACTTGTGCTTTGTCCCCACATTAGTTTTTGGGTCAAGACTTGAGTTATGGTAAGGGTAAGTCTCAAGGAAATGAATGCAACGCTACGTAGTGTCCTCAAAAGTGTGTGTTTGTGTGTGTGTGTGTATGCGTGTGTGTGTGTCTGTCTGTCTGTCTGTCAGAACACTTCAGTCCGGAGCCAGTTTGGAGAGAGTCAATGAACTCTGGCACACCAAAGATGTTGTCATCAGATGTGAGTCAGCTGTGGTTTGTGTGTGTGCGTGTGTGCGTGCCTCATGTGTATTTGTGCATATATGCATGATTGTCTCTATGTACGTGTGTATTTGTGCATGTATGCAAAATTGCATCTGCCCACCTGTTTTGGTCATTGCGCAAAATACGTATGTATGTGAATATTTGCATATTTTGTCTGTTTTGTTTTTTTATCAGCCTGCACATGTTGTGTATACTGTATGCAAGTGTGTCTGACGGTCTGTGTGCGCGTGATTATGTATATCTGTATATGGGAATGAATGTGCGTATGCATGTGTGGGTGATGTGGTTAATCCTCTGGGCTTTGCACCGTAGGGTGCCAACAGAGAGGACGTGTCTGTCTCTGTGTGTCAGTGCCTGTGAGGAGTTCAGAGTGCTTGCTGTCCCAGGAGAAATCAGTCTCCATTTCTCACAGAAATGTTGTGTAACCTTCATTTGCCTCCGGACAAGACGGACAGATAATGAGGCACCTTCTGTCACGCACTGACATATGCAGTGTGTCACATAAAGCCTTTGAGATGGCATCTGAAACGTCTTGAAGAGGACTTCACATTGCATTTACATCCTCTCTCTGGTCCCTCACATACAATGCTATTAGCAAACGGTCAGCTGAATGTAGATGGAAACTGGATTTCCATCAACTTATAATATTATATATTTTTCTTTATCCAAATGCTGGGTTACAATGATTGCACATTCAAAATAAATTCACCTTCATATTAAACCATTGCTTTACCCCCCACCAGATTAACATCCAGCAGGTTAGAACAAAGAGTTAACAGGTATTTTCAATCCAGGTCTTTCAAACCATGGCAAACATTTACAATAGTCCACCCAACATTTAAGGAATCCAAAAGTGAGTATTAAAGAACAAGTAAATGTTTTATCATTACTATTATTATTTATGTTAAAATGCAAAAAAGCAAACAAACATTAGTGTCCTGAAACTGCCACTAGAACTAATAGTTGTGGCTGCAGTGTATCCTGTCAAAACCACTGGTGTCTATCTGAACTGTCCACAGCTTCTTTCACCAAGACGGAACTTTTTACAAACACTCTTCTAGCATTTTATAAATTTTGGGTAGAGCATCATCTTAAAGGTTAAACACTTTCAAACAGTTAGCTGAGGCATTCTTTATAGCTTTGCAACAATATTGTATCATTTCAGGAAACGTGCTTGAGCAGATGTGAGAACTGTGATATTATGAAGATATTATTTCATGGTGTGGTGTAGTACCAGAAGGGCAGCACACGCTCAAACAAGGACTCAGCTGCGCCAAAAAACCCCACAGGGCTGTTGCATTAACAAATGTCTCTCTAGCAATTCAGTGGGAGGTGTGAATTATTGGAGACTTTCTTGTTGTGCAGTAGTGCTCCTTAAACTGCCTCCATGTTTCCTTTGTATACCTTTTACCTTTGGATACTTTTCATCCAGAGGTACAGAAGCTGATGGGCAGCAGTAGATGTGTGACGACGCTCTCAGATGATGTGAGATTTCAGGGCTCTGCTCTGTTCTGGTTCCAGCTGCCGTCCGAGGGCCAATCTGTGCTGTCGCTGTCCAAGGTGCTGATCCTCTCTCTGTACAACACCATGGATCCCAGGTCCTGAGCATCTGCATCCTTTCAAATAGTGCCACGCACCGAAATTAGATTAGATAAAGGAAAAAAGGTGCTTCAAAAATGAAAGCATTTGTTTTACTGTGACATGTATGCTATGTTTAAACTTCTGAGAGGCAAGAGGAAAGAGAAACAGACAAAGTCAGAGGAATAATTCAGTGTTTTGGGAAATTATTCACCATTTTGACAGAAGTGAGAGGATAATGCTGATACCACTATCATATTTCTCTGCCCAACAGGAAGCTATGGCCAGCGGCTGCCATTAGCAATGACTCCAGAAAATGGCTTCACATATCTGCCTCTTTACACACAAGTAAAGCTTATTGACGAAGGAGTGCATGAGTTTTCCACACAAGTGATCATACAGCTTTTATTGCCAAAGATGAACCAGTGGCCACACTCAGTCTCTCCATTTAAGAACAGTGTTATGTCCTTCCACACTGTCTTTTAATATTTCGTAGTGTCTCTACTAACCAGGGCACCGGCGCTGCATCAGTTTGCAGGCAGTTTGCAGATGATGTTGCCCTACAAATCAGGTTGCGTCGCACAGTTCAAAGTTTATTTTCTTCCTACAGTTATACTTGACATTTTCAGTAACGCACACAGAAAAAAGAGCATGCTGCATTTTCAGGGCAGCAATGCTTCCTTTATTATGCTTTATTATCAACAGATTTAGGGAAATACAATAAGAATTTATTCAAACAGCACAGGTCAAGCGAAGGTAGCAAGAAATGTTCTCACTTGAAAATGCCAAAGTGCCAAATGTGTGTCGCTCCTTTATTTATCAAGTTATAGTATTTATTTCTTTAAAAGTTAACATAAATGTCTGTGATGTTTCCTCTCAAACTCATAGAAGCGCCAGAAGCATTTTTGTTGCTCCACCAAAACGCTCTTCCCTAATTCTAAGACAATGTTTCTTCATCCATCTATAAATATTCATCAGAGAGTAAAATTAGAAGCCCGCTCTTTGTGAGCATGTCCTAGTGTGTGTTGTGTGTGTGTGTGCAATATTCTACTCCAAGAAGCAACCATTTATGTGCATGAGGGGACCCTGCATGTGTGTGTGCATGTGTTCAGAAGGCTCCCATTGGAATGAATTATTTAGAGGAGAGTCTCTTTTACTTATCCACGGTCGACTGGCCGCAGGCACATAAAGTTCTGCTCCCAACGACACAAGAGACTACCCTAATTCACCACCCACCCTCCTCCTGTATGCCCCCATCTCACCCTCCTACCCCAGCAGGACTTTTCCCAGAATGCTCTAGTGGTCCACTGCAGATGTGCCCAAAACTACAGCAGGAAAACCGAGGGGGGGGGGGGGGGGACAGAACGAGACAGAGAGAGTATACGAGGTGCAAGAACAAGTTATTTTTTGTCAGACAAAAGAAAAAAAAAGACATGAAGCATGGAACAGAATTATCATTTATTTTTCCAAAAAGTTTAATCACAAAAGCCAACCAAAAAGCATGAAATGAGATCCTACAGGCACACACGCCGTGACAAGTCTGCCCTCCTTGAGTCCTGCTATCTAGGAGCCGGATGCTTACAGTCGACGTCAACAGTGAAGAATCGTGTAAAATATTCATCCATGTGGCCGGCTTAATAATGTATTATCCCTCAATTTAGCACCCAGAGCTTTGCTGCGCTCTGCTTTGCTCCGACTGCCAGTCCAGTCACTCAGGAAAGATCCACAGCTTTAAAATATCAAACTCACTCCATTACGAATTCAGATTAAAGTGGCTGCAGCTTTCCAGAAGCCGTCAATTTGTGTGTCTTTATCAAAATGTTTCTTAAGCGACATCCAGAAATGTCAAAGAAATGTGTTTGTTTGGGAGGAACGCTGTGATTTCAAGATAATGCAGCGTTGCAATAACAACAAAGTCTGGTTTGTTTACTATTTCATTCCCTGTTAAAAGTTTGAAGGGCAGCTCAATACGTTGAGGGAGAGCCAGTTAGGAAAATATGCACGCATCTCACAAATACTGTCCAAATATAGCTGGAGTAGCTGGTTCTCTGGCTGATCTCTTCATTCTGTGGCAGCCAGGCGCTGCTGTGACCCTGTCAGGCTTCAGACTGAGACTGATGGGATACTATGTGTGGCTGTTGTACGGCTGCTGCCACATCTCCATATTTATAACTAGACCCCATCCATCCCATAATCCGCATGTAGCAAGACCCACGCTGTCGAATGCACACATGGACTCACATAAACATGTTCGCACTCTGCCACCATCTCACTCTCGCTCTGTTCCTCACCCTCATTTCCTCAGGTGACGCATATAAGCTTCCCCTTCCCCTCTCGAACGTGCACAGACACACACACACACACACATGCACACGCAGAAGCGCACACACGCTCATTCGCCACTCACGAGCAAGGATTAAATGTGAGTGGTTGTTGGGAGCCACAGGGTTGGCCAATTCAAAGCCAGAGTCAGACTCCGACGTGACTGGAGGGGGAGAGGGCTGTGTCTTCAACCCCCCCGGACTTTCTGTGTGTGTGTGTGTGTGTGCGTGTGTGTGTGTGTGTGTCAGCGCTGACAGGCACATTCAGACTCAGCCGTGACCTTTGCTACAGGGAGGGGAAGAGGGATAAGTCAGAAAAAGAGGGGAGCTTCAAAGAAAAACTGCTTCGCTGTGCTTTCGCTTTGGAGACGCAGTTTCGGCCACATGGAGTCTTGCTTTGCCCAACGTGCATCAGTGTGTGACCGTGTGTCCCATTAAAACCAAAGCTCCTGTCTGTCCTGAAGTGGTTGCAAAGTCCAAAGAAAAATAAATAAATAACAATTATGTTTATTTCAATATTTGGGGGGTTAAATTGATTAAATGTTTGTTTTAAAATAGCATTATTCCTGTGTCACTTATCAAAACAGTTTTAAATGTGTTCTTTATTTACATTTACATGAAGACCTGTCATATTGGCCTGGAAGTTCATCAGTGCTAGTATTTATCTACAAGACGTTCTTTATTTATTTGCAGTTTTATCCCCAATGTTGGGCCTTTATACGCTCCGACTCTAATCAGGACCCAACCCGCTCACTCCCCATGTTCATCTCTCCCACCCTCCAGTCCTGATTCCTCCTACCCAATATCATTCATTTCTTTTTTAGTGACCAGCGGCTACAAACTCATGGAGTTCCACCTAACACAGAGTCCTGACCACCTGCCTGCCGCAGGCGCGGCCCTGTAATTGCGAGACCCAGCTGTAGATGTTGGTGGTGAAATGTCTTGAGTGACTGAGCATTCAGTTCCTCACACACATTTTCTCAGAGGAGTTTCCAGTCACAAGTTTGTCACTGTTCGTTGCACTGGTGCGACTGCTAACAAAACTTCCACTTGATAACACGAGTCCTTTCTTAGAGATTCTAACGATCATCAAGGCTGTTACATAATGAGAGAAAAGAGAGCAGAATCACCCATCTGTCACCGGCAGATCTATGGCTGTGTTCGCCAAAACTAACACTTCTAGAAGTGAAAGAAGGCCACAGTAGAAGTCTGTGCAGCCATACAAAGTTATCCTCTTTTTTGTTATATTCATAGAAATTATTAAATGCAAGAGAACTCAAGAAAATGGTCAAAATTAGGCAAAAGGCCCTCCTGGAATTAGTGAAAAGGCTTCTGTAAAGCGTTAAGTTTGATAAATATGTTCAATAATGTTTGTGTTTTATCGTCATTAAAGGATGGTTGTTACTGAAATACTAAGAGGGCAAAGGTTGTGACATTTTCCTTGATAGCTGACAAGACATATGTTCCTCCAGGTTTTTTTCTTCCTGGACTTTATAGCCATTCAAAAGATGTGTTCCATACATTTAATCAAATACCTCTATCCACTCATCCATTCGTCCACTCTCTCTCACCCTGTTATGGGTGATGGGTCAATTGCAGCAAGAGGCAGGGTACATCTAATTAGGAAGTTAGGAAACTGGAGCATCAGAGGAAACCTCACAGGTACAGGAAGAAGTAACAAATTCAATGTGAAGTTTGCATCCAGAACATTCTTTATTATTAGAAATGAAACTTGAGACAGTTTGGCCTTTTTAAGTCTTTTTACAAGTTTAATCTACATTGTGCAATTCAAGGTGTTTCTATACATTGTAAGTTGGTAGTAAATTCCTTGTGCGATGCATAATTATACTCGTTTTGTGAACACATGTGGAAAGCACATGGTGTGTGTACAGCCATATCCAGTGTCCTTCTTAGAAGCCATGCACAACTCATTTGTATTGTACTTTACAAACGTGTGTACGGGGAAAACACAGAAGACTGACAACAGAAAGAACATCCTGAAGCAAAAGTGTCAGCCATTGACAGACCTTCACATCACAACATCATACACATCATTACCAGCTGTCAAGAAAATATTTGAGTCTTTAACTTAAGAATTATAGATGTGCCACATTTCTCAAAAGTGTATTGTCTGTCTTTGTTGCGCTGGCTTACGATGACAAAGTGCTCCTGCAAAATACATGAAGGTATTCAGGTTCTTCTTTCTCAGTGATTTGTATCTTAAGAGGTTCTTGTATAGCAATAAGAATAAAAATTCCTTAAATCATTACCTGACAATGTTAAACCTTGTATGAGACTGTACAATAACAATGACTGAGTGGACATTTTCAGTCAGACACACAATGGAAATGCAGAGTGGAATGAACACGGTGGGAGACAGAGCATGGCCGTGAGGAGGTAAGCTGTACAGCAGTGGCAGGTCAAAACATGGCACAGGAGAGGAGAAAAACTGAGAAAAGGGGAAAAAAAAGGAGAGCAGATGTGATAATCATGTCAGAAAAAACAGCACGAGGGAGGAGGAGACTGGATTGCGTGCGCATTGACAGGGCAAGGCAAAGGAGGAACGGGGAAATCAGGGTAAGTCATGTGGGGAAAGAGACAGCTGAGGGCTAGAAGTGATGGCTGCTGATGGAGTCCCAGAGAAGAGCAAGAGACAGAAAGAGGAGACAAAAAGCCAGAAACGGAGAATGAAGACAGGCCGGTGTTTGATGTGAAAGAGCTGCAGGAGGGATAATTCCCAAAGTAATTCAGGGTACAGAGACACATGGCACACAAGCAGACAAAGAGAGAGGGAAAGAGACAAGACAAAGACAAGCGTCTCATTTCAAGAAGCTGATGACTGGCTGGAGGAAGAGTCCCAGTGTTCCCAGCACACACACTGTCACAAAAACCCACAGGAAGATCCTGTCGATGACCATGGCGACGTACTTCCAGTCATCCTCCACCTGAGGAAAAGACGGGAATTTTGTGTGTGTAAGTACAGTAAACACAAAATATCATAATAAATGCAATATGCATTCATATGCAACAGCACTGTGCTCTCTCGTTTGCTCCCTAAAATACTCCCAGTGAACTTTGCTTAATGGTAATTGTGAAATTTCTAGCAATGGCACAAACCGCCACATTCAATTGATGTCAATGTGTCAACACTAGAGCTGCATGGCTATAAGGCCTGTGTGTGTGTGTGTGTGTGTGTGTGTGTTTCTGCATAAGAGAGGCTTCGAGAGCCAGTGTTTACTGACTGTTGTTGGAGTAGTTTGAATCGTATGTATGTGTGTGTGTGTGTGTGTGTGTGTGTGTGGGCATGTGTATAGTATGAGCCAGGTGTGGACAATAGGATCATGGCTGCACTGGCAATAACGCCATTGTGTGCCTATAGAAGAGGCAGCGTGGCCATTCTACACGCATCAAAGAAAGATCTCGGCTTTGCTAAGAAAAGATGGAGCCGGAGCAACAAACATATCAGGGCCATCCAGAGTGTGCAGGAGGCGTGCGCAAAGCCCTCCATCTGCAACAAACAAGCAGCTTTACACTCCCTTTATAGCCCCGAGTAAATGGTTTCCACGCCGTTTACCAAGCTAGGTGGAAATTCAAACACTGCCGAGATAACACACACACAGTATAGCTTTGCTGTTGTGTGTTTATTTGTTTATTTTAGGGTTAAGACTGGTTTTGGTTTCATGGTTAGCATTAGGACCAGGTTCAGGTTAAGGTAAGGGTTGGGGCTTTTAAGCCTCTGTGATGACCCTGTAGCTCTGCCATGGTCTGGAGGTCGTGCCTCCCCTTACCTCCTGGTAGACAGAGTCTGCATTAGTGCATGCATTAGTTTCCCTTACAAAAAGGAAAGTGTTACATGAAGAATCCCATTCATTAAAATATAACAATACTATTCCAGGAATAGTACTAGAGTTTTAAATGCGGTTTCACTTCATCTGCAAACACTTGATAATATCTTCCAGCAGTGCAGACTGAGGCGGATCTCTATCCAAACAACGCCTCCTGACACAAGAAATTGTTGCAGTTGCTTTATAAAGAATATTTCAATTTAAAACAAGAGCAGCTCTTGTGTTTCATTATGCAGACTTCAATGAGAGGAAGAAGCCGGGACTCTCCTCACTGCACACTGGGGGATTTTCAGTGTGAAGCTAAATCGTGGTTTTACAGTGTTATTAGACCCTCTGCTGAGAGATACCTAAACTCAAATGAAATGCACTTCCCAAAATAAATGGACAACCGTATGAGCACTTCTGTATCTCCAGGGGTAACTGTGAGACAGAAAACTTGCAGAAATGCACAAAAGCAGATCTTCCTTGTATTTTTGCAGATTACAAAACAGCAGGGCCGTAACTAACAATTGTTTCCATTATCAATAGATCTGCTGATTATTTTGTCTCCATTAAGTGCTGGTGCTGTAAATGGTCTTTAAAATAGCTTGAAAATGAGCACTTCTTCCATTAAACCAAATTCCTCATTTAGTCCAAGCTGAAAGGAATATATAAGGAATGTTTTACTTGAAAAATGATTTAAAGGATTCATTGATTATCTGTATAGTTGCAGATTCATTTTCTGTCTGATTAATCAAAAATCATTTTAGCTCCAGCTTTTCTTTGTACCTCTTTGGCTTTGTTGCGTGTCCTCATGTTCTCTGCGATGTACTTGACGCTCTCGATGGCCTGCTTGATCTCTGGCGACACCACGGAGAAGGCAACGACAGCGTTGACAGGCGATGGAGCATTCAGGGGCCTCGGCAGCTTGGGCAGCTCTGACTCCTGGGGCCCCTGGGTCTGAGGTGCCTGGGGAGGAGGAGGTGGTACCATTGGGGGAGGGACAGGGGTCGGTACCTCCTTGCCTCTGTAGGGACACCTTCTGTTCATATCCCGGTTCATGTCGCGGTTCATGTCGCCGTACTCCACGCAGTTCATGGAGCCGCCAGCTGAGGTGGCCACCCCTCCTCCTGCACCACCATCCAGCGGCGGACACGCTACACCCCCAGTTATACCCCCAACGCTTACACTCCCTGAGCCACTTCCTCCTCCTATGCTGTTCTTTCTCTTCTTGTTTCCTCCACTGCTCTCTTTTCCTCCTCCTCCACCCGTCCCTCCTGTAATACTGGCAGGTGAGGAGCAGCCCTGGTCGATAGGCCTCCTCATCAGCATCACCCTGGGCAGCACCCCGAGGAACACAGCTCTCACCCACTCCGGCATGGTGTGAGTCATCGGGGTGCGGTAGTGGACGTTCAGCACAAACACAGTGATGACGATGCTGAGCGTGACAAAAATCATGGTGAAGAGGAGGTACTCGCCGATCAGAGGGATGACGAGCGACGTGGAAGGGATGGTCTCGGTGATGACCAGCAGGAACACGGTGAGGGAGAGGAGGACGGAGATGCACAGGGTCACCTTCTCGCCGCAGTCGGACGGGAGGTAGAAGACCAGCACTGTGAGGAAGGAGATGAGGAGGCACGGGATGATGAGGTTGATGGTGTAGAAGAGAGGCAGGCGGCGGATGTAGAAGGAGTAGGTGATGTCCGGGTAGATCTCCTCGCAGCAGTTGTACTTGATGTCATGCTTGTATCCTGGTGCGTCGATGATCTCCCATTCTCCACTTTCCCAGAAGTCTTTCAGGTTCACCTGATGAAGTGGAAGCGTGACATGAACGGAAGTTATTTTGAGGAAAACTTTTTGAAACCAGCAGTTTCTGTGAGTGAAAATTAAAATGAATAGTTCAAGTGTTCAAAACTTGCCACTGGAAATTGTAACACCTCAGGAATCAGCACTTAAATGTTCCTCTTTCTCCTAATACTGCTATGATTTTAAAATTCTCACAAAACTAAAAATGAATGTGCCGTAAACATGACATGAACTGCTATATGTCCAGAATCCCTCCCCTGTGACCCGGAGACCCCCTCTGACCTTTGAGCCAATGAGCACCAGGTCGATCTTGGCCTTGTCGTAGGTCCAGGAGCCAAACTTCATGGAGCAGTTCTGATAGTCAAACGGGAAGTAGGTGATGTCCATGGGGCAGGAGGACTTGAAAATAGCCGGAGGAACCCAGGTGATGGTGCCATCAAACTTCAGCAGAGCCTTGGTCTTGTCTTCCACGAGGAAGTCACCTACAGCACTGCGAGAGAGCATTTTCAAAGAGATGTAAATGTCATTTCACTTAAAGGCCATTACAACATTTAACTCAAAAGGTCAGCGGATGGAGAGCATAAATAAATAACATTAGCATATAGCAGCTTAAGGGCCAACTCTGACCACGTCATGATACGACCGCCAAATGACTTAATAGAGCCGTCTGATGGGAAGCTACAACGTAAATGATATTATGCAAGGCTCATCTTTATCATTTGTGCACTAAAACATACTTGTTGTACAGAACGATGTCTGGTCTCCAGATTTTGTTGGATGGAACTCGTATGAACTCAATGCCATCATACTCAACAGGGGCCCATCTCAGTTTGTAGTCATTCCAGACCTAAAAGACACACAAAACCTCATTCATTCACTGAGTGCAAATAATATGGCATCACTTACGAAGTCACATAAAAAATAAACGGCACTCACGTGTCTCAGCCACAGATTGGTTTCCATAATCTGATTTACCTCATCCTGTAAGGATAAAAATGGGCAAGTCAGCAAAAAAACTGTGATTTCTTTGTCTTTGAAACAATTATCATATCTCCGCTCTTACCACTTTGACCAGTTGAGATATGGAGACCTCAAACTCCACTGTGACTGGATCAGAAACATTCTCCACCGGTCGGATGAACTGGTTGTACCTCCTGAACAACCTCCGAAATAATCTGTCCTCCCCTTTAGATGAAAAACAGCCTAAAGAAACACAGAAGAAAAAGGAATGGAAAGGTTTAACCCTGGAATGCAAATTTTAGTGACTCGTCTTTCATATAACACAGATTAAACCATATAAACGTTGACGTCAGAATAAACGATGAGGTGATGTAAGATGTAGCTCCTTTACTCAACACTAAGAGCTGGAAACAAAACATCTGTCAGGCTGTCTTCAACTGAGATGGTGAAGGTCAGTTATTATTTACAACAGTAATCGATGACCTCATGTGCCATTAGATGCCCTGTCAATAGTTTTACAAAGGCTGTGTCAATGGGGACACTGCTCTCTGCTTCTATGATTGCAGTACCATGGTTTGCCACTGGAAGCAGTATCCAGAGCTCTTGGTGTCTCCGCGGTGACTCCAAATAATGCTTGTAATGCATGTCTGTCTGTCGTTCTCACACAGTTTTCTGTTTGCATTTACCGTGTTAAAAATGTGGGTGTCGTGGAGCCTTTTAGGACAATAACTGCAGGTAAATTTGACATCAATGTTACTGAAAGGTCAGCCACAAAAAATGATTTAACATTTGGTTGGTTTGAGGTATTTGTTTCTGTCACCTCCCTGATACGATGAAGGTGAATGGATTTGGGAAAATGGAAAATGCTTTAGTTTGATTTAGGTGAGATGATGCTGAACTGATTAATCAATGTCTCTTTGCTGTGGAGTGAAGGCTGGTGAGAGACCGAAGTGTGTTTAGAGAGATATTTCAACTGCTTGTTTACACAGGGAAGCAAAAGCCTGCAAGCTTTCAGGAAACCTCCGAACACGAGATGCTTCAAGCGAAAAAAAAAAAAAAGAATGGCATGTTGTTGGCCGGAGAGTGTCCGATGAAGTGTGCGTGTGCAGACTTTTTGAGGCTGGACTGAAGGTCATGTTGTGGAAAACTGCCACAAGTAACACTGGTGCCTTGGATCCACGCCTGTCCGAGCAGAAAATGTTGCCTCACTCGAGACAGCACACACTCAGACCACCAGCACAGCCGCAAAAATCAAACCCTCCATACATTACCACAAAATAACATGGCCATGCACATAATCTCTCGTCATTTCACATCCTCTGTATCTTCATCCCAGCCTCTTGATCATATCTTTCCTTTATCATGTTTCTCTTTTCCATTGAATTGCTTCCTTTCTGTGTCACACTTTTCTTCTGGGTAACTAAACTGGCTGTCAGTCCCACCATATGTCCTTGGATTTTGAATGGACAGATTCACTCTGTTCAGACACAAACATTGAGGCAAAGAGCAGAAAATGAAAAAATATAGGTTTTTGAGGCCAACCTCTCCCATCATAGCTGAGGAGTGACGCACCCGTTATTCAACGCAGTCCCAAACCATCAAACCTGCACTTACCAAGGAGAATGTGCTGCACCGAAAGGGCAAATAGGGCACAACCCACATACACACAAATAGCCACATTCAGTGAAACGGTTTGTTTCCTTGACAACAACTAAATAAAACATGGTCCTTTAATGGCACACTTTCTATCACTTAACCCTCTACAAACCAGAAGCGTTGAAAACTGGTTCACAACCTTACTTTGAATATTTTTTTATTCTTTAATTTATGCATCTTCAAAGATATTAAATCATAAAAATGTTTAGGTCATGTCTTCATACTGCAATTTAAGGAAGAATAACTGCTGAAATGCTGTAAGGGTTACATACATACTGTACAAACATACACAGAATTATGATCCCTCTGTCGTGTCTTCCACTGCCATAAGTCACCATACCACACATTCACACACCTTGGATAAAAATAGACTTTCAGTGGGGATGGTACTTTCATGAAACCTTTTTTTAAGAGCCTGCGTATATGCTGAAACAAATATTTCATATTCACTGTCCAGACAGTACAGTCATAAAGCAGTTTGTGTATTTATTGCCAGTGGGAGTCAACATGCTGTAGATGAATATCTTGCCGACATCTCAGAGCACCGTCTGTCTGGCTCCTCATTTTGGGAGACTTCACACTGTTCATTTGCTCGTGTTGACACAATGCGACTTGCCGGGGCCGGGGAAATAACAATGTATGAAGTTCTCAGTTTATTTGAGGGGCTATCTAAATGTGAAGCATGTTAGCGTCTAACAATGATAACACGGAAACACAGTGAACTCACTTCATAAGTGTTTTTGCATATTGCAGGTTTTACCAACACTTTTAATTTCTCCTCACAGGGGACGAGCAGAGCTCATGGGCGGACTCAGCTTACCGAGCTAAAAATTCAAAAACACTTACATAATAACAACATCTGGTGCACCTAACACAAACAAGGGTCAAGTAACATGAACAGAGTGCTGCAACAAACAAATCTTCATCACTTCCTCCCCTAAATTTCTAATGATGAATTTCAATTCAGAACGAGCACACTTCACAGAGGGCACACCAGTGGAGGCATAAACTGTTCAAATCCACAGGGGTAAATGAAAAACAGGTCCACGTCATGTTTATTCCCTCAAGCTTTTCCCCCCGCCTCTATTTAACTTTGGTGAAGTTGTCCGTCTCATTTCAACAGGCAGAAATTTACTAAAAATACATGAAAACCTGTCAGTTCCACCTCCAGCACTCTATGGGTAAGAAGCTGCATTGTGCCATAGTGGCTTCAAAACTCTCAAGAAGTTTTCTGAGGTCACCGACAGAGACGAGTTGAGTCTTAAAGCTTAATGAAAAGGCTTCTCTCCTGAGACGCTCGTGTGATTTCAGCTCTTGGTACCTGCCTTGAAAACTGCCCGCTGCTCCCTGATTCGCTGTACTGCCAGAACTTTGTTTAAGCCTCTAATTGGCCGAGGGGAAACCGGGGCAATTATAATCAGTCAATTAACTGGACCTTTTGTTCACTGTGACAAAAAAAAAGAAGCCAATATTTTTTTTTCTCTGTTGTCACTCCCCTAATTCCCCGCTCTGCCACTGGAGATCTTAAGTAGCCTTAATTTAAAGGAAGTTAATTATGGCCTTTGCCCTTCCACCTCAGATGATTCTGCACACTGCTCGTACTGCTCCCCACACTTCCTGGTATTTAACTGCATAACTTAATTTGTGTGGCAGAGAGAGCATTTATGAGTGTGCATGTGGAAATAAATGAGAGTGAGTGGTAAAACTAAATTAACATTAGGATTAAGGATCTATCTCCCGTCAAGCAAATTTATAAACACTCTGACGTAGACCAAGTTAAAATCTAGATATGTGAATCCAGTTGATCTAGCTGTGGAGCTATATTTTCATGAGGTTCAAAAAAACATGGTGGAGTGAAAAAATCAGCAGAACACCAATATCCTTAGGATATATCATCTGGGGACCATGAATCTCAAAAATCAGTCCATCATGTAGTCATTGAAATCATTAAATCTGGGCCAAAGTGGCTAAAAATGTACCATTAGGATTGTCAAAAATTTGCTCCAGAAGTGATAACCAACCGAATGTGTCTCGTCTTGTATCATCTCACTCGTCTCAAGCTTTAGAAGAGCATTGTTAATCACTGAAGACAGAGCTGTCTCTGCCTCTGATGATGAAAATCACATGAAATCAGCTTGGCAGTCGTGTTGCCATACGCGTGCTCTTTCCTCCTCCCTGTCTTTGCAACACGGTAACAAAGTGATGAGGCTTTGTTCTGACACGGATGAAGTCATCTCAAGCGGTCATGCATTTCACCCTGAAATAGCGACATTGATTTAGAATTAGCAAGCCAAACAGCGAGCGTGTCTCCGTCTCTCGCGGCGACAGGAGCCTGAAGCTGCAGATAGACCCGTGGCCTGTGGGAGGCTCTTTGATCAGGCATGTGCTTAACAGGATGAGCCTGGGAGCGAGTGGTGGACACTGAAGGAACTAATTACCCTCCAATAATACACTGCTGACTGTGTGTGTGAGCACACTGAAAAGAGATACAAAGAGAGAGACAGAGAGAGAGAAGAGATAGGAGGAGAGAAGTGTCAGCGAGAACGGGCAGAGAAGCGAGATAGCGTGTCTTCGCTTTCCAGGGTTGCTGATGGCCTGACTGTGACATGTTGAATGACGCACAAGAGGATCCACAGTGATTGCTGCACGTGCTGTGACCATCCCATTAAGCATATGGTGCACATGTTAACCTATGCCTGTCTTCATGTTCGAGGGCTCGCCTGTAGACTTTATATACATGCAACCGTGTGTATTCCCGCGTGAACGCGCATGTTCCTATTTATGTAGATTAGGTCCACTCACCTTTGATTTGACTCACTCTGAACAGCATATGAATATTGTCAGTGATGCATAAAATTCAATAGCTCTTTGCTTCCATGCTTTCATCTGAGGAGAGTTTTGAGAACAGAGTCTCTGCATAAGATAAAAAGATGAGGAAAAAGATGTTCTAATGGGGCAACAACATATTTAAGTAGCCCAGTCCAATGATATGTTACACTCTAAAGCTTAAGATGGAGCCTTTAATGCCAGCTACACATCAACTCTATATGGTCCTACTTAACAGCCGTGGTAATTACCTTCAGATGTAACAAATGCTTATTTTATCTCATCACAGTGGACTCATCAAAGCATCCTGTCACATGTCAAATATGTTGTGTAGTTTGATTCTGGCATGATGCTTCCCCCGCATTCACTCTGTGTCTGTTCATCCCTGTAACCCAAGATCAGAGTGAGCACAGTCATTAACACAAGTACCTAGGACATTTCCAGAAAAAAAGTAATGAGATGGAACAAGGACAACAAAAAGGAAGTCAGACGCTGTTTGTGTCATTTGAACGCATCCAGTGAATTTATCCACAGCAGCGATTAATGAGGTGAGCAGAGAGACAGTCAGGTGGTCCACCAAGCAAGCATGTGCTGCATACGGGAGGGAAAGAGAAGTGGGAGCGCTCCAGTTGAGAGCTTCTAAAGGAGAAACAACTCAATAGTCACAATGACATGTCATGTGACTGATTATGACCACGAACATCTGGGATTACCACATATGTCTATTCATAAAAGTAGCTTTGGATGGTCACATTTATAGGGGTGTCTACAGCAGCGGGAGCTAAAAATGTAACGCTCTGATTTGATCAGGAACACAGTTTGGGAACTGTGTCTGTCTGGAGTGGGAGGTTGTGGTGATTTCCACAGCGCTGCAGTCGTAGCTGCAGGTAATTGAGTAATCAGCACTAATGTCTACTTGTCTCTCCTGCAGTGAGGCTGTAAAAGGCCTGTTGATCGTGCATGCCAGCAGCATTGACTGAATCAGTACGGAGTCAAGATTTTGGAAACCTTCTGAGTCCACGGCAAATCTTGAATCTTTTCAACGTGTCCTGCCTGTAATTCTACACTCAACACAACAGGCCCCTTTTCAAAGCGGAGATTTTGACTTGTCATGGTAGAAAAAGCACAGGTGTTACTGATAACACCTGCTAAGAGCGACGGTTCTGCTATATTCAAGTGTCTCGTTAAGCCACGACAGTGAAGCTGAATTAATGATACCAGGACCCTGAAACTGAAGCAGTGGAACACCCGTGCACGTCAATGCGACATGTCAAAAGTTACAATCAAAGCTGTCATAGCCTTCTATCTTCTCTTAGATAACTCATGTTTCACGAGATTGACTACATGTATCTTTAAGATTTGGCAAAATGGCAGTATTCACATAGATAACTGTGTTTCCATTCTCCGGGAACCAGACAGAAGAACTACAAAGTAGCTTTCTGACCCATTCAGGGAAGATGAGCAGCTGCCAAAGGGAATGAGCTGTAATAAAATTAACCAGTTGATCCTCAGCCTGACCCTCATCTACAGCCTCAGGCCCTGAGTAGCAGTGAGATACAGTACAGTATAATGGATACAGTAGATAAAATGATTTGATAGCTGTAGTTATAGTTCAAGGCAAAGTGAAGAGCTGAGGCAGCAGGAGCTTCTTAATGTCCAGCTCCTTAATACCGACAGGAGTTACTTAAGATGGCAATAAAGACGCACAACAGCTTCCTATGGAGTTCTACCCAATGGGGAAAACTCTGGGGCGACCTGAAAAATTCTCAGGATCCATCAAGAGGAAGGAAATTCTTAAAGAAAGGATGCCATTTTCCATAACCCAGATACGGGAAAGAGAACGGAAAATAGCTAGATGGATCAACAGAGGACTGACTTACTGCTGTTGTACTACTGATGGATTCTGAGCAGGAGGCCACAACCCTGAAAAAGGAGGAACACCTGGTAGCAAACTGAAATCAGTTTTCAGCATCGTGGTTGAGAAGTTTGTTGAAAACTGAAAGGTGGCTGCCCACGAGAACGTTGGTGAATACACTAGGGCTGCCGCTTCACCACTCAGAAAGTGGCCTACGTGGCAGAGCCTAACCTGGTGACGGGCGTGGATGATGCCGGGCTGATTTCAGTGGAGTCTGCACGGAGATCAAGGTCAAACCCAACAAGGAATGAAAATGCAGACTTGAAAAAAATGACGCGGGATGGAGAGACAACCCCTGAAACAGAAGGTTCAAGATATCTGTTCACCTGTTCTGAAGGCCTATTTTTTGTGAAAACAACTTGGGTCAATTTGATGATAAGATTAGATTAGATTAGATTAGATTAGATAGACTTTATTAATCTGAAAAATTGATCCAGCAATAAATAATGCTGTGGCATGTGAGGTTGCAACCTGAAATAGCCTGCATTGTATGTCATGAGGTCCCACACATACATAAAACACACCAAATCAAAGTAAAACTGAGGTCAGTCGATAGAAAATACAGATGTGTGAGAAGGAGGTAGAAAAACATCTGATGCATCGGCTGTCTTGCTCCATCTCACCTCTAGCTTTCTACTTCTCACCCTCCCTCCCTCCAACCTAAAGCGTGACTCAGTTCATCGGCAGCATTGAACACCAGGATGTCCCAGAGGACTCAGGCGGCAGGGCTGTCTGGAGGAGGATTTATGTGTGTGTGTGAAAGAGAGAGTGAAAATGTGTGTGTTTGATGCTGGCTGGAGGGGAGTGTGATGGTTTAAGCCAATCCATGGGGGGGTGGGAGTGTGGAATAAGGCCTCTGCCTCTGCCTGTGGCAGTTACACCGTATGTGTGCGAGTGACTGGGCGGGGGGGGTTCGGTTGCAATAATCACATGACAATCGCGTTAAGAGGATCCTGAAGCCACCACACAGTCCTTAAGCCACACGCATACTCACACACACACACATGCATGCTGCAACTATATTGCTTCTGGGAGAGAAACCAGAGAGCTGCTCTGTAGTTCTGAGCTCAGAAGAGCATTTAAGTCTCGCAGGGGAGCAAATATGCTTGATGATGCTGCGATGCAAGCAGACAACTTCACACAAGAAGACTTAGATAAAGGCTACAGGGGCTTAATATAAACCATTTCAAATGCCGGTGGAAGAAATAATATTTGAGTTTTGCTTTTTGTTGGCCACACTACACCTCTGTTGATTTAAGACACCCAGCTGTTTCCTTCACTTGAGTATTTCTTGAGTAATTAGCAGCCTGCACTTGCTGCTCATCCCGCTTCACGCTGTCAACGTGCAGCTGCCGCCCATTAAAATGCACAGCAAAGTGAGACAAAGGGTGAAGCCTGAAACATAATGCGGATCAGCTGAGTGTAATGCAGGCATGGCTGGACATCTCTCTCAGCTGTTTCTGCAGGACATGCTGCGGGCGAGATGCTGCGAACGTAATGCGTCATGCAATTTCACTCATTTTGATCACTCAAACCTGAAATATTCTGATGTGCGCTACAATCTGTCCCACAGGCTGTGACTTCACTTTGAATGTCATAACTCCAACTAACACATGCTGTACAGATCCCTCACTCCTTACCTCCAATATACCCCAACCAGATTCTATTCTATTTTAGACTAAAATACCCCAATCCCATTGACTGCAGGATCAGTGCTTCCTCTGTTATGGAGACAAATCACCTGATCCTGGATGGCAGGGGACAATGCCTTCTGTAGTCCACTAATCAGACCCCCACTGGGAGTGTGTGTGTGTCAGTGTGTGTTTTTCAGGCACTTATCTGCATGCACAGCCCCTGTACAGAATCATACAAAAGCCCACACAGCGAGTGAAGGATTGAGAGGAGGAAGGAGGGGAGAGGTGGAGGACAGAGTGGGCGAAAGAGGAAGGTGAGGACACAATCCTTTCATTTTTCTTGAGTTTTTGCCCAAATGGCAAAGTTAACCACATCTAACTAGCAAGGACACAGAGTAGATTTCCTCTCACAAATCTGCTCCGCTGTGGGAGGACTGACATTGTCATCCCTTCACGGCGCCGTCTTCTTGTTCCTTTTGAAATTCGCCGAGTTCAAGGGCAAGACGACACAGCAGTCAGCTGTGGCAAATCTCTGCAGCTGAGGAGAGTGGCAGAGAGAGCGAGCAGTCCATCCCACGTGTCGGACGGAGACACATCCCTTCCCCTCCACTTGGAGTCTGCATCAGGTTGCAGGACGTGTGAAGTCAGTGTCTGTTGCACGGCGAATGGAGCGTGACAGTACGTAGGCACTTAGTGCTGCTCCCTCAGGGGGACCCCGGGTACCACATTTATGACCAACTCACAGCTGCACTCTGTGCTTTAAAGTAAAAAAAAAAATCACGGTGGTAGTGATTCAACCTACAGTCAGAATAATTACACCTCCTATGTTCTGTTCAAAGCACACTGTCTGGTTTGTATGAGATAAACTGAAAAAGACTCTTCGCCCTAAGTTTTTGCCCTAAAAAGGTAAAAAGTAGCAACAAAATATTTTCTCAAAGTCAAGTTAAGATGTGAATCTGACTCTTTGACATCTATATCATATTGAAAATGTATATGTAATATCCATCTGAAATGAATATGTTCGATGAGAAATGAGCTAATGAGAAAAAGCTAAGTGGACAGCTAATGCAGCAGAGCTAGCAAAAGCTAGCTGGTGAGATAGCTTTAGCTGAAGCTAAAGTTATTTCTCCAGATGTTTCCCAAGCTGTTATCTGTAATGAAGGAACACCTTGATAATGCCGTTTGTTTTTCCACATAACACAAATTAGGCATTTTAACAACGCTTTGCTAATCACCACTGGTTCCATTGCTAACGGTAACTAGCTTAGTCGGCTAACTGCCATCTCAGCTTTTGACTTGGAATTAATACATTTTGGTGCAGTTAAGCTATCTTTAAATTTGCCTATATATTAAGTTGATATTAAATTAAATAAATTAATTTACTAAAGTGATTTTGCTATAAATATTAAAATTGAAAGGACAGGCAGACACCTAGCGAAACACATGTTTAGTGATTGTAAATAATCAAAATACAGTTTATTTTCTTAAACAAGCTAAAGTCAAAGGTCAAGAAAGCTGAAACTGTCAGAACGCTAGATGCCATTCTTCTCCTTGTGAAGGTTTTTTGTGGCCAGGTAAAACAATCAGTTTTAAAGGCATAAAGAAGGCATCACAACCTTTCAGGCTGTTACGCATTTTGCCAGCTGGCATGAAAGTTCTGAACCCTTTTTCTCAGCTTCACTGCTTCTGTAGCTGCTGCTCTCTGCAGGTCGGCATAGAAACGCAAACTTCAGCGACAGAAAATCCACAGAAAACGTCTTTGCAGGGCATCCCACACTGTTTGACTGACAGGTGTTTAAGCACTAAAACAGCAATGAGCACTTAGAACAAAGATGCTGCCAAAAATATACTGCCACTTTAAAGCAAGTTATTTTATCCTCCACATAGAAAGATACCCGTTATGCTCGGTGCTCCCATCGGTAAAGACGCTCTCCCAAGAAACCTGTTTGTGTCCTCTTTGTGGATGGGAATGAGGATGAGAAACAGATTAAAATAACTATTCAGTTATATGTGAACGCAGCACCAACTTTTGCTTTAAAGCATTTATCTGGTCTTTGTTCTGCTCTGGGTCCCCTGGGAGCCACTCAAGGACCCCACTTCAAAATGTGCTGCTTTAAAGCTCACGATGGTGGAGGAAAATAGAATATACGTGTGGAGGGGAGTCTGGAAACAGGAGAAGAGAGAGAAACAAAATGCAACCTGACAGAGTGTTCGAGCTGTGATTTAACGTCTCAAACAGACATTAAATCAAACCGCAGGGGAAGTGAGAGTTTTAATGATAACTTGCACTTAAATCTTTTCCCGCATCAGGATCCCTGCTGTCCTTCAAGTACGACACATCCTCTTGATGAAATGCCCTTGAGCGAGAACACAGCTCCACAAAGCGTCTGTCTTGTACCTAACCCTGACCCCTGACCTCTGTGGGTGGAGGGAGCCCACAGCCCTCCTCACGGGGAGGATCCAGGGATTAAATCAGTATTGACGTTCATCGAGCTGCTACAGAAACGCATGTCATTCATGCGTTTGGTTCGTTTTGCGCACGGATGGCTGCTTCACAGCAGCTCCAGGCGCTGAGGTATCAGCTATGATGCGACATGTCACAGTCACAGATCATCTTCTCCGAACAACACTGAACCCCGTGCGCATGTTAAAATATCTTGCTTGAAATTACCCATGCAACGGTGGCTCCGTCCCGCAAAACAGTGGTCCTACAAGTTTATAGAAAATATATGCTATTATAATTGGCAGGTGTGTGGGATTTGCTATTCAAGTACAAATATTCGGAGTGAAGACAGAATGTTCTCCGTTTTTGATGGAGCAGGACGCAAAATAGGACGCACATCATCTTAAATTAAAATGTGAGGCTGGAGGTGAGGGGGGGGGGGGGGGGTTTCTTCACTTTTGAGATCAGCCCTTGATTCGCCGCGAGTTGCGCGCGCTCATGCTTTCAATGACAGAGCAATTACGTAGAGTATTTGCACAAAGTGCCAGCTGCAGCAGTAACGCGTTTTGCATTTGACATCATCATGTTCAAGTTTTGCTTCCACACATATCATCAGACAAGCAGAAGTAAAGTTTGGCTGCTTTGCCCGGATTGAAACGTCCCTCCCGCTTCCAGTAGCTGAATTGTTTTCGCTGATCTTTCATCCAGACGCGCACAGGGGAGGTAACTTGGGGTGGGTGGCTCCAAATAACTTAAAAGTAATGTAACGAGCAATCCAGGAAAAATCACACGAGTAAAATAGATAAGGTGACAATGCTACTTTTTCAGCATCGATCGACGGCGCACTGTGGATCTCTGTGCTTACCTTGCGCTGCGAGGAGCACCAGCAGGAGGACGTCTGTCAGTTTCCCGGAGAAATTCATCGATTCATCGGCGCTTGAAGATGCTCTCTGCGAATAAAAGATGATGCGGCTGATTTGAGTCTTGTCAGCAACCTGCTACAAACGTCTGTGAAGCCTTTTAAGATTACAGCAACATTTTCCTTTGCGCTCCGGAGCGTGGAGAGGTCGGACTCGCGGTGCGCACCGCCGACATGGACAACTTCTGCACGTCCCGCCTTCCCCCTCCCTCCTTCCCCCTCCCTCCTTCCCACACCCCTGTCCACTCACCCAAGGGCCAAACCAAGCGACCTGACTCACAGTGACTCACAGGTAGTAAGTTGGGAATAATGAAATGGTTTTCAAATACGGCTCCAGGACCGACAGGGGTCTGCGAGTCCCACAGCAAAAATGTCTATTTTAATTTCTAATCTCATTCGCAGTCCTGCAACCATATTTCATTTCAGTTAGTTTAAATATCAGAAATCTATACATCCCCACATCTACTCAACATCACTCTAGGGAAAGATGCAGCACACAGAAAAAAACACACACACACACACTCACAATAAGATCACATATTTTCACTGCTGAGCTATAAATGACCTATTTAGTCACTTAATTGATTTTGTACGCATAACAATGCTCGGGCAGCTTAAAGCATTAGCTGCTCTATAATAGAGTCTTGAAGGCTGCAGAGCCTTCCCAATTCAAATAATGGGAAGATATTAAAGCATAGCAGTAATACATGGAATTGCACTGTCAAGCATGAAAGTCTAGAGTGACTACTACATCATCTTTAAGGGGGAAACATGCAGCAGTAGTGGGTTTAAGATATCACTGAAGTGATCATTAGTATTAATTTACTTTCATTAAACATCTTTAAGCTGTATTTTTGCTCTTTGCCATGCTGAGTTTGGGGAGTAAAAATCTCATTAAAAATGCTAATTCCACAGGACATTTTTTTTAACCCTATCAAGGAACAGATGTCCATCCAAAGTGTCTTCTTCTTGTTCGTCAAAATTCTTTACATACATCTTTTGTAGCGAATTGATATTTTATAAGGCAACAGATTCTGTGACGGGATGGACAGAAATAGCTTTCAGTTGATTTGTCTCTTAATATTTCATGAAACTGTGTGCGTGCATGTATGGAACACATTCGCCGACATGTGTGTATGTGCCTGTATATGTGTTTTCATATTCAGCAGCCTAAGATGTATTTGTATCTACTCTGCCATTCACTCCTCTTAACGCACTTATCTTGTGCTAATGCCATCAATATACTGCTTCTAAGGTGGAGTTTAAACACTTAGATGGACACACACACACACACTTGTATCTGTGTGTATTTGCACTGACATACATGCACACCAGGGAAGATACTGCGGGACAAAATAGAAAGACACAAAGACAGTTTTTGAAATCAGCTATGTTGTAGGCTTAATGTGAGAATGGGACCAGTGCGTCTGATGCAAAGCGTGCTGCAACACTGCTGCAGATTGCAAATGTACAAAGTGGCTTGCATGCTAGCAGCTGGCAGGTCAGAAGCCAAAAGGCTGAAGACAAGTGGAACTGCTCAGTCCTCAATTTTAAGCTCAATTAGGTTTGTCGTTGGGGAAGTGAAGTCAACCGAGGTTGTTGTGGAGGCTCGGAGGAGGAAAACTGGGGTGCTTTAAATGACTCTTGTGGTCCGCTATAGGAGCCCCGCGAGAGGGAGAAAAGAGAGGAGAAAGCAAGGTACAGAGTTATAAAGAGAGGCATTGTAGGAGAGTGATGCAGAGAGGGTGTGATGGGTGAAACTGAAAGGATGTGGACAGCTGAGAGAGAGACAGAGAGAGAGAGAGAGAGAGAGAGAGAGAGAGAGGGACTCAGATCAGCAGAGCATGAAATGTTAAAAAGCTCCACAATTGGTGTGATTTGTGGAGGGAGTGTCACCAGAAGAGAAGAAGAAGAGAAGAGGAGAGGAAGAGAAACAGGGATGCAGTTTAACTGCTTGATGTGCTTCAGTGTGACAGTGGATATGAGGTATTTTTTGATTCAGCAGGATGCAGAGAAAACCTGAGGAAGAGTCAACAGCCCGGACTGGAGATCTTTTTTTCTCTCTTTCTCTCAGACTGTGTTATTCTGATTATTCTTCTGCCACCACTCTGACAGTTTTTCTGTCTTAACAAGTCTTTTCTATGTGCCATCCTCTTTTTCACCGTCAACCTTAATAACAGTAAATCTGCTCCCAGTGGCACAGGGAGAGATTCTGCCCGCAAGATAGTGATGGACATTCAAACAAGCCTTCTTGACATTCAGCGCCAAAAAACAAACATTTGGAGGCATTTTCCATCAGTGTTGAGCTTTAAGCTAAAAGGTCAACCCGTGACCTTTGTCATTTATTGAATATTTTTCTCTCTAATTACTTGAAGGCATGGAGTTACCAAGGTGTGCATTTGTCTGAGAACTATTTCGATCTTTCAGTAATGAATGGATGAGATTTAAGAACAGGTTAACAATCTTGTACTTAAAATAGGCTTTTATGGGAGCATACAGAGAGCATTTTAAATGATTAATTCTAAATATTAGGAAATATTGAATGATTTCTTAAGTATGCAATGAATGTACAAAATGTTTGGGACTTCCTCTTAATAGCTGGTTGCAGCTCCAACCCATATCTCCATTGTCTTGAAGCTTAAAGTCTCTCTGCTTACCTCGTCTGTTTCTTATCTGCATCTCTGTGTTTGAGATTAGTTTCGATTTAATTAGGGAAGTTAAAAGGGATAGTGGCTTCACCTAGACTCACAAAGCTCATCAAGGTATAAAGTTTTATACACTCAAATTAAAAAACACAGTAAGTCAGGGAACTTTTTGGTCAGTATGAGCCAGGATTTAGAAAGTTGTGATTATATTATTGTATGAATTTAAAAAAAAAGCTGTATAAAGAATAAAACTGTGTCTCTCTTCTGCATTTAAGTCATATAATGTAAATCAGACATGACAGATACAGAACCCCTCACCTCCTTGTTACATTCATTAAAAAAGTGTGAATGTGCTGCATTTTGTATTTAACGGACTCTAATGCTGAGTTCACACTCAGCAGACAGGAGACAGGAGCGTGAACAATAAACTGTTTTTAATGAAAGTTCAGCAGGTAAACCAATCAGAGTTCCAACCAAAGGACAGAGTTCGATGGTGCTTGGTCCAATGGATTCCAGGTCCAAATCTGGGAGAGCAGACAGACAGGGTCCAAACGAGGTCCACAGGTGGAGGTTTGGTTCATTCAGAATTTTCACTGACAGACAGGGTCCAGACAGGTAAGTGGCAGGATATCCACATGAGGTCCCACATAACTGAGCACAAAAATGAAGCAAGACAAACTGATAGACTCAGTATATGAACAGGTCTAGCTGTTGCCACACTGGTAGGCAGACAAATTGACAAATACTGGTTGGATCCCCGGGGTTGATGTGCTGTGTAGTCATGGGGTCTTGATTGAATGATTGCACACCTGTGCTTAATCAGTAAGAAGGCTGGTCCAGCCTGTCGACCACGCCCTGGAGTGATGTCACTCCACTTGACAGACGGGAGAGACAGACAAGAGACTAAAGGACGGGAAAACACAAGAGCACAAGAGGGAAAAACTGCAGATCTCCACAGAATTGGAGAGAAATCATGTTGGTGTTGTTACGTCATAGGTAATGTATCTCCAGAACCATAATTGCAACTGACCATTCACATTTCTATGATGTCATAGCTTTGCAACTCTTGAACAGACCAGAAAAACATGCACAAGGAAGAAGTTAGCCCATTGTGAAAAGGTCTGTTTCAACCTGAACCACCTTTTCCTAAACCTACGTAAGGAGGTTTACCTAAGTAAGTTTTGCTGCCTAAACTTAACCAAACTGTGACAGAAAACTGAAAAAAAAAAAGTGTCATCAAGAGACAGAGCACATGCAGCAATGCAGGAATTGGCCAGGTTCACAGGAGGAGACTATTGCCCCACAGTGTCACAATCAGTCGGCTGGTGTTTCAGAGCCGTCTCCAGCTGAGATGACATCCCAGCACTGCTTACCCTCCGACAGAGAGAGCAAACAGAGGAAAACACTCCTGCTCCACACCGCTGTGTTTTTATCACTCTGTTCGTTGTCTCTCTCTGTCTTGTCTTTGGTCCTGTCTCTTCCCCCGCGCGATCACACAGCCAGACGCACTGTTAAACAACAGCAGGCATCTGGTCGGACAGCTCAGACAAAGCAGAAGGACCTCGAGGGCCTGATGAAGACAGCCAAGGAAAAGGAAAAGGGCAAGTGTATTTGCAGCAGAGTGTGTGTGTGTGTCATACAGGACTGTCCCGGCTCATCCACATCAACCTCTTACACTGTTTCTCTCTCCTCAGCTGAAACGTGTTTAGGTCTTTCCTTCTTCCTCGTGATCACTTCTTGTGTTTATATGCCCATCTTTCTCTAAAACACTAACATCTCAGCCTCGATGACTCTTTTCCACAAACAATATCCCCTCTTTTTTTGTTTCTTTCTCCTCTTTGACTAAAAGTTCGGGGTTGTCTCTCTTCTGTTGTGCTTCTGTTGCAACGTCTCAAGCAACGAAACCACAGGAGCGAGACGACAAGGCGCTCTATTCAGAGAGCTTAAACACAAGTCGGTTTATTCTTTCCTCTTCTAATTAAGCGCATCATTGTTCGCTCTTGTCGTCCTCCTCTCAGCCAGTCACGGTCTCACCTCATTACGTGTCACTCACACTGATGAGACGTCTGCCTTTAAACAGCCTGTAGTCTGACGCTGCAGCGAGGCTGACCAGGAACCTGTATTATTGAACATGTTGTGTCTGGTGCAGATTTAGCATCAGCTTAACCCCTTGATACACAGTTGACCTGTTTTTTTCCCTCATTGGTAAATTTAAAGCTGCACCACTCAATATGTGGTGCAGTTTGATGAGGAAATGATCATATCTAGCCAGCCTTTGCCAGTAAATATTTTACTTTTCATCTGTTTTACACCAAAATATCCAAACTTATAGTGACAAGAGCATTATTAAACTTGTTTAATGGTTAGGTTAAGGCATTCACATCACTTTAAAGTTAAAGAAAGGTCGTGGTCTGGTTTAATACAGATAAAGTCCACAGTGACTTAAGAAGTGTTAACATTTAACCAAAATCTACTTGAGTTTCGGTGAAATATTTAAAAGGAAGTTGAGTGGCGATTCATTTTTGGTTTTGTGACTAAACCTTCAGTTTAGAACTGAGGGGATGTGTGCGCCTGACCTCTCACCATCTTTTCTCTCCTTACCCTTTAACCCCATCCAAACAGTTTAGCCTTCCTCCCTCTTCCCCTCTTCCTTCTGCTCCGCCTAATTCCGCCACTCCACCGTCTCCACCCTCTCTCAAGCCCTTTTTAAAAGCTCTCAGCATCCCCTCTCCTCCCACAGCTCGTCCTATTCTGCCAGTCACGCTACACTCTGTGACCCCACTCAGCCCTCCAGCACTCACATCCTCAAACCCTCCCCACCCCTGCCCTCCACCCCTGCTCCCTCTCTCTCTCGCTCCAGACCCATTAACACCACAGAGAGCTTACTTCCTACTCTTCATCCAGTGTCCACTACATGCAGTCTGCTCGGCCATGCCGGGGCCTACTGCAGCCACCAGCATCTAATTAAGTCCCTTCAATGCTCAGATCGCCGTTATCTGATTAAAAAGCCCTTTGCTGCTAATTAAACTGCCATTTCTGTGCGCCCTGTTTTGTCCCACAAACCCTCTCCCGCTCTCTCACATGCACCCACATATCTAGAGCGACACCTTGCACACCATATACTGTGACAATATGTTTACATTCATGCTTACAAGTCCGCTCTGCTTTATGTGTTTATTCTCGCTGTTCGTGTCGTTCCCTGAATGACCAGCAGTGTAGTTTTCATTAAATGGCTGCAGCCCGAGGGGTCAAACCGAGCCACGCAAAGCTTACTCATTATCTGGTCCACTCATGTTTGTCCGAAGATGAAATCTGAACAATTGTCTGAGCCTCTTTTTCCCGTCACTGATGATCTGCTCATCAGAGCTTGAAGTTAGTTTTAATCCATTTCAAATGTGTTGGGAACATTTCATTAATAACCCTTGCAATCCTTATGAGTGGCCTTGGGCCAAGTGTCCAGCTGGAATATTTTATCTATTTCTTATTGTCAGTGTAATATTGTAAGACATCTGCTGATTTTTGTCCCAGCTGCATTAGAATCACACTGATATAATTCATAACAGAGAAGATGTAGATGTGTTTTGCTGGCCCACATAGTTTTTCTCTGGCCCTGAAACTGATGTCTTCATGTGGTTTGATTCCCCTCTTTGAAATTTTCAGAGAGTAGTGTCAAGTGGTGCAATTTTAAAACTTTTCAGGGTTCACAAATCCAGATGCAAAATTCAAGTGTCTGATATTTAAAAATATTGCATGTATACAATCAAGTTGCTCAAATTCAGTGCATCAAATTTTAGTCAAAGTAAAATCTTAAAATTACTAAAACTGGATTTTTTAAAATTCAGACCCTAAAATTTGAGACAAAAAAACTCAAAATCGAACATCCAAAGTTCATGAATTCAGTTTTCTTTAACTTTGACTTCAGCATTAAGTTGTCAGTGGTGGTTAAATTTCATGATTAGATATTTGGTTGCTTGTAAAATTCAAATTATTATGGCCTGATTTTTGCTTCCATACCATAAACACGCTCACTAAGTTGAAGACTTGATGCCACAAACAAGTTAAATGGGGATTCAGACTATAAAGGCTCAAAATCTGGTTTACTTACTACTTATAATACCTTGATGTGCAGATATGATACTTATGTGACATGTAATTTGTAACATGCACCATCCTCATCATTCTCAGTATGTACTAAAAATATAAATACAATAAAAATCTGTGTTGCAGTGTCATTGCAGCTATATCATAAGTATGGACTCATGCTTCTTTTATGATGAGCTGTAGTGGTAAAGTGGTGGCAGGACTGCTCCATTCACTACTACTGTTGCTGCTGAAACACAGCACTCTGCAGTTTCTCTTTTGACCACTAGTGAGCAGCAGCAGGCACCCTGATCTGTCAGCAGGTAGCAGACTTGAGGAGATATTTATTACTCCTGTGGGGGCATTAGAGAGGGAACCCTGAGTCCAGTTTAAAGCCCTGCAAAGTGTTTGGACCAAAGCTCTGTGTCTGTCCCCTAAGCTCAGCGGCTCAGCGTCTCGGAGGTGAGGATCGATGGCCCCCTGACTCAACTGCACGGCAGCTACACATTCTGTAATGCAGTAATGTAGTTCATAAATATTGACCACAGAGCTGAAATGGCAGGTATAAATCCTAAAGGAATGTCCTGTGGAGGATAATGGGAGAGACGGAGGGCAACGGTCGACCGCAGGAAACAGATCAAACTGCTGACATTCACCATGCTGCATCGGAGGCTCAAGAGTCTGATTATAGCAGGTTAACACACAGAATAGAGTAGAAACATGTCAGTGCAGACAGAGAGCTGTAACTTTGTTTGAGTGACTTCTTACTTGCTGATAACTCCTTCATTTCTTTAGAAATATTCAGTGTACTGTTTGAAACACACCACATGTAATTAAACTTCTCAAACATTTCCTAATCTGAGTTTATGCTCTCGGAGGTTAACGATCAAAACCACAAAAGAAGAATTTAATTTGTAAAAATGTGCAATAGAATACACAATAAATACATATTGCAGTTGCAAATGACTGCTTGCCTGCCTTTATGTGTGTATGTTTATATGTATTGGTTTGTCTCGCAGAGGCGAATACACTTATTGATCTCTGACTACAGCGTGAACCAGTCTTTAATGTCGGCCTAACAGACTGCAGAAGTCCTGTGTCTCTTGTTTATGACTGACCTTTATCATCCCTGTCTCCCTCTATCATGCCTCTCTCTCTTTCTCCTCCACCCCGTTTGTAACCCTCCTCCATCGTCCATCCAGTTTCATCTCGTTCGTCACGCTTCATGATCAGTCCTGGAGACCATAACACCAACTCTCTGTTACTGACTTTTCTCCTTTTTTGTCCCCTCGGTTTTTACTCTTGAGGAATTGGCCTGGTGGAGGAACTGGCACATTGTTAAATGGACATGAATACACACACGTATATTCTTATTGCATTTAAGTGTTATTTGTGTTGGTAGCTGACTCTACAGTGTCGAGTCTACAGTATGCACGCAGACAGATGGGTATGATTTGTGTGCGCTGCTGAAATCCAGTAGATTCTTTAAGCCCACAGTCAACAAACATGGTGTTCGAGGGAAGTTAGTCACCACTGAAGAACTGTCAAGCCAAAGCATTTCATGACCATTCTGTAACTGTAGAGAAGGCAAAATATGAGAAGTTAGCTGGAGAAATGAAATCTTCCTACATTTCCACACAAACTTTAACAATGGTTTTGACCCTGGTTGGGTTGAAAGAAAGCTTTAAAGTCATTTCACATTCATGAAATGTGACAGTTTGCATATGTCCGGCAAAGGAAAAATAAATGTTCTTGTCACTGCAAGAGCAACTCTGAGCAGCAAAAGCCTTAATGGCAGCAAATAAACACGCTCTAATATTGTGAATGACCGGATTATCTTCAGAAATTGAAAACAGTGTCTGGTGAGAGTTGCAAGAATCATCATTGCTGATTTGTAATTAAAGGAAAAGAGAAAACAATGCAACAGAAAGTCATGGAAATAAAATTTAGACAGTGTTATCCGACTCTCCGGCAACACCAACCCATCAGCCCCTCTAGCCCCCCCCCACCCTCACGTGGCCACTCTCTTAATGGAAATTGATGCCGATGTCAAGCATCTAATTTATGAGCCATACAAGGGGAGGATGGGTGCACAACTGTGAGTAATAATTGCTGAACCCAACTCCAAGTCAATGGTTGTCACTACGTCTGTGGGATTATGACACTGTTTGACTCTGAGTGTGTGTGTGTGTGTGTGTGTGACTGATATATTAGCTGGAAAATTATGATGCAGTATTATCGCCGCTGGAAGCCTCGGCAGTTGCTGGAAAACAGCAGCTTGTGTACTCTTTGTTCTGGAAAAACAAATAATCAAGGACCTTAAAATATCCATGCAGACACTGATGGAGACTGCATCTAATTTGGAAAAATGTGATCTACAATTGTACCTAATGCTGCTGTTATCAGAGATTGTGTTTATGAATTTCTCACGTTATTTACTACTACTAAATTATAGAGAATACTAACAGGCCTACTGCTACAGCGACTAAGCAGCAAACTAACTTAAAGTTAGAATGTGTGAAATGTGATTATCGGTGGCATGTAATTAACAAAATATCCAGCTTTATCTGATGCCTCCAGCTCCTTTTGAGGTCCTCACCACATTTCAGGAAGCAGCTGCCATCTGATAAAGAGCAGAAAGCTTCATAACACATAAGATTTTCCAGATTTGTGATTATGTGCATGTGTGTATTCCTTCACTTGCTGTGTCCCTTCAGCAGTCGTACTGCCTCGCTGCCATCTTAAGCTAACAGAAGGCGAGGCTACAAACCCCGGGGATATAAGACTGTCTAATGAAGTCTCAGTCAGCTGACTAACATTTAGCTCTGGCTCCGGACAGTTCGCACACACACATGCACAAAGAGCGCACACACGAGCACTCCCGAAACTTCTGTCCAAAATGCCAACTGCCCGGAGACTGTGCTTCGTTTTGAGTCATCTCAACGTGGCTGAAAATGTGTGAGGTGGGGGAAAGGAGCCTAGAGGATATTTGAGCCTTTGCTTTGTCACGTCCTTAATAAGGCGATACTCAAAAAACCTGCTAAACACACACCAAATAAGAGGGGGAGAGCTGGAGGAGAGAGAGTGAGGGAGACAGCGTAATGCCCCACAAAGAGCTTCATATAGAAACTGAGACATGTTCGTAATGAGAGACTGCAGGATCTTAAAGGTGGAGTCGGCAATTCTGGAGACAGATTGTTAAAATTTGAATGTGGCGTTCAGCACGTCAGCATGTGCCTCCCACAGCCTCCTTTCCCCTCATTTCCCCTCCAGCTCCCCTTCTCCCTGTCCTGCTCCGTGCGCTACCACAAACGCCCCCTGTTGCCGATTGTGTGGCTCAATCTGAGCCATTTTGTTTCTCATTTACAGAGTCGGGCAGTGAGGAGATATTTGCAGAATTTGCCAAAAGGCATGTTGCATTAGAATCACTGACTGCGCCTTTAATGTTCACGCGATTGATCAGGTGTGCTTGCTGCTTTCATTTCCCTTTATTGATCCAGTTAGCAAGACATCAGCTCCCATCTCAGTCCCTTCTTGTAAATTTCAGCGTTTATTGTCGCGACAGACAAAACTCAACAAGTCACACAACATGACTGGCCAGTGGGAAGAAAACGAAAAAGCATGTTTGATTCCAACCACTGAAAAAACAAAGACGAAAGAAATCAATACAGCTGGATTAGTACAGTACACCTTTTCCTTGGCTAACGTAGGTAGCAGTGACAGATGAGTGCGCTATGACGGTGAGTTGTAATACCTCTGAGAAATGATGACTGGACACTGTTTCAAGTAACGTCTCTGAGAACAGGCTGCGAGAATCGAGCATACAATATGATGGAAGACAAGTGAAGATTATTTGGCCTATACGCGCCCAGGTCAGTGTGTATAAAATACTGTACAATATTATTGCTGCTGGTTTCCTTGGTGATGAATGCTGACGAGCGCTGCTTTGATGACACCAGTGTACTGTACCTCCAAAAGAAGCAAGGTGACTAAGAACAGCCCGTTGATCATTGCACTATCACTATCCTAACCTTCATTTAAAACATGGTTGCTTTTAACATCACAACAGCAGCTTGTCACAGATTTGATGAGTCTGTTATTTCAGGTCCACACAGTGAGCTGCGTGTGAGGGTAAAAGCAGGCTGGGCAACCCCTCACACACCCATCCATTATTATTTGAGCAGCCCAACAGCTGTTTCATGTCCCCTCTCGCTCTCGCTTTCAAGGCAAATATTAGATATTCATACAGTATGTGTGCTATTGCCAAAAGGGGGGTGGTCTTCTTCTATGTATCTACACAGAAGGGATTCATCTTCTTCTCCTCTGGGGATGTGTGGTCGATGTGAGGCCAGTAACTGCAAAATGAGTCTGCTTGTGAGTTTCTGTGGCTTTGTTCATCTTTGGGCTTTTTTCTTTCTTTGAGTCAACAACAGAAACAGTGCTTTGTTGTACGCATGCTAGCCTCCATAATGTTATTCTACGACCACAGAATATGACTTAGACACAAAGAATAAAACCAAGTCTGCTCTGAACCGAAGAAAGAAAGTCCTGAGTTGCTGTTGGCCAGGTCAACCTTTGTGAACAGTGATTGGGGTCAGCACACTTTTAAATTGACCATTTCAGATAGAGGTTTTCTTTTTGAAATAAACCCACAAGAGAACTGCTTCCATATTGGGTCCCAAGAAAGAGCATCAAGACTGACAGAATTATGAAAATTCTTGTTCGTTATAACAAACTGGGTTTTGTTTTCATAGTTTTGGCGATTGTTTCTCCTGATTATGACATCACCGAAATAAAGAAAGTATTTGCTGTGTGCAGGTACAGCTACGATAAGTAAGGTAGGTCATGTTGAACCAGGAAGTTGATCTTTAAACTGTGACTGATGCTACAAGAGAAATTTGGGGTTATAAATGTACTCTTCTTTGTTTTCTCCGCCAAATAAGTTTGACTGACCTTGGGGGTCCTGCTAAAGGAGTGGTTGGGACCCATATCATGTGTAGCATCCCCTGTTCGGTTCCAGCCACAGACCTTTGTTGCATGTCACACCTCCCTCTCCCTCCCCATGTTGCCTGTCTGCCTCTATATCAGCTGTCCTCTCTGCTGAATGATGACCAAAACTATGAAAATGTGACCCAAGCTGTTATAAACCAGAATTATCCGTTAAGTTAACTGAAATAAATAGATCCCAGTTCCTCTGACAGATGCGTGGAGCAGAGGATGGCGGGACACACGGAGGACAAGGGGTGAACGTAAGGACGGGAGCAGATGGTGGAAGAGAGCTAAAGTGCATAATCGTCATTTCCCGGTGAGCATGTGGTGCGAGGCGGACGTGTGAGTTCATGTGTTAAAATGTTGTCAGAGCTCTGTTCCTGGGAGGGGGTTGGGCTCGAAGTTCCTGTCTGGGTCCCGTTGAGGTCAGAGTTCAGGTTTTCGGGTTTCAGTTGTGGTCCATGTCATCAATAATGGGGGTGTTGTAACTCTGGAAGAGAGGCTGCATGAAGAGGCCCACCGTCCCGACCACACACACCAACACAAAGATCCACAGGAAGAGACGGTCGATCACCATGGCCACGTACTTCCAGTCCTCAATGATCTGCAGAGAGGAGGAATGAAACAAATATGATTATATGTAATTATTTATTGGCTAAAACAGCAGTGATGTTGTGACGTTACTCTGCTGGTACAAATTATTATGAAACTGTAAAGCGCTAAAGGATAACAGGTGGTGTTTTGGGCTAAATGTTAATGTTGACATGCTAGCATGCTCACAGTGAAAATGATAACATGCTGATGTTTAGCAGGTATGTTTACCATGTTCACCCTCTTAGCTTAGAGTGTAAACATTTGCTAATTAGCACTGAACACAAAGTAAGCAGATGGGGCTGATGGGAATGAATATCTGCACCAAATTTTATGGTGATCCATCCAGTAGTTGTTAAGGTATTTCAAATAAATATGAACCACATGGTGCTAGAGGAAAAAGTCAGGGGTCATCAGATAGATCTTCTGGGAGCCATGAATTTCCGTAAAATATTTTGAGCCAATCCATCATGTAAATGTTGAGAAATGTCAATGCATGTATGAAAAGTTTGACCTGTTCGTGGTGCTAGATGCAAAGTCAGAGATTCAACAAAGTCATGAGGATTCATCATCTGGGCATCACTGAAATCTCTACTGAATGTTACGTCAAGCCATTCAATAGATGTGAAGACATTTTACTCAGGACTAGATGTGCCTATGATGATGCCAGAGGAAAAGTCAGGGGGTCACCAAAGTCAGTAGGATTCAGCTTGTGGGCACTGTTGATGGCTGTGCAAAATTTGATGGCAATCCATCCAATACTTGCTGAGATATCTCAGTCAGGACCAAAGTGGTGGACCAGCCAACAGATCAACATGGCTGTCCTTACAACCATGCTGCTAGTGTGGCTAAAAGCTCTATTCTATCCTGTAATGCTATCCTGATGTTCCAGAATGGAACTGAATGAATTGTATGACAAAAAACAAGCAGATGACAGAAAAGCTGTAGAAACATGCTGCACATATTTCGATTATTGTACTCATGTAAATGTAGAAACACCTACCCCTTCATCATCATCCTCGCTCTTCATCTTCTCAGCGATGTAGCGCACTCCATCCACCGCATCCTCCACGTCAATATTGCACTTGAGCGTCATCCTCTTCCTGAACTCCGTGTTCTCGGACAAGTCGCTGATCTTCCAGCCGTAGCGTTTGGCCGATTCCTCGTTCACAAAGAAGGATGAGGAGGAATCTGCCATTCCTGCGGGGCTTCCGGTCCCTCCGTCCGCTCCACGCAGCTTCTGGTCAGAGTAGGATCGCTGCTGGTGTTTTTTCCGGAACTTCTCGCGGATGTTGGAGCTACCGGGTCTCCGCATGAAGAGGTAAGAGGGGAGCCGGTATAGGAAGACACGCTTGACCCAAGGAGGCATGGTGTGCGTGCTGGGGGACCGATGGTGCACGTTGAGCACGCAAACGCTGGTGACGATGGAGAAGGTGACCAGCACCATTGTAAACATCAGGTACTTCCCAATCAGAGGCACTGCTAAAGAAGTGGGTGGCACAATCTTTGAGATAAGGAGTAAAAACACAGTCAGGGCCAAGAGGACAGAGATACAGAGAGTCATCTTCTCACCACAGTCTGACGGGAGGTAGAACACAAGGATAGCCAGCGACGTGATCAGGATGCAGGGAATGATCAGGTTGATGGTGTAGAACAGAGGTTTCCTCTTGATGATAAAGTCATAGGTGATATCCAGGTACCTGATGTCATTAGGGTCTTCGTTCTTGCGTCCGGGCAGCGAGACGATGTCCCACTCACCGCTGGGTTTAAAGTCGTCACGTGAGGCAAAGTCACTGAGGAGGATGAGATCAATCTCAGTGTGGTCGTAGGTCCAGGAGCGAAACTTGAGGGTGCAGTTCTGCTGGTCAAAAGGGAAATCACGGACTTCGATTTTGCAGGCCGACTTGTAGATAGCTGGCGGGAGCCACGCCACCTCGCCATTGTTGGAGACCACGACGTTGGAGTAGAAGGAGACTTCATAGGTCCCATCAGCACTGAGAGGAGGAAAAGGTCGGAGACAAGCAAAAGACAGGAAAGATAAGTCAAAGCATTCAAGGAGAAACTAATTACTGGAAGGATCATGGCAAATCATATTCACAGACCCTCCAACTCATTTAAACATATCTTTACCTTGGTTTGTGACACCTTACAATAAAGGGTTTTTTGGGGGATCCTTGTCACCAAAGACAAACATGAACATTGCATTTTGGTTAAATCAACAGTGCAAAAAGGTCATTTTACAAGCAGACGGTTGGGCTAGTGGAGGAAGGTGGTAGCCTGAGCCAGCTGGTGAAGCATGAGTGAAGCAGCTAATGCAAGTGTGACTTCAGTGCTTTGCCTGAACTCCATCACACTGTTAACTGGGAGGTTCTTCCACACCCTCAACCTTACTTATCCGCTAACCTCAGCCTCACTCTACTGTATGTCACCAGTTCAAATCTAATCCTTCTGAGTGTGCTATCCTTTTGCTGTACCTGAGTACTCATTAACAACAGAATCAGTGTCGCAGCAATACCTTTGAGAGGCATAAGGTAAATCAGCTGACTGTGCTGACTAATGGCGTGTTGAGAAAGTTATTTCCTGACTGCTATCGTGTGTCTGCAGCGATGACACATGCAACAGCTACATGTGTTCAAAGTTAAAATATGTGTTTATCCTCTCAAGGGAGGAACCACTTGGGACACATCCCAGCAATATGGCAACAACCGCCCGCCTCACCTCAAATCTGCTGAGACTGACTTTTTTCTTCATCTCACCGAGGCTGCAGGTGATGCATTATAGATAAGTGGCCTATCAATTATAAAGTAGGTCAGGAATCCAACCATCACACTCAGTCTCTAATGCTTTGGGTCTGCTGTGAATATGCAGACTAATTAAAAATGCAGTGGCCCCACCTGCTTACTGCGACCTCTGGTCCTCCACACTTGGCCAGAGACTTGGACCATAAAGTAGTGCTGATCATCTCCAGTCATTTGGCCTCTTAAGCCATTATGCTCTTTATGTGATCTTCAGCTGACCAGCAATCTGTATTTGTAAATGTTTAATGCCTACCAGTCCTGTATAAATGGTGGAGCAACACTGCTGACCAATACACAAAAGCAACACATCCACACAACAGTGAGCCTGTCAAACTATCTCAAGCTCACTCTCGACCTTGAATATAGAAGTAGAGAAAACAGTCACACCACCAGGCCCATTTACTTCCTGCGTGCTGGTGCCCCGCTGCATGCAGTTGGTGCCCTTCGTCCTTGTCCCTCAGAAAGCCTGAGTGCACCACTGTACACAATTCAAGTTAAGCCAAAGTCAGTTCAACTCTATACGCTATACTTTAACTCAACGCTATAAAGTTGGAGAGAGTTAGAAAGTTAATATCCACCGTTATATTAGATATATATCACCACAGTAAAACTCAGAGCAAGGACCACTATATTAGAATTTTAATAATGAAACTGTTAATGTTATACAAAAAACTAGCAGATGGAAAAGAAAAAAAAAGGCCCAGGTGTTGACCTATATGTGCAACAGATGAGGTGAGGCTCAAAAGCCTTCGTGTCTGTCAGCTAACACGCCAGTGGGTCGAGGCAGCGGGGCTTATTTCTCCTTGAATGAACAAATTACACCATCGACTTTCTCATGTATTGATTTTCCCTTGCAACTTTTTTGGATGTGCACACAAAGTCAAAATACTGCTTTGTGTACACTTTCCCAATAAGAAAGAATATGCAGTAATCTTAAGGGATGTTGTCCTGTTGTCCAGTGTAAACGTGCTGATGAGTTTGGCTGTGCAGCCGTGGTGTTATAGTACATAGATTTCTGTCCACACTTTCGTTTTAAAGGCTGCAATTTGATTGTATTGATCCCATGTACATACCATAATCCATAATGTGAAATACAGCTGAACCATGTTGGAATACACTCAAATATTTTAGTGTTTCTGTATCTTGCAAGTGCAAACATGTTCAGACATTCTTAACACAAGAGACATAAAGTAGAAGGTTATGTCTTTTGCATGTACTGGATGCTTAAAGAATAATTAAAATTCTCAATCATGTTTTTCATATAAATAAAATTGAATCATTGCAAAGCCACAGATTTAGGATGTTCGATAGATGATTTTTCTTCATCTTCAGGTGAATTTCTGTCCAGTTGCTGTAATCTGAAAGTCAACTGATGATAATACATGTTTTTTTGGGGGGTTTATTTTGCTCAAATGTAAATGTGAGATGTGATCACTTGATGCGAGCATCAGTCCTCAACGGTGACACCAAATGCAGCATCGTCTTCCCTGCAGACTTTATCATTTCAGTATGTCCCCGTGTCTTTCTCTGCAAAATCTGTAATCTCTCATTCCCTAAAAGATCACTCATCGTCATGAGACTGTCTGTCGTGTCTGCAGAGAGTCTAGACAGTGTTAACAAAACGTTTTGGTTGTATTCATTATTCTGAAAGAGGTGAGATGTGGGATTTTAAAAAAAGGGAGATAAGAGGATGGAAGGAATAAGAGGATAGAAGAAAACGTTTTAGGAAAATGGGGATTTCGAATTTTTGAATAAAGTTGCTCATTGTGTTTGCTCCTCTTGTAATCACTTAGTTTTATGCACACTCAAACGCGCACGCACACACACTTCTGTCTTCACAAACCAGACGCACTTGTTGTAGAGGACGATGTCCGGCAGCCAGATGTGTTGTGATGGGAGCCGGATTTTCTTGATTCCCTCGTACTCTTCAGGGTCCCACATTAATCTGTAGTCATTCCATACCTGATGAAGAGAGACACACACACACACGGACGCATGCATGCACGCACGCACACACACACACACACACACACACACACACACACACACATACAAGGATTGATTCCTAAGTCATGCAACCAGAAGCATACATAAACATACGAGTTCATGAATACACAGTGGTTCAGTCAGCCCTTATCTTTTGAAAATGCATTTTAAACAGTTGCACACTGACACATTAGTCCTACATGCCATGAGCTGACCTCGCCAGTGACCGGCTGAATGTCGCCGCACATTTTCCTTAATCTGCTGCACCAGCCTCATCTGTGATGGTGTGTCTGCATGTGTGTGTACCATGACTAACATGAGTCAGACACTTGTGCCACAAAGTACGCAAACACACACACTCACAAAGAAAGAAGGAGGAGAGTGCGGACACAAACCTGACTGAGCCAACAGTTGGTGGTCATGATCTGCTCCCGCTCATTCTGAAACACAGACAGGCAGAGGGCTTGAGGGTGACAGTAGCTGAACTCACTCCTGGTAGGCATATTATGTCCACCACCTGTGTCCTCGAATGATCTTAAATGAGTAGGATATGCTTCTATGATAACAGTGTACATATGTTGATTTGGATTTGTGTGTGTGTGTGTGTGTGTTCTCACCACATTGATCAGCTGGGCCAGAGACACCTGGATGTAAATGGTGACCTGCTGGCTGTTGTTGACGGCTGGTCTGATCAGCTTGTTGTAGCGCTCCGGCGACAACAGGTGACTCACCAGTCGCTCCTCCACCTCCGCACACAAGGCAGCTGCACACACACACACACACACACAGATAAAAACTGAGCTGGAAAGCAGCAACATGTCCTGGATCAGTACCTGTGTTACATCTACTTAAATCCACTTTATATAATAAGTTTTGGGAATCCAGACCATCGCAAACAGCTTAAATTCATCCTCCAAGGTATTGAGAATTTCTGAAGCTGTAATATCTCCCACTAATTGAACAGATCCACTGAAGTGTCAACACTAGCAGAATATTAATATTAGCACTGGTTATTTGTACAGGGTGGCTTTTCAAAAGCCCCAAATTTGATGCAACCTTGAGTTCGACTTTCCAGCTCGACAGCAGTCATATCTGAAAGAGATATGATTTCTGATTGCTTTGATTTGCTGTGCTGAGTGAGAGCGAACAGGTTCAAGTGGCTCTGATGTCAAAATAAATTGCACAATGACAGTGGACGTCTTTCCAGTGGATGAAAACTGAAGCCAGTGACGGCGGGCTCGGGTGGGCCGTCATGCCGGGGGGGGGGCCCACAAGCGTACTAGAAGAAATAGTTGTGGTTTTGAGGAGGGTCTCATAGAGGATGTCTATATACAGGGTTATTATAATTTTGTGCTGCGCCCCTGACTGAAGCACATAGTTCAGCAGCTCTTTCATTGATCTCAAAGTCAAAATCCTTGAAAAAAAGAACTGAATAAATGACACAAAGCCTCACTTTTTCACAACTATTCTCTCAGCTGACTCCCAGTCAGCTCCCCGATCACTGCTGACACACTCCTGATCATCCGTATATCTAAACACGATCATGAGAAAAAAACAAAAGAACGGCGCACACACACATGCCCAGAGCAGCAGTTGCTGAAGCGATGTTCAAATGTCGTGCTGCGAGGTCTCAGCAATTAGGTGCTGCAGTGACGTAGCATGCTGCATGTCCTCAGATGCAATGAGTGTGTAATGAGAGTAACAATGCATGCAAACTGCAGTCAGTCCATATGACAATAATGAGTCACATTTGAACATACACACGTACTCAGTGAGCCACCGCAGGGCTGATTTCACCCCCGTAATCAACAAACAGTGTCTGACTGGGTCACAGAGCTTCAGTCATTGTGGGTGGTTTGAAACACAGATGTTGCCAAACTTTCATACATTTTCACTCAACTTTAACAATGGCTGTGATTTCCACCTCTTTATATCTGCATATCTGCTGTCCTGCTGGATTTATCACTACCTGAACTTTCATCTGCAATCTTGATAACCTGCTTTCCTTCCGTGCTCGGGTGCAGGCAAACATACACTTCCACATAAAAGCCTTTTCTCTTGTGCTTTGTCTTGTACCTGTTCCTTTCTTCGCTTTATTTGCTTTCATGTCCCTTGTTTTCTGGAAGGCTTTTGTGACGCGCTTGTTTGTGCATCATAAATAAACTGAGAAAAACAGGACCGTATAAACTGGAGGGTGACGAGAAAGATAAGAGAGAGAAGTGGATTACATAAGAGGTCAATACTGCAGATATCTCAGCCGAAAGCACAGCATAGTAAGCCTCCATATTTTAAAGTGTTACATAAAGTATGATAATTAGGCTTAATCTTAATGTCATGGTTAGTTATCCTGGGAACACAAATAAGACCCAGAGAGCCAGAAAAGTAAGTTATCTCCAGAAGTATGGAGACAAAAAGTCCGGCCCTTTACATTCAGCTCAGCTTAGCACTGTTGTAACAATATCTGTCATGAATTTCCTCTTCTGTTAGTCTTCCAGTCATTCGTATTTCCTGACAGTTTGTCCCACCAGTTCTCACCACCTGACCACCAAACCTGCCTGCACATCTGCTCCAAATTCATCCCGTTTTGGGTTTTTTTTCCACCTTGTTTGCTGTTTAGGAGAAGTAGGAGGAAGGCAAAAGTCCAGAGGAGGCATCCCTTTTCCAGGATAGACAGACATGCAACAGATGTCATGAGCAGCGTATAGATAAACCAGGGGTGTAGCTAGGATATTTCTAAATCAGGAGGTCCACATCAAGGAAAATCTGAGTGTCTCATTTCCTGCATTCTGGTGACTTTTTATGCATGTAGATAACCACAGAATGTTCTGTTCCTAACATAGCTAACAAAAGCTAGATATGAAGTGCTCTGAAGCAAACCGGGCACTTCAGGGGCCAGCTGGGGCCGATACCCCTGAATCCACTCATGAGACCAACATAGCAAAGATACAACATGAAAAATAATGATGGAGGCTGATGAAATCATGAAAAAAAAACACCAAAACACACCATCATCATCATTCAGTGATTCCTTTTCCACTTTCTTTCCAGTCTTATTCAGTTCAGAGGAGAAGATTTAGCTCCAGCTTTGTCCAGGATGATTCAGCCAGGATATCTTTTAAACATATGCACAATTGCTTTCACGGAATTCATTGGATAACAAGCCTCACACAGCCAGACTGCATCCCACAGGCTCAGTTTTAGCATTGAGACGAGACCTACATCTGGAAACAGCCATTCAAAATTCAGAGGGCTGATGAGTCAGCAAGTGTCCAGTCGAGTGTAGAAGGAGCTTGTGTCGATGTCTCAGTGAAGGAAAAATTTGTCAGTCCTCTGTTGTGTAGCCTGCTTGAAGTGACGTCTGTTTTCAGTTGAGTCATCCACGGCCTTGCAGGACCACAGTGAGCACAGAGCAAAGTGTGGTCTGCAGGAGGAGAGCTGTGTAACTTTGGCGTCTGACAGCTGTATGACCAGGTTTAATTCCAGGTACAAAGAGCACCATTTTTACCGATTAGAAGAATATGTGTTGTAGTCAAACATTCATATAACAGTTGTGCAAGCACGTCCAAACTTACATCAGCAATGTACTCCAGTCCAGAAATCTCAGAACTGTGACGTTAGCAGCTTTGGACAACTACGAATGTTGTTTATTTTGACACTTTACTTGCACTGGTTTTCAGCAACGCTGCCAGCTGACAAATCAGCATATATTCAAGATAGAAATGTTTTCTGAGACATGTCAGGATCACACTGAACAGAGGAGGCACTGAGCTTTAAAGGCAGGTGCACGGAAGAGGGATACACTCTACACTTGGTCAGTCTAGATTAACCTCAAGCAGGCTTCAAGCCGAAGAGGAGAAGGGGAGAAGTGTCCAGCGTCTGAGCAACTATGACATGACACTAAACCTCCAGGGTACAGTAAATGTCTTCTGAAACACAGAGCTCTGTCTGTCAGAGTCTGAAGCAAAGGGGCACATCAGAAGAGAAGAGGACAACAAACAGAAACACAGCAAACAACAGAAAGGGGTGCGAGACAAAGCAATTCCCATCATCTGATACAATAAGAGAAATCACAGTGATTCATACGTGTACTTGACGGGATCACAGCCTGACAACAGTTCACTGTTTGTATGCAATAAGGGAGCAAACTGCTGCATGACGGCATGCAGCCTTCTTGCACTTATTAAAAGCAACTGGTGTGGTTTTAGGATTTTGGTGGCCTGGGAGTTGAAATCACATTTTCAATAAATCCTGTTGGTCCAGCTCATTGTTCCCTTCTCAGCTGTATTCGTCACTGTGCTTTGGTTGATTGGATTAAAGCCTCGTTAAATGCAGGATTTGTTAAACCACCAAGCAGCGGCAAACAGATGAGGGGCCATAAAATGTACTGAATAGTCAGGAACCTGTTCTGATTGAACTACAAGCTTTATCTGTGCTGTTAAAATGAAACAGACAGAAAAGATGAGGGCATTTGCCAGGTTGGGATGGCCAAACTAAATAATAATATTTAATATTGCATCATTGGAAATGTAGTATCCAGTGTTTTTGGAGCTTGACCCATACTTGGGACTAAAAATCAGGATATCTGGGCCTTTGAAAGTGCAGTACTCACAACTTTTCTTTATCCAAACCACCATTAATCCAGGTTCTCCTCACAAAAACAACACATCCTGCTTCCAAGCTGACCTCATCTTAACTGGGGCTAAATCTACAAGACCATTTAGGAAAACAATGGTGATAAATGTCACTTACTTTTCTTATCCCTGCTTTCAGACTCTTTCAGATTCTTCTTGCTGTCTGTTTTAACGTTCCCCTTTGCTATTAAACATCTCAGCAACCGTTTTCAGCACAGAGCTTTCATGAACCAGAGGAAAATCAGCGATGTCCAGAAAATCATTTCAGAGAGAGAAATGAGGTGGCTGTGAGTGAAAATAAAACACCTGCACATATTTACTGCACATGTGCACAAAAGAAGAGTTCTGGGTAAAATCTAGATCTGATTAAAACTGAGGGATTGCTGAATAAATACACATCTTCACAGTGGTTTGAGCTTGTGTGAACTGTGCTGGCTTCAGCCTTTGCTTTTCTGTGGCTGCTCTCTGAGAGAAATGGAAGATGGCATAAAAATAAACCTAGCACAAAAAACTAAACTAAATTGTGAAAGACAAATGAGTTCATAAGACCAGTGGGAGGGGCTGCAGATGTTGGAGAACACAGTGCAGCCTGTATAGAGTAAAATAAGGTATGGGGTTGGACAGTAAATGCTAAAACGGTAGATGAGGCTAAAATGAGATGTGTATGAAGTTGATGTAAGTAGAGACGGAGCATTAGGGAGTCTACCAGCAGGTCTCATCACACATGTATGCACACACACACACACACACTCCTGTCCGGCTCGCTGCACTCTCCACACCTCAATAATTCATCGCCACTAAAATAAAAATGCCATCATCTCACAAGCAGAGGCTCAACCACAATCAAAAATTATTCCCCAAATCTTTCGCAACCAGATGAAAACCAGCACGCAGTCTTGATCACAAACGTGTTGAATGGCAACGTTCAGATACACGGCTGTGTTTTGGTGTTGCAGATGGATGGACAGGCTGTGTCATCAGTCCAGTGTGCAGCGAGCAAAAGCATCCAAATTCCACATCCTGTAGGTTCTTTTTTAGGTTTGTGAATTATTCAACGCGTTGCCATCTGGGGTGGCCTTTCTGAGGCCAAAACAATTTAGGCTTCAGCTGTCTTTGGCTTTGCTCAGTACGCTGCCCGTATCAGTCATGTTATAAAAGACACCCATGTGCCATTCATATGCATCCGCAGCCACGTGGCCACAGTTCCAATGAGACGTTTCACATTGCTCACAGTGTCTCTGCTGCCTGAGAGAGTTTTGCGTTTTTTTAGTGTCCTGTGGGATTTTATTTGGTTGTTTGCCCTCAAACTTTTTATCATCACACACAGTCCTCTCGTCTGTGAGGATAAAACCAACTATTCTTCTACTACATTGATTTTTTTTTTCTTTTATCTGTCACAACCCCTCCCTCGTGTCTGTCTGTCCTGCTTTGTTTGCTCTTTTCTTCTCAGCATTGACAGGAACATGTGCAGGTTGAGCACAGAAAAGAGACAACTGGAGCAGGAAAAGTGGCTTTCTTCTGTTCTCAGCTCCCTCAGTGTCACCCTCACATGTAACTGCTGCTTACATTTGCAGTAGTTTCTTCTAAATACATCTGATGCCGCTGTCTTTGGCTTAACTGCCTCTCTCTATTCATCTGCCTCGCTCTCTCATTCAAAGACCAACATCCAGACAAGTGTGCCAACGCAATGACTAATGGTTTACTATGAAGTGTTGACTCACTGATGCTGGGCCCACTTGACCGAACACACATCTGCAGTTATGAGAAAGCAGTTTTTAAACTCGTGAGAATCAACAGCCTTAGAATAACCCCAGGACAAAACTTATAGCTGCATATTTCTGCCCACACACATATAACGTTTCACCCCCGGGCTGCAGAGTAGCAGAGTCGGGGTTGTGTGAGGGGGAAATCACACGCTATCCTCTAGCACTCCTAGGCATAGTGCAAGCTTTTAATGAGCAAAACATCTAATCGGGGGTAGCTGTAGCACATATTAGCACATTACAGCATGCAGCTGATACTGAGAGGGACAGAGAGGACAGGAGATGGGGGGGTGCGTGATGAGGAACTCAATGTGTCAGATAAGTGACAGCATAAGAGAAGGAGAGGAAAAATATCAGATCAAATGGAGAAAAAAATATTGGCATGCAGGAGGAGGCAAAGAGCAGCACAAAGAGAGACAAGTACATCCCACCAAAGTGGCTGCATAGATTTAGTCATTTTACTGGAGCGGTCATGGTGAAGTTCAATAGGAGTGACAGAGCCACAGTCATTTAATGCCTTAGCTGCAGACAGAGCACAGGTGACACTGAAAGAGTCATTTAAAAGAGTTCGAGTTAGACAAATAAGAGCAACAAAGCGGTCATCAATCATGAAGCAGTTAAGACAAGCTGAAGTTTCAGGGTCTTGTGTGTTGCAGATGCAGGTTTTAGATGCGTATGTAAGGTTCTATAATGTTGTGGGCTGAAAAAGAGAGTTGAAAAGGTCACATGGGAAGGCAGAAGAACAAGTAAAGAGACACAAGAGTAACAAGTAAAAAATGACCTTCATCTGCATGATGAACTTCATGTATCAGTGACATTTTAATATACACACCTACCTAATTACATATTGATATAGAGATACAAGACACTTTGTTTTCAGATCTTTTGACTCTGTACCAACTGGGTCATTTTTAACTTGAAATTTGTACTAGAAATGCAACTAACTTCAGTTATTCCCCTTATATTAAATCATGCTTCTATTATGTACATGCAGCATGCTTTTATTCCAGTGAAAACACTTCAGTTTATGGCACTGGAGATGAAGCTATCTCCAACTAAACACACTAATTGAATCTGTAGAGCACTGCAGCAGATCATGAACTGATGTGCTGAGATCCCATTTCAGACCCGTGGACAGCTCCTGAATGGGCTTCCCCTTCAGTGCCTGATTCAGGACCACAGACAGCTCCTCGTGAGTTATCAGTTGAATGTTCTCTGTAGACAGTCCATTTAGACCCCCTTATTATCATCAGAGGGCCTTGTCACACACTGCAGGCCATTAGGCACAGTGAGGGCCACAGAACCTCATTATGAGACCTCATCAAGTGGATTTCAAGGCCCATGTGTGTGTGCAATTAGAGCCACATCATGCAACTGCTTAATGAGTCATCAGAAGATCAAGGCACCAAATGGTTTATTGGATTTGTTGTTTAAATTACAGGGTAGGACCGCAGGCAAATGTGCGCAAAAAGCACCCTTCTCACACATCACACCCATAAAGCAATTTTATAATGACTCCGTGGGTTTGCTGTGTGAAGAGGAGCAAGTTAGTTAATTGAGGCGTGCTGAAAAATCACGTGCTAAACTGTCTGACGCAGGGAAATGCCACTATGCCTGCTTTCCGGTGTCACGTGTTGTCTGTAAAGTACAAAATGTTGCTTAAGCATTTAAACACTCACGCGTGGAGTTGTGGTGGTTTAAACTACAAAGCACATGTGGTATTAAATCAGATTTCTAACATTAATCAGACAGACCTCCTCGAGCTTTTACATTACAGATAAATCACATGCACAAAGAGCAGAGAGAGTGCGCTATGCACCATCCCGGTACTGAGTGATTAAAGCCCCGTCCTTAAAGTAGAGCTTCCCCTGTCCCGTCCCGTCCCTGTCCGGGAGGATTTGAGAGGATTACTCACTTGCCACGGTGAGAACCAGGAGAGCCAACGCTGCTTTCACCGGGGCTGCCATCGCTTCCTCCCCTCCAGTGCGACAGACACACGAAAACTTAGTGTTTCTTACGCGCGTTTTCCTGTTTTCTGCGCTCGACGTGAAGTAAGTAAACAATGAAACAAAAAAGAAAAAGAAAAAGCCAAGCTGGGTTACAGCGGTTTCATTGCAGGCTGTTCCGCAAATGACGGTCGGTAGCTGAGGCTTGGAGGCATGGAGAGGAGCACTGACTGCTGTCTGAGCCCTGAGATGAGGAGGCTGGATGCTTTCTGCCAGAGCGCACCGACTCCACCGCCGCTCCTGGAGCTGTGATTGCGCGCAGCGGAGAGCGGCTGTGGAGAGCACAGTCCCCCCTCGATTCTTCTTGAGCGATGCAAGCAACGTTTTCCTCGGGAATATGGGTCAGGAGCTAGTGGGGATACGCCAATCCGGTTATCGCCGAAGCGGCCATTCTTCAGATAAAAGATTTAAGCGCCCCGGTGCTCACATCGCCCAGCCCGCCCTGTGCGCTCCCCCGCCGGGCGTCACTTTCACTCTCGTCTCGATCGACACAGTTTGACATCACAACAAACAGCAAGCGATAACACTCACAAACTCCCCCCAGGGAAGACATTTAATACCCAGCAGCCACTCAAAGGAGAATCCGCTCATTGAAGATGCACTTTAAGTTAATTTAAAGCACACTTTGATGAAGCTCAGAGGGGAGGAGCTCCAGGAAGCAGATTTTGGCTGAGCTGTGTTTAAAACTTCAGAAAACTTTATCTCTTAAAACTCTGCAATCTGTTAACTGATTAGAAAATAAAAATCATTAAGCCCAGAGGGTGGAGCCGTGTGGGAGCAGGTCTTTAGCAGCCAGTAAAGGCCTTGCAATCTGCATGAAGCACACTGTGGTTCAGCTGTTTGTTCCCTCATTGAGGCTGACAAAGATCAGGGTGTTGGGGTCTTCCACCAGGAAGCACGACAACCTAAGAATTTGAAATATTAATCCAGTAATAATCCAGTGAATGTGATTTTATTTAGCCTCATGGGGCAATTGTCCAGTCTGTTTCCCAAACTTCATCACCAAAGGTTAGGGTCAGCTACGGGACGACAGAGCTGGGGGTAAACGGTGTCTTGCTCAAGGAGTCTTCAGCAGCATTGACCCAGAGGGCAGTTTTGTAATTAAGAGGCCACCAAAAGCTGATAGCTACATCACAACATGAAGACAGGCATGGGAATAACAAAAGTGGGAAAAACTATAAATCTGATCTGCATTAGCCCACTAACTCAACCCTGTCAGGATACAGAGTGAACTGTAACGTTCATTATAAGGGGAACCATGACAGGCGGGACTTTTTATTGCCCACTCATAATGTGGAGAAGCAGCCTCAGCTGGTGGGTCATGGGTCTGATCAGCCGTTACAGAGGGGTAGAGGGGTGTGTGTGTGGAAAGGCTGCAGGCTTCTTCGCTCTGCACACGTCAATGCGGTATAACTAGCCCAGAGGTCCCTCTGGTGATGTGAGCAGAGGAGAGGGCAGAAGGAAGACATGGCCTTAAATGAGCTTCACGAAATGACTCCAGCTAATTACCTCACTGCGTGGACATAAAGGAGGAGGAGGAGGAGGAAGCAAATGGGGGGGGGGTACAAAAGGGGAAATAAAATGCCCAAGACTGTGAAGAAGAGAAAGGAGATGGTGAATGCAAACTGACGACTGTGTTCATGTTTTAAAGAGGATAATACATGCAGTGTTGGAGGAGAAAGGTGAGGAGCAAGCTGCAGGTTAGCTTAGTTTAGTGTAAAGACTGGAAACAAGGGGAAACAGCTAGCCTGGCTCTGTCCAAAGGCAAAGAAAAATCAGCTTACCAGCATCTCTAAACTAAGTCTGTGTTGAAATAATAAATAAATAATATAAATCAGTTCTATGCTGTGGCAGCACTTCACAAAAGCCACAAAAACGCCTTGATAAGTTGAGCGTTTGGGTCAAAATAAGTACTTAGTTAAGGTCAAGGAAACATCAAGGTTTGGGTTAAAATGACTACTCCATTGAGGCTATGGGATCTTTGTTGTCATGGTTACAATAATAAACACTTGGTTAAAGCTGACTTGAGCGATAGCAGTGTCCGAGTGGTAAAGTCTACCCTTCCGTCCGAACTTTGTCACCTGACATCGTCCCTTTTCTCTCACCATAATCATTACTACTACTAGTCGCTTTGTCATTTGAACATAAACCAACCAGCTCTCACTCCCAGCTCATCGCATGCTTGGTCAGGACCCCTTGGCAACACTTTTTAAGGCACTGGTACCCCTTTAGCATCATTTTTGAGCATGCAGGGTGGTCTGATAAACTTCTGTAGACAGCCTGTTCTCACTGACAACGTGTCAAAGTCCACATTCGGAGGACAGTGGGGTGATTTGATGGGACAGACACACTTTCCCCCAGAAGACTGAGGTTCATATCCTGCGTGAAACCAAAAGTGAAGATTCATTTCTTTTGTAAAATCCACATCATATGTAACTTAATGTACCATAACATACATTACTAACATGCTTATTTTAACCCAAACCATGATCTTTTCTGAACCCTAACCAAGTAGGTTTGGTACCTCAGCCTAGCCAAGAAAGTGTGACCATTCCACAACATTAGCCACATGTTTATAATTGTTCTCAGGAAGCTTTGTTTATAAAGTCCAACCAGCTATTGCATATTTATTCTTGTTAACTTGTGAGTGAGAATGTGTTGCTAAACATACGCTGTGGCTGAACTAGGACTTGAACCCAAATGCACGACTCAGGAGACAAAGTGCAAATCAAACAATCTTTAATGACAAAGTAACAAAATAAATCGCTCTTAACAGAGGAGGACACAAACTACTCTAATAACTAAAGATCGCTCTCAAGGAGGAAAAACAAAAATCACTCTTACGAGGAAATTGACTGTGACAGGAAAAGGCAAGACAAAGTATCAAAATAAAGCAAGGCAAGACTATGGTATTTAACTAGACAAAGTAACAAAGAAATACAAAACCTGGTAACAAGACGTGGCATGGAATGGCGTAGGTTCAGACTGCACAAGACAAGTCGAATTGGCACGGGACAAAGGGAAACGCAGACTATATATACACATGAGGTAATGGGGAACAGGTGAAAACAATCAGGGCGGGGTAGACAATCAGACAGGGGAAGGACACCAGGAAGTCAAGGGCCTGAAACGAGAGGAGAGTTCGGTTTCACAATAAAACAGGAAGTCACAAGACAACATAGACACAGGGCAAAAACATAACTTAATATAACTTCTTGGATATGACAAAGACTGATTCTGTGTTCCCTTTGTTTGTGGACAGATTTTGTGACCTTTGGAGAGAGTAGGCTAGCTGCCAGTCTTTAAGCTAAGCTAAGTGTCTCCCAGCTGTAGCTTCAAATTTTATAGCTGTGAGACTGGTGCCAATCTTCTAACTCTGGGAAAGATAGCAAATAAATGTATGTCCCAAAATTTCAAAATTCCTTTAAGCTGCACTCGCAGAGAGCGAGGGATGAGCAAAGCAAGCAGTTTTTGAACAAATGTCTTGCAATATGTGACTCGTCAAACACGTGCAGTCAAACGTTGCAGGAACACCGTGTCTAACTCACACCTGAACTCTGGCCTCACTCCTTCCCTCATACAGCAGAAGCATTTTACGGTTCATACGTTCACGCACACACACACACACCCCATGAAATGAACCCCTAGTCACATCTCCAAATGCAACCAAATTCTATTACCCTCCCATCACTCCCCATTACAGCCACGCACAGCAACATGCGAGCATCTGCCTCCCGAAGTCCCCACCCGTCTCTCCTAATGAGCATTATCTCTGCATCCTAAAAGCAATGGAGAGGAGTGGGGGGAGGCCAAATTTAATCAGAGCTACTAAGAGCTCGCTGTGGGCTCTAAAGAGCCAGCCAAAAAGCACACACACACATATATAAACTCACTCAAAGGATAAAATCTCTGAACACTTTGATCACATTTTTTGTAAATACTATAACTGATAGCAATATAACGCACGCACACGCACACACACACAGTGTCTTTAAAGCACATGTTAAGACTTTAAATCAGCTTTAACATAAACCTGCTCACAGTTCGTTTAAAAGCTCACATCAGTGGGTTTGATTGCTTTAGAACTCAGCTGAATACAAACTGTGTTTATTTCACAGCAGTACTGACCATTTCGCAAAGCACAGCATAAGATTTCTGTCCTCCAGGCTTTCATTCTTCTCTCTGTGACACTGGGAACACCTTACAGGGAAAACAAAGTTTCTTGAGATTGGTCTGTAATCACAACAGATATGAAGATTTTATCAGTTGTTTCTTTTTTGTAATAAGTCGCTGGTGACCTAATGTTATATATTAAAGACCCTTCACACACGGTACGCATGCAGAAATGTTGATTTATTTATCCTCATTAGTCTTTACTCATTTAGTTGTTAATTTAGTACTGACAAAAATTACTTACTGACAAAACATACTTACTAACTTTATCATTCTCGTGATGCAAAGTCCATGTCGTATGGGAGTTATTAGAAATTATCAGCTCAAAACTTCTGAGAGGAATTTAGAGGCCTCCTGCGCGTCCAGCATCGCTCCACACCCCTGAAACCTGACATGAGGCCCAATCAGCTTGAATCAAAGAAAGTGGAAACACCTGTGTGAGCGTGCTGGGCCTTTAAGAGAAGTCAAGGCAGTTTTATTTGCATAGCCCAGCATCACAAAGTTGTCTTAAGGGGCTGTATAATCTGTACAACCTCTTATTCTCCATCTTTACGCCCACGTTTCAAGTCTCGACATGTGGATCTTACTCAGATACTAACATAAAACTGAAAACAGTAGCTTCCTGAAAGGTAAAATATCCATATAAATACCATCAATAATACATAAAATCTCTCTCGAAGCTCTTTGTCACATGTGCTCCTCATGAGATAAAATGCATGCCTTTGGTTCAGTCAAAGTGCTCAAGTGTTTCATTTTGCATAATCGTTCACCAGTTCACTTCCTGCAGCAATGATAATCTGATATCCACCAGAGCCAAATCACTCTGTCATCATAATCTAATTAGGCATACATTATACACAGCTCCATATGTGAGGGCTATGTAATATATCCTCTCCAAACCAACATGCAAACACACACAACATCAACATCTGCATCTGTTTCCCAACAGCTGCATCATCCTATTGTGTGTCATTGGAGTGGATTCAGTCTGCGCCTCCTCGCCAGCCTCCCTCTCATCCAGCGGCGTGTTTGTTTGCCTGCGGGCAGCACAGTCAGAGACGGTGTGCCCCGGTGAAGTGGCCGATTCCCCAGCTGCATAAATGTTCTCATACATTCATATCACTGGGGGACATTTGTGTCTTGGACTGACAGTATGAGATGGGGCTTTCTAAATTCCAGACTGGTAGCCTGTCACATCTGGTCGTTCTCCTGCTCCGGTGGGCCAGAATCGGTATGATGGGACCTCCCGGATGTGAAGTGATGAATGCATCTCATCATCTATCTTTATCTCTTTCTAATCTTCCTGTTGCTGCTCTGCGCCCATCGCTTTCCTCTCTTGCCTTTGGTCTTTGTCTCCTTCACTTGCACTCTTACTCTTCTTCCTGTCCCCTTGCTCCATTCATGTGCCTGCTCCGGCTTTTCGCCTCCTCTTATCTCCTCTCAGTGCTCCTTTTCCTACTTTCGCTCTTTCTTCTCGAGTCCTCCACACAGCCTGTCGCTCCCCTCTCATCTCTCTTAAACCAAACAGGCATACAGACCCCTGCTGAGCTTCCAGTGGGTGGGCGAGAAACGTTGGGGAAATTGCAGGAATCTTATCATGGCTGAACTCAATTAAATGTTCTGACGGAGCGCGCAGCCTCAGAGCATGTCTGCATGCTGCTTCTGAGTGTCCCTGCTGCTCTGCTGCATTTGCTTTTCTGCAAAGGAAGGTGGGTTTGTGTTAGAGCGCCAGGTTTGCCCCCAAAAGTTTTGGGAGTCTAGGAAGTGTGTCCTAATTTTCAGGATTTCATATTTTGCACGTGCACAGACCTTATCTGAACACTATTGGGTTAAATGTTTGTATTGGAAAGCTTTAGATGCTGCGTAACTTTATGGTGATGTGGAAAATCCACCTCAGAGCAAACGATTCAGCCCATTCAAATGCAAGTATGTAGGTTGATCAAATTTTAAAAGGGTCTTACAGGGCTCAGGGTGTGCAGGCTGGTGTGTGCATGCACGGCCGCGGTATCTCCGCGGCAGCCCTCCTCCACACAAAGCCTCTCATGTCATCTTCACTGCAGGCCGAGACGACTCAGCGCTGCACATAATCCAGAGGCAACAACAATCTGACAGGCCTGGACCCCACACACACGTGTAGCGTTGAAGAAATATGACAGCGTTACACAAGCCAGCATGTTCCTGTGACACGGTCACGTTTCTCGCTCGGAGACGAGCGAGGAAGGGACTTGAAGGGAAAGCAGTTCAAAGGACTGAAGATAATGTACTTCAGTGAATTTAATTTCCAAAAACGTTCTTGCGATTGTTTTACAGAAAGATAATACACTTAAAGTTGGTGTTTTAGAGATATTAATGTGCTTGGATGGCAAACTTTTGTGTTTATTGATTTTAGGGAGAAAATCACTTATAGGCTGACAGTAAACTGAATCACGTCATGATGGCGAAGTCCCATCACACTTAACTCTTTACAGTCAGCGCCGGTCTCCTCAACTGACATAAGACGAAGTAAGAAAATACAGGCAGACCTTTGTATGAGTCACAAAATAAGACTAGCAGGAAAAACACTAGAAAATTACCTCTGGGAAATTGTGAAAGGGACACGGGGGGCTACTGCTGGGGGAACCATCACTGTCAACATGGGAATTAAAGCCATGACCAGAGCTAATCACACAGACACATGACTGGTGTTACAACAAAAACAGAAAAATCCAGTATGTCAGAGTCTTCCTGTATTTAATTTATTTATACTAATGAATCCTGAGAGCGGTTGACCCTGATTGGACAGCTTCTCAATTCTTTCAATACAATAATAAAGTGCTCATTTAGCATGAAATTTGAATAAAGGCCTGAAATCTCTGTATGTGTGTGTTTGCATGCACACATTTTTGCACGCTTGTGTTTGAATCTGTATGCCCACAGTTGGGTTGAGATGTAGGTGTGGCTTTACGTTTCATATTTCCAGGTGCACTCACATGAACACGAACGCCCATGAATAATAAAGAGTTCCATACCGCAGCTCTGCTCTTGGAATGACTCTTGTACCTGTCAGCGCTCGACTGTTTCAGTCAACCAAAGTGTCCTATAGGTGGATCTGCCTCCATTTGTGGATTGCTTACTCACTCATAATTGAGTTAAATAGAAGATGATAGGATTCAAGTGGCTTGAAGCAGCATTTTCACCTTCCATTTTCAATGCTTGGATTGTAAATGAGCAACAGCTGGTCAACACAAGCTTCAGTAGAGAAAAGAGATCCTTCAGATGATCGCATAACATTTCTGACAGCGCCGACCTCCAAAGCCAAAGACCTGGAACTGGAAGCACAGTTTAAAAGCATTCATTCAGAATCAGAATCACTCCGCACAGATCTGATGTTTTCGTCTGCTGACGTTTGTCGTCTCTTCAGTAGACATTTGAGTCACAGCTTCATGCACATCATGATTTATTCATTGAACCTGTTTATATTGCGCTTTGTATGATTTTCTTGTTATTGATACACCAACTTTTAAACCTCTCCCAAATATTATATATATTTTTGCAATATTTTTGACTTTATAATATAGTTTCTGGTATTTTTGCAGAAAAAAGTCATTGAATTGATTGCAACCTTCAGCTGAACTCAGATGATTCCACTGTGTCAACAGTTTGAATTAAGGTTATACTGTACATGTACTTTGTTGCATTCAGTCCCCCCAAATTGATTGAACAGAAGGTGACTGAAACCAAGCGAAGTCCAGAAGGACAGAACTGGCCTAGATAAAACATCCACCCTTCTGTTATCCAAGCCACAGATCCAAGCCTACAGTTCCTATAGGTTGAACCTTGCTGGCATCACAGCGTAAAGAACATGTGAAGTAATTATCTGGGGCAGAACATACTTCAGTGTGTTGCTGAACACGTTAGCCCCATGGGATAGGTCAGAGCTGGAGCGTGGAAAGGTTGCTACTGCAGTCCTGGCAGACGTACGGTGATTTGCTTTGGGGAGTTTTATGACACCAGGAATGTTGATGATCCATAAAGAGGTTATCCCTCTGTATGATGTCATATTTACAGCAGGCCTGTCAGCTGGCTGTTGCACCTATTGTAGTGTGCAACATGATTTGAATAAGACACTCACAGCAAAATATAGGTAGTCCAGCTTTAGGATCAGATATGAATGAAGCAGTTTTTCAGTAAAATCCATTCATTCAAGTGGAATCAGTGGATTCACTAGCGAGGCAAAATCTGCTCACATTTTTTGGTTGAGCTCAACTTTAACCCTATCATCTGAGTATCACCATCCACTTTTAACTGTCTGTCCAAGCACGAACAACATCACAAAGCAGTTAGCTTGATAGCTCATTAACTTGGAGAGCTGTTTTTTTCCCAATTTAGTAAAACTCAATAATGCATTCACCAACTCCATGTACGTTATTTGGGAAAGTACGAACAGATATTTCTTTGACCTGAAGTTGTTCGTTATTATTTGGGGGAATAAAAGTCAGTTCCATGATTGACATGCCTGTGTGTCAGCCATTATGTTTCTTCAAATCGACTCATATTTATAATGGATGGAAAAAAGGTGGCAGCTACCTTTATTAATCACTAATTTAATGCACCACCCTGCCAGCATGCTCTTTCCTGTCTGTGTGTTTGTGGCTGCAGCTGCTGCAGACTACTCCTGTGGTGGTGTGTGGTGATGCTTTCTTTCTGTAGCCTAATCTCGCTTGTTGCATCTGCCGGTGTCCCTTTTTTATTTATTGTTGGTCATTTGTGTTTAGTTGTGAGAGTTTTATCCTCTTTTCTGGTTAACTTTAGTAAGGCTATAGCCTAAAGAGAAAGGTCAGTGCAGCCTCTGCACTCTGTGTCATTTGGACACCAGGGCTTGGAGGCGTGATGGTGTTGCTGGATCGGAATTAGTGCAATTGTTGAAGGCACAACACAAAACAAAACACATTCACCTGATTTAACATGACTTCTGGCATAAACCAGAGGCAAATCATTTTGTTGGCTGAACAGATACGATAGTGATGATGTCTCTGAGCACCTCTGCTAGCTATCATGGTCACCTGCACCTTCTCCCTTGATGCACAGAAGAACTACAGGCTGCTAACAAAAAAACAATAATAAGTACTATAAATACTAATACTTAAACACATCCTAAATCTTAATTTATATTAATTACTTTCTATTTGAGAGTATTATTTACGCATACAGGAACTACTGACAAACGTTGTACAGTTCAGGAAAGAAAACAGCAGTGAGAGACGCTGCTCTCACGCCTGAAGGAAACACCAATTTAGGGCAAATTAGTTCTCTTTTTGCCAACAAATCAAACACAAGTCAGTGAGCAGACAGCAAGCAGACAACATACTCCCAAAAATCCTTGACTTCCCGTGTGTGTGTGTGTGTGTGTGTGTGTGTGTCTGTACTCTGAGTGAGAGGTTTGCACCCTGTACATTGTTATGTCACCATGACTCAGTCTGTGGCTGACCTCAGCACACCTGACTCAGGCTGCTGCGTGGCCTGCAGCCAACACCTCGTCCTGGAATGACACATCCACAAACACATGCAGACAAACACGCGGACAAACATGCACACACCGGCGCATGCACACACACACAGACAGATGCACACATGGGAAAGTATAAATATACACACAAACAGCAGACGCAAACAGCAGAAATTTGTTTTTTATTTTCCAGATGGGCGTGCAGATGCTTGCCCTTCATGTGCTGGGTGGGAAACACAAACTCACAAGCAAATGAGATGTTAATGACAAGTTGATTTTTTAGAAAGTTGCAGCTACCATCATTATTATAACTTTAAATAAATCAGCCAACTACCTTCTCGATTAATCAAGAAATTGAGAATTGCTTGGTCTATGAAGTGTCAGAAAATAAGGAAAAATCTACATTTTTCACAATCACACAATCCATTGCTCATCACACTTGCTAATGGTAAAGCCGTGAGAGGCACAAACTGGGGCAGCTGCTGCCACAATCAGAGGGTCAATATACATAATGGACCTCTGTGTCTTGCCTAATTCGTCATGGTTTTGGTGGGCCGAACCAAACTTTCAAATCCAAGCAGGCACATGACACGAATTTTGAGCAGAATGAAGCCGTTTTGTTGGGAAAAAAAATCACCTCATGATTAAAATCATATGCAAGAATCTTTATGATTATGTTTGCAGCATGAAAAAAATATTGTGGCGTTCCTCTTAAAGCTTCAGCTGAAATAATATATGACACATGACATTACTATGAATACAGTCATTCAGACTTTTGTTTGTGCCTCTGAATCAGTAAAGCTCAGTTTATTCTGTCTTATTTATGCTGTCCTCCACAGATTTCCATTCCATTCGGGTCCTCTGGGTAAAGCGAGTGTTTGTTTACATTGTGAATTCATTCTGTTCATGTTACAAATAAACAATGTGTGCTCAGCGATGATCCGCTTAGAAACTACATCACATATTTCTCTATTATCCACTGTATTGCTATAATTGATTAGTGGGGGACATCCTGGTTGCCTGGGGGGATAAGATGCATATATGACAATGTCCCTGCTTTGAATCCAGCTGGAGAACTTTGTTGCACGTGATCTTCTCTCCCCCCTGCCATATAATGTCATTCTCGACTTGCTATCAATAAAGGCAAAAAAGGCCCCCAAAATAATGATCACCCTCTTTGTTATTGACATATTGAGCTTCTGGAGACATCAGTGAGTCAGAACATGCAGTAAAAAGCCGTGAACAGTGACATGCTGAAACACTCCCAACAAACACATGCAAAGAACAAAAAGAGTCGACTTTGGTCGCTCATTCAACAGATGTGAGAATTGTAATTGGCCTTCTTCCTCTTAGACTAGTACAGTATGTCATTTGGGGAATGTTCTCAACAAATTGCTATTACTGAGCAACCGAATCTGTTAGATGTAGGCTTACATGTAACCTAGGTGTAAGAACAGTACTAAAATAAAGTTCACTTTGTTCCACCATCGTCATGTTGGTTATTAATCTTACAGAGCCGCAAATAGTCACATTACGTCATCGCATCACATGCATCCTGAAAACAGCGTTTAAAAAGAAAAACAGTAATTAATGTAAGGTGCATCTTTCTTTTGCTTCCAACACATCCACTCGTGCTAGCCAGGTCAAATCTTTATGTCACAAGACGGTGGAAACACTCCCGCATTTGTCCACAGGGGCCGCCAAAATCAACTTAAAAGTTGCTTTAGTTACGCTAGAGTTGATAGAAAACCTGAATCACCTACACCGGCTCACATTTTAGGCCGTATTTTGTCGCTCACATGTGTGGATGCATTTGTTGCAAGGTCATTGAGTAAGTTGGGTCTATTTTCATGACCTGTCCTGTAATCGTGGATGTGCATCGTGTGGCCCCACAGATCTCTGTTAAGTCACAGTGCAAATTGTAACCAGGATAAATTACGTGATTCAAATTGGTCCATCTCCTACTTTGGCCTGTTGGCCAACCCTCCCTTAGATAGAAACCAATACTTTCCATTTTCATTGTTTGACAAAACCGCCTTGGAGCCATCATTTAAAAAAGCAATAAATTAAATTTCTATGGCGTGATCTGCCATACTAGTATGGGCCGACACAAACCCCCGGACATAAAAATGACCTCCTGGCAAATCATCAAGCCAGCTGGCATCAGATGAATCTTAAATAATATCAAATCACTGGAGAAAACTGACATAACGCCGTAACTATGAAGGCTTTAAAATGATAACCAAAGGCACAGAGAAGAGAACAATAAGACATAGAGGTGGCAGATATGGCTGATGGTGCTTAAATCAAAATATACTGCAGCACTAAAATTATACTTTGTGTCTGTGCTTGTCTGTTTGTGCGTTATGTGAGCACACGCATGTGTTCATGCAAGCACGCGTGCACGTGTTCCATCAAATATCTGTTAAAAACGATTTTTTTTTTAGACTTTCTGAGCCAGGACAGTTTTGCAGGGTCAGGAGGTTTTTGTTAGTCCTCCTAAGTAGAAAGGTTTATTATCCGCTGGGTGTGAATCTATAAATATGAGTCTATAAGAATTAACAAAGCAAGAATGAGGGTTTTGAATAAAACTACAAGCTGTGAATCCTTTTCAAATAACACTATTAAAAGTTAAACTCTCTCCAATCATTTTTCCGCTTTGGACTGAAACTTTTATGTTAATATATTTTGTAAAACATAAAAGCCAACTGGCAATAATGAGAGCATTTATACTTTGAAATGTGACTTCATGAACTTTGCTCTGTGCTGCATCACACCAGCTCCCTGGAGAGGGAATTATCCAGCAGACCAGGAAGACGACCGGAGGGTCCTGCTGCCCATTTAAGCTCTGTGTGTGTGTCTGCCAGTGTATATACAGTATATATATGTCTATCTCAAACATGTGCGATGCACTCTGCTGCCAAGCTCACCTCTCCTCACGACTCACTATGTCAAATGGAAAACCTTCGCCTGACGCTGCCACTCCCAGTATAGCTCTGTTTCCACTCCATCATATCCACGCACACATGTCCCAGTACTGCGTCCCTTTCTCTCTCACACACACACACACACACATCAAGTCCCACGAGTGACGGTGATGGCCGTTGACAGCTCAGAACATGATGACATGGCCAGCAGCCATCCAGCATGCAGAGGGGGAAATCCCTATGAAAAAAATATCTCTCGCACACACACACTCAGACACACACACACACACTTCACTCTGGGAGAAGGGGAAGGGACAACCTGCCCTGCTGACATGCTCATATTTAACCCTCACACTGCTGACTGCATGTCTGTGGTGGGTGAACGATAGAAAGAAAGCTAGAGTGTGTGCAGCTGTGTGTGTGTGCGTGCGTGAGCATGTGTGTCTATGAATGTGAAAGTAAGTGAAACAGGCAGAGCTCACTGTGCCCTCACTTTCTTTTTATACACAAGCCGGATGGAGAATCCATGTACCCTGTCAGCTTGGGACAGTCTGCACACACACACACACACACGTTTGCATGTTCGCATTAAAAGTGTGGGCTGTGGAGGAGAGCGGTGGAGACAGCCGAGGTGTAAAAGCCTCTCCTCTCTTCATTTAGGCATCAGAGGACGGACAGAAAGAAAATGAACAAAGAAAGAAAAAAATCTCTTTAATTAGACATTACACAATTGTTAAACTGTTGATTTTATTTTTCTTTTTTTTCCAACTACCCAGCTTCATTTGTCTCAAAGGATTCCATTGAGGTTTAGTTCGGTCTTAACCCTTTCCCTAACTTTAACCCCACGCTAATCCTATCCCTGTATCTCAACCACTCACAAAAATCAGCTTGGCCACTGTGAGAACAGGCCAAAACATCCTGCTAAGACCAATTTAAAACCCTGACCAGGAATATCTGCAGTGTCCCTGTTAAATAATCAAACACATAAATCATTAAATGACACCATCCTTGCAAACATACATACACCAAAACAACTAACAGTCTGCTGTGAGGCCACAAGTGATGCCACAGCTCTTATTTCACACTGATTGTGCCAGAGTAACATCCCCTTCACTCTCAACTCTCCTGCTTAAAATACATGCAAACAAAATTGTACATATTGTAGACTACATGTGGAATAAATGTAGATTCTGGTGACTCTTCTTATCTTCATGACTGGAGAGCAGCTAACCAGCCAAAGTCCAGAACTGAATTTCAGGATTTATATTATGTTCTTGTACTGTAGCTGAAAACTATGTCAACATGAGAGTTAAGGAATCACACACCAATATACTTTGGTTTCCTATTTTACAATTAAAGTAATTATCTGATATGCATCGACTAGGACCGGTACAAGGAACACTTTGAGTTCCCCAGCAACCCAGTTTTAATGAGTTATGTGTTTGTGTATTTATGTTAGCCAATCCATAGTTCTCCAACCCTAACCTTAAATAGGTTAGTTGTCCTTTTCCTTAAAAAGACAAACATACGTCTAATTTGAAGGAGTACATTGATTGTAAGGAACAAAACATTTAGTGGGAACAAGCTAAGTCAGGTTTAACAACATCACACAGAGGCCTCTGAGTATTTCAGATGATGATTATTGCCTCCAGTAGAGCTGGATCGCATTGGTTGTTGTCATCAGTCATGGGTACGTTTGTGCAAAAATTAAGGGTTCCTATCGTGTATATTTTTACACTGCAGTCAGGATCTAAATGTGAATATGGTGTGAAGGTGAAATGAAAAGCTGCTGTAGCTTAAACTCCTACATTTTTCATCCCAACTTAATGTGTTTCAAATGTTCGAGCATAAGCAGTTTTAAAACATCGAGAGGTGCTCACCTGCCATCAAATCCTGGGCAACCCCAGGCCTCGTATAGCTCTGGTCATGAAATGGGAGAAGGGCGAGTGGGAAAGAGAAAGCAAAGACAAGACAAATATTGTTTGTTCCCTGAGTTGAGTAACTGGGCAGACAGTTTTAGGCAGAAATCCCCCATCACTTCCACTTCACCGCTCTGCAGCAGAAGCGGGTTAAAGGAGTGGGTGGTGATTACAGCATAGGCAAAGAGGGAGTGGAGGAGGGCAGATGAGAAGATGCATAAGTAAAAAGACAGGAGGACAGGAAGAACAGAGTGTTGAGACAGTGGAGAACAGAAAGAGAGAGGACAGAGTAAACAGAGGAGAGTGCATGAGGAGGACAGGAGAAAGAAGAGAAGCAAAGTCACTGAGGGAAAGGACGGAAGTGGCAGGGAAGGAAGAGGAGCAGAAAGGGAGCCGTCAGAGCGGAAGATGGGGGAGTTAGAGAGGCATAAAAGAAAAGGGGGGTGAAGAATTAGTAGAGGGGATGAAAGAGCAACAAAAAAGGAGCGGAAGCAAATAGTTGGACAGAGTGAAGGACGGGAGGACAGTGAGTCATCAGGCCTCAGCCAAAAGGGTTTCATATTTAATTAAACATGAAGTCAAAATAAAAATATACATCCTCTGTGTCTCAAAGGGAGGCAATTATCTGACTTTTTCTAAGTTTTAGATGGCACGGACCTGCATCACCTGATGGGCTTCAGCTGGTTCCAGTTTAGAAACCAAAGTGACATCTGAACGTCAGGATTTAAGAAAACCTGAACAAACCTGTGCTCAGACACGACGAAGCTGCTCTTTAAAATGTTGCAGAGTTTCTTTCATATAGGTTCTCCTTAGTTAGCCATATTTCTCCTGATGTCCCTGTCAGTTCAGTCAACCCTCCATACCACAAATGCACAGTTTCATGTTGATTAGTTTGGTTGATGAAGCCTCCTTCAAACGCAAAGGTTGAATCCAGATATGACAAGAGATCTTACTACTAGAACCAAAAGAAGGCCAGCTTTGGACAGAAGTCTCCATAAGCTCTTTCAGAAGTCGTAACAGGAGTCCCTGCAAGATAACCACACACTCAGTGAGAGTGGCTCAGTGTGAAGAACATGAGAACTGTCCTCAGGTGCTTGAGCCCTCTTTGCCACGTTCTTCTCAAGCAGGCTCTGTGAATCGTCTCCAGTAAAAACAATGGCATTTGCGTTCTCCGCGCCTCAAGCAGCTCCACACAAAAATGTAGCCATTCGTGCTGCAAAGCCTAGAGGTGACATTTGCCTTTTGGAAGTCAACTGTAGATACTGTATTAGTATGTACAGTGGCACAGCTTCTGTTCTGCTAATCAACAGAAGGAGCAAGACAAACAGGCATGTGCTGCTAGGGAAACAGCTGTGTGCATTCAGGGAAACGTGATCTTCGACGGTGGGGAAACAGACGTGTGCTGCAAGGGGAGGTGGACAGCCTGGCTGCCTCTCGTTACGCCAACTGTACAAACACATTCACTTAAATTGCACCATACATTTAAGGAAGGTTTCACTGATAACACATTCTCTGTTCATTAAGTTGTCCACTGTGGTCTCTAATTGATCAGATGCTTGGATCCAATTCCTTAATTTGTTCTCTCAGATTGGTGCAGAATTCTTAGTGATTACATTCATCACATTTTATGTTATCTTCCTTACCTACTCATTTATGTTGTTTTTTAGGGCAAGTTACAGCCTACTTATTACCCACAGCCCAGAGTGACTGAAGAACCCCACACATCAAGACTTTATGGTCGTACAAAGGATGGTTGCTATGTCGAGTAACAAACGTCTCACTCAACCAAGAGTCTCAATAAATCCGCCATTCATCAGGACCACATCTTGGGCAGATGTGGTATGATGATAGTCTAGAAGAGCAGTAACACCACCTGGTGGTAACTTGAAGTCACTGCACCACCACACCAAAAACTGAAAAGACGGAGCCAGTCAAAGCTGCAGTCGGTGTCATTTTAACCACCACTTCACATCTAGAAAAATCCAGAACAACCAAAACTGACTTTTTTCAAATCTTGATTCCCTGTTAAAAAAAAAAAGAAAGAGAAAAAAATCTATACAAAATACAAAGTTTAAAAAGTTCATATCAAGCCTTTTATTTGGTATACAGATATTCATAGATTTATACAGTATATATAGATATATGTATATATGTAACACATGTGCCACTGCAAAGTCACAGACAAACTTATCTTTACTAAGAAAAGAAAGGAAAAGAAAAAATATATAATGTGCTTAATTTCAAAGTAGTGCCGTGAAGCGCTTGTAAAGAATGATGACCAAAACCGGAATGATGAGGTAACTGCCAGGCAGGAAAACAATCACTTATAATGGTTGAATAATAATAATAATAACAACAATAATAATAATAATAATCTACCAAAACAAATGGATCAAATAGGCAACCGAGAGGGATAGTGGCAACATGGACCCTTAGTGTCAAACTAGAGAAAAGGATTTAAGTCTATAACATACATACACACACAGTATGCATACAGACAGACAGTGCATAAACGTACAAACAGGAAGTTAAGTCAGTCACTCACGAGAGCAGAAACTCTCTGATGTCGTCAACTCTTGTCTGATACACAACAGAAACTCAGGCATGCACATCTAAAAATCTCTCTCTCGCTTGCACACACACACACACGCACGCACGCACGCACGCACGCAGACACGCACGCACACAGAAAACACACAGTTGTGTACCACAGCCCCCCGTTACAGGGCTGACCAAACAACGCTTGCAGAGTGCAAGTGCACAAACAAACACACATACACACGCACACACACCACAGCAGAATAGGGGTCAGGCAGATATAATTCACCATAACATGTGAGGGCCTGTATTCCTGTGAACAGGAAACACTGGTAGAAGGGAAATGTCAGGAAGTAAAATAACTGGGAAACAGGGAATCTGATCAAAATCAGATCAAATGTAAAGAAGAAGGGATAGACAAGCAGGAAGTGCTGCACAAAAAGACAAGGAAGCGGTGTGTGTGCGTGTGTGAGCACGTACATGTGTATCACTATATCAAGAGCAGGTAGTGCTGAACGAGTGTGACAGACAATTAGGAACGTCTGGCTCCCTCATGTGGTCACTCGGAGTCTCTCTGGACCTCGGAAGCGTCGGCCCGACAAATGGGGCACGTCCTGTTGGCCTGAGGACAGAGATCAGAAACAAAAATGATCCAGTTATGCTTTCAGAGGCGGTTCGTATCATCAATCACACCAAATGTCCAATCATAAAACTGTACATTTGTAACTAAACTTGCCACTTCACCCATCGGCCCATAAAGGACTGTTGCTATGGATTTCAGATTATGACATTTTATGTAACATTTATATGTTTTGTATTGATTTGTAATCTCTGTAAACCAATTCACACTGAGGCCTCGGGCAATGTCTTGTGCCTCTAAATCATAAGACTGTGTTACGATTAACACAAGAACCTAGTGTTCAAGTGCCCTTTTTTTAGCATTCTCAATGGGAAATTACTCTTCGAGGTATGTGTAGAGCTTCTTCTGACATTTTTGGCCTGGAGTTTAGTGCGCTTTACAGATTTACTCATTCTTCTTTGTGAAATTTAAGAACATTAAGACAAGTTGGAGTCCTGTTTCTGTTTTCTAACAGACCTCTTGAAGAGTGAGATTGTCACTACACATCTATTTTTAAGAGGTGTTTGTGTCACTTAATTAGTGCGTGCTTGGATTGAGAGTCAAAACATGTTTTTCTCTTGGTAAATTACTGATTAACTCTCTAAGAGCGGCACTGAAAGGTTATTCACCAGAAAACCTTACTCAGTGTGAGTGAGCGGGCTCTGTTGGGTGGGTGCCAAGGTTACATTCGTTTTGGTTTTCAATTAGTTTTTATGTCATATTAGTTCTGACTTTTAGATTTCACTTAAGTTTAGTTTTAGCTTGTTTTCAGAGTGCATTTGCAAGTTTTAGTTTACAAAAAATACTTAAGTACTTACCCTCAGCCACTTGTCGACACACTTCCCGTGGAACTCATGGCTGCAGGGCAGGACTCGCAGCAGTTGGCGGGACTCAAAATCGCTCATACACACCACACACCTGCAAAACAACAGGTATTAGCACGTTAAGTGTGGCAACACTAGAAACCTGTTGTTTAACAGACTTTTTACAAGACACACTGGGCATCGAGGCGGATTAAGGTCCACTGATTATCGGGTTAGATTGAGAAAAAAGTATGGAAAAGGTAAGACCATTAATTCTGCAATTACTGAAACTGTCTTCTCATATTCACAAGGAATACATCTCTGACAACTATTCGTGCACCATATGTAGGAAAGCCTCAAGCTGTTTTTAGGAAACTGTGTACAATGTATACATATTTTTCCCACAATGCCTAACTCCAACAGACAGAGATGACATTTGATAATTTTACCACCCAAAAAGCTTTGAAGTTGTTTGAAGCTTTATGTAGCTTGCACAACCACAAATATGCTAAATAACTGCACAAAATGTGTAGCTAATAAACATTAACGTCTGTCAGAAAAACAGTAAATGCACAAAAATCCATAGTTTTGATGATCCTGTGGAGCTAACAAGAAAAGTCTATCAACAAATGATGACCTGGTGGTTGCACTCACAGTGTTTGTTCAGACTGATGGTTATTTGGATTGAACCGATAAGAAGGAAGCTGTTCGATGTCTCCCTTGGTCAGACCTCGGAGCTTGGCCTCTCCCAGACGCTCAGCGAGGTTAAGCAGAGCCTATGGGGCAGAAAAAAAAAACATCAGCCACAGCAGAAGAATTCACATACAGTGAACATAGAGACAAAAGCATACAAAGACGAACCTCGTAATTTTCCACTTCTCCATCGTCTACGTCCAGCTCGAGACTGATGGCAGGACCTGTGGGCTGGACTGGCAGCATTGAACTACACAGGGAGGGATTTGATGGAGAAATGTTGAACAAATTTATCAAAGAAACAAATTAAGCTACTGAGCTGTGCAGCAGTAGTTAACTTTGTCTCAACACTAAGAAGCTCTGATCGCATGCATATTTAAGGTGAACAGCCAATGGCCCAACAAAAATGTCCCATTTTTCCATCTTACATCATCAAAATCTTTCCTTATATGTGTATTTTAGACCTCTCGGAAAGTCCTTATCTTGAAAAAGACCTTCAAAACCCAAGTATAACCTTCATTTCAGAAAGTTTCAACAAAAGAAATCATGTGCCCAGATCAGAAATAACATAAAAGAAGATTCATAATATACATAATGAGCTCTAAAAGGACTTCCTTTTGTGCTCTGTTCTCTCTGTTCTATCATAAGTATTATTATTCACCAACACCTTGCAGTTGGTTGCATATAAAAAAAACAAAAACAAATACAAATCTAATCTTTTCTTCTTAACTATCTTTTCTTTAATGTACTGATCTACTTACAGGAAGTAAGGCAGGAGGCTGGGGTGGTAAGGCGAAGGTGGCAGTGGCTGTTGCGAGCGGTACCGTCGCCCCGGGAGACGCCGAGGAATAAAGTTTGGATAGGACTAGTGGGATAATTGACAACACGTACATGAAAAATCATTCACATGGATTTTTATTGCCCACTACACTTAGAAGGTAAAAAACACTTTACTGAATTATTCTTATCGCTCACCACGCCGAAGAACTCCTGTGGCAGGGGGTCGTGGGAGAGGAAGTGAAGCTGTGTAGAGTGTGGTGTGAGGGCAGGGTGGGTAGCGGGAGGATAGTGGAGCCCCGCACCCAAAGACAGGTGTTCTCCAAGCAGCTCCACGTCATTCTCTATCCTCTGTAAGGGCTGGGAGGGTGGAGAGGAAATATGTGGCAAATCGAAAGATAAACACACACTGTTGCCAACTGAGATTATGTCATGTGATCACAGCAACAAGAGCACTTCAAACACTCGATTACAGACAGATGCTTAGGATGTATGATAGAAAATTATTATTATACTGTACAAAAACATATTTAACATTTGTATTCATCTTTTACTGATCAATCTAACATTTGCACTTCATTATTTTTTCTACTAAGATTTGCCATTAAAGTCAAATTAAATAATTTCATACATCTGGCTTTGCTTTATATTCAATTCTCAGGCAGCTGCTTTTATTTACAGTAAATATTATTCAATATCAAAGCCACACAAAAGACAAATGTGGGCAAACTTCAAAAGGAACTAATGTACTTTGGCCAAAAGCCTTTGGCAAAGAGTACTACCACAATTCAACAAAAACAATACTGAATCTCAGTGAGCATCCAGCTGTTTAATCAGGATCCGCTTTCACCTTTGTAAACTTCGGCACACGCTTATTCCAACCCTGATTCTGAAAAAGTCGGGACGCTGTGTACATGGTAAGTAAAAGCAGAATGCAATCATTTGCAGATGAACTGTGTTTACCAACAACAGTATCAAGTGTTTCTGAGCCAATGTCGTAACACCCTTTAGACAATCATGTGTTCACAAAGTGGTGAACCTCGCTCCATCCTCGCTTGTGAACGACTGAGCCTTTCCAGGATGCTCCTTTCATACCCAATCGTGATGCTATCACCTGTTACCAATCAACCTGTTTACCTGTGGAATGATCCAAACAGATGTTTTTGGAGCATTCCACAACTTTCCCAGTGTTTTGTTGCTTCTGTCCCAACTTGTTTGAAATGCGTTGCTGCATCAAATTCAGAATAAGCAGATATTTACAAAAAACAATGAGGTTGACGAGGTTAAACATTACACATATTGTCTTTGTTCTGTTTTCAATTGCATATATGCCAAAAAGGATTAGCAAATGATCACATTCTGTTTTATTCATGTTTTACACAGCATCCCGAAGTGAAGAAATGAAGTGAAACTCAGCTGGATGAATATGATTTATGTAGGGAAAATAAAAAAGCAAGTTTGACAATGCCTTCGTGCTGACCTATATTTCACTAAAATTCAACTTCAGTCTTTTCTTATAAGTTGTTTCATCAATTATTGTTGCTTGATTGATTGCTAAAAATTGTGGGGTGGGGGGACATAAGTTTTTTTTTGGTCTCTGAAGGGGCGCATGCTGTAAAAGAGAACCACTGGTATAACACATGCATCATCTCTTTTGCTTTGACGTTGTAAAACACCTTTGCTGCTGCATTTTGCATACAGCAGGTGAAACATTTAAAGCTAGTATTTTTGGAGATGCACAGAAAATTTGATACAATCCATCAAATCAACAATCAAATCTTGTCCATTCAGACTTAAATACATTGATTTATAATATTCACAAAAGCTGCATCTGATACCAAATGGAAGGATGGATGGCAAGCATAAAATATGAATTTCTGCTCACCGAACGGGCCTGCTGCGTCGGATAGGGTCCAAACTGTCCAGGCTGAGGCAGGTGAGGTGGGTGGTGGGAAAGGTGTGTTGGGGGATGTGGAAGGTGAGGAGGGGGAAGCAGGAATGCTGGGTCACTGGACAGCAGTGATGGGAACGGGTAGGGCATGGGTAAGTGCTGCACAGAACATGTCTGAAGGACCTAGCAGAGAGAAAAAATGTAAAAAAACACAAAGGAAGAAAACTCTTATTAAGAGTAAAATTTACAAAAGCACTGTGTCGAAATATTTTGACTATTTTGAATATCAAACTAAAATCTCTAGCTGAATCTTTTAGAGAAACACCAACACACTCACAGGAGGAGGGACGCTGCAGACGGGATAGTGCTGTCCGCTGAAGACTACTGAGCATGCTGGGATCTGCTGAGGGGCGGAGCGAGGCGGCAGGCCTGGTGGTGCTCCCGGGGGGGACACAGGATACGATACTGGAGCTGAACCCTAAATGTGGACATCAGAAAGACAAAGTCTTCAACTTTACCCACACAGACTGTGATTTAGAGCTGAAATTAAGTCCTGTGCTCGACTTAACAGTTTATCTACCAATGTTAACCGTTAGCAGTGTTTTATATTCTGTTCAGTTTCTACAGACATTTTAACACACACGAAAAATCAATGATAGACGCCACAATTTCTCAAGGGTTTCTCAAGTTTCCATTTGCCAATAAACTTTCTTCCATCCCAGCCAATTTAAAAACAGATTTCACTGAATCATCCCCCGCTGTAAAAAACAATCACACAAGCCAGACATGCTAATATACAGACCCACAGTAACCATCTGAATCTTTCACCTCCATAGTGACGATTAGTTTAGTTAGTAGGAAATGTAGTTACTGCTCTCAAGATCAAACAGACCCCAGAAATACATTTAAATAAAATCACATTACTCATATTCTCTGTGGGCAACATCTTCAACTCCAGAATAAGTTAATATACCCATGAGTAGCTGGGTTTAATTTTCACATTTCATTGTTTTTAGAGGTGTCTAGTATTGTTTTTTGTGTGTGCCTCATTCTTGTGCATCACAAGAAGGAGACAAGAATGCACAAGATCAAGACAACCTTTGAGATTCACACTGTCCGAAATAAACAGCAAGTCATGTTTTCTCTTTTCAGAGGTCTACTGGAATTATTTCAGTCCTTTCTCAACTGTATGTACTGGCCCCACACCCCCACCTCCACCCCCACCCCCACCGACAAGGCCACATCATCACATCAAGTCACCTGCTCATGGAGGTCCAGCACCACACTGCTCTGTTGCTGGGATGGGTGGGGGTGGGGATGTGGGTGCGGGTGCTGTGGATGGGCCGCAGGATGAAGCAGCCTGGGAGATAGGTTCGGTGACTGGTGGAGGGGCCTCGGGGAGGGGTTTGGCGGATGGTGACCTGGGCGCTCCTCAGGCCCAGGCCCCAGTCCTCGGGGAGGTTGCTGGCTGTAGGGTGGGTAGCCCTGAGGGGGAGCCGGGTGGCGGTAGTTCTCATCCTGGTGGCCAGGCGATGGGCCGTGGTGGGAGTGCAGGTGGTGGTGGTGATGATGGTGGGCGTTGGGGTGGTGATGGTGGTGGTGGTGGTTGTTGTTGCTGTTGAAGTGGTGGTGGTTGTTGTGGGCGTGGTGGTGGTGGCGGGTAAGACGGTCTCTCCGGCCCCGCTGGCGTCTCATTGGAGGGCTGAGGTGGAAGAAAGAGTGGAAAACTGAAGAAGAGGCAAAAAGAGCCATGTTGTCATTTGTATCTTTATAAATAAAATAGTAGGGCAGCCACCTACAGCAAGTGATCACGAGTCAGTTTGGTTTCACAAAGATCCCTCTATACAACTTTTTTCACATATACAGTAGTACTCCTCAAGACCTGTGAACAGACTTGATGAGAATTCGGTGGAGCTCCCCTTTAAATTTGACGATAAAAAACTGAATGAAACTATGTCTGTGCTAAGATAAAACCTTGCAGGCAGGAGAGAGAGAAAATAATCAGTCAGGTAGGTTAGGACTGAAGTTACGGAGATTTTAGACTTTTCACTTAAATTCATCTACTGAAATTAGGGTTGTTAAAATATGCTTTAGTTCAGATTAGATTAATAATTGTAGAAAAAAAATAACACAACAAATAAATTTACTCAGATTAATCAAGATCAATGATACCCCTTGATCCCATACCTCACTGAACATACAATTGTCCACAGTAGCTTTGTAGACGTGATGGATATCATCACCGGTGATGAAGGAAACTAGTATGATTACCTGATTCCTTTGTGTCTGAATGCTGTTGGTTTATGTCTATGATGGTCATGGAATTCTTGGGTAGCAGGGGGGGTGAGGTTGGGAGGAACGGGGAGGTTGTACTGGTAGTTTTCATGTTTGTTGTTTTTGTGTCTCTGAGGCACAGACACCGTTGTATTACATTTTGCCTTGTGTCACTTTGGTGAGTGCGATGATGCATCCCCTTCCTTCTATGAGCAATGAATAATTGTTCACAAAATGACAGAAGCAGATGACAAAACGTTGCTTGGCCCAGTGAATGGAAAATTCACATCTAAAAAACGCCCAGATGGAACTGCTAATAGGAGTAACATTCTGTGTAATTCCTACAGTAAGAAAATTTCGTACCTTTGGAGTACTTCAAGCCTGATATATCACAAAGCAGTCAGCAGTGAGCTCTGAGGTCAGACCTAGCACAGCCGCCGATACTACGATGAGCAACTAGTCTCATCATACCACACTCGAACAGGCGTTCACACGCAGACTGATCAAGACTGACCTGTGACAGATTAATCAACTCAATCACTGAACGGTAGCAGAGGACAGGGGACTAATGGAGGATTTACAGATTTCGTCCTCTGGTTCAATTTATAAGCCGCCATCAAGAAATAGAGTTGTGCCCAAAAATGACAAATGATAATGAAAACATGATATATGCAATTAGTTCAGATTAATCAATTACAAAGCATGTAATTAGATTTTTTTAATCACTTGACAACCCTAATTTAAATTCATCAACAGCTCTAAAGAAGGCAAACTCAACACACAGTTACTTAGTAGCAGACTCAGTCATGCGTCACTGCATGTTATTGTATTGATGCTTTGATATTTTCATGCGTTTCGTTTCTGTGCTAGCTCATCTGGTTTAGGAGCATAAATCAAAACATATCAATCTGTAAGTACTGATTATTTTCATTATCAATTAATCTGACAATTATTTATTGATTAATTAGTAAATTGTTTTTACTGTAAAAATGAAAAAAACTGATTTTTCATCTTTTTGCCATTTTATAACCTGAAGAATTCCCAGGTTAAAGATAATGGCTATATTTGCACCACTCACGTACCTGCGTCGGTTGCGAAGAGGCGTGTGGCATCTCTCTGGCATGTAGTGGGGGTGTGGTCTGCGACTGGGAGGCAGCTCCCAGGGGCGAATGGGAGAGGAAGGAGTAGAAGGAGGGGCGGAGTTGAGATCCAACATGGACTGCTGGGAAAGACGCTGCCTTTTCGGGCTCGGGCTGTCTTCCATCTGTACACAGAGGTAAAGCAGGGGGATGGTTGTCAGGGGAAAACAAAAAGAGGACAAACAAAAGGGGAGAATGAGTAAGAAAACACTTCCAACTTCCAACAAATCCAAGGCAACAGCAGCCATGTTTGATACTTACTTTGTCCCGATCCTCGCTGCACACATTATCTGGGTGAAAATGTAGCACTCCTCCTGCAGGCCACAGAGGGAAAAAACACATCATCAGCTGAGATAGAGCTGACAAAAACATCAGCATCACAAGACACACAGACATTGACTAAGCCAACAGAAATACAACAACACCAACAACATACAGGCAGCTGGTTGCCTTTGATTTTGTTTTCCTGTCTGAGGACCCACTGGATGCCAAAAAATCATCAAGCCCAGCTGATTTGCTGATTAAAACTACAAAATCCAAAAGTGATAAGAAAGAACCACATCCAAAATCTTGCTTCACAAACAGAGTTACAGTCCTCTGTCCTCAGCGAGGGTCCACCTTCCAAACAGGCTTTTGAATTTCCTGCTTTAAACAAGCAGACCAGAGAGGAAGCCTTCTCTGGAAGATGTCACACTGGACTCATCCTCTCTAGCTCTCACAGAGAAATCATTCCCTCTGATCTACCATGAAAAGCCCAAGCAGACTCACAGAAGCAGAGACACAGACATCCACTTATCAAACACGCCAGAGCATCTTGTTGGCTTTGCACATGTAATGCTGTAATGTTGTTTGAATGCAGATGACTTTTGTCTCCAGTTATTATCACTTTCCTCCAAGTAACCACTGTGAAATGATTAATGGATGGATTGACTAGTTGATGGAAGAAAAAATAATCTGTAATAATTAAGTCATTCATCAAGCACAAATGCCAACCATTACCTGGTTTCGGCTTCTCAAATGTGAAATTTTTTGCTTTTCTCTGTATTTGTAAATTGAATATCTTCTGGTTTTGGACTGTCAGTTGAAATAATCGTTAGTTGCAGCCCATCACATAAACTGGAGCGTCACTGTAGGGTAGTCCCTATGGAAACAAAGCATTACCAGAAAGCCTGGCTTCAAGTCTGTGCGATGGCAAGCATCTGCTATACTGAAGTGTCCTGAGCAAGGCAGTGAACCATTATTAGCTCTGCAACAACAGCTCAGTGCGACGTTTCTTCCCCATTTTTTCATCATCTCGTTGTGAATAAGCGATAAAAATCTCTCTCCAAAGATCAATAGACCATCACAAAAAAGGACTCCCTAATGATATGAATGAGATTAGTACATCCAAAAAATAGGATACTAAAAAAAAGGAAAATCACATCACTGAATAAAGCAATAATACCATAAACATAATCTCAAAAGAACACAATACTCTCCCAGCTGTTTATCTGACAGTCCACATGTGCAATCTGGATGCAGCATGTGCACACAGACATTTCAGCAGCTTAAGAAGGATGTCCTTGAACTCAGCTGACAAGAGTTTCCTCTGAGCAGTCCCCCAAAAACCTTTAATCAACAAAAAGAGGAGCGGGGGGAAATCTCCTCCCCTCATCTCTCTCTCCCTCATCCAAACAGCCCCTTCTGTCTCCTCAGAAACAACAGATCTGAGGGCACCCCCCCCCCCCCCCCTTCTTGTCTTTGCGACACCACTCCATAGCCATGTGAAGTCTGCCGATAGTGACAGCTCAAAGACACCCCGCTAGTGACTGCGGCGAACAGAGGGACGGTTGGTTGACTGACTAGCCAACAGTATGGGCCAACACACTGGCTTACACATTTTTTTCCATTTACCAACCCCTTTTCTCTAGAACTCATAGGGGCAGTTGCCCATGTGTTTTGAGGAGAACTAGGTCTGTTAATGCCGATTCACCCTGGGGGCCATAGGAGAGGGGATGGTGAGCCAGATTGGACGGGTTCTGTTGGCGATCAGACACAACCTTGTTTCCTCCGAGCGTTGCTGCTAGGAAAGAGTGACACCATTTCTTTCACGACAGACAATCAAGTCAGGGAGGCAGGATAGTGAACTCAAGAGTATCAGCTGTCATCAAGTAGCAATTTGCCCCTGTTCTTCAACGGAGATGCAGACTTGAAACGTTATTTCGAAGAGCCAAGCAAAAAAAACTGAAAAACAATCTAATTTACCCACATAATCTGTAGAGATCTCACATGACAACAGTATTAATGGGGATCTGTAAAAACTGGTTGCTATTAAGTTGCAATGTTGGCAGGCTGTGCGATGCAACGCTCACTATTAAAGCTACACCGGGTAAAAACATGCTTGACACTGGAGAAGTGTAAGAAGGGGGGAGAAAGAGAAGGAAAAAAACAGAGCTAAGACATTTTTAACACCCCCAAATCCAACCCTGGCACATTCTGCATGAAGCGATGCCAAGAGGTGTGATACAATGGCATGTACAAAAACAAACAAACGCAGACAAACAGGAAATCTGTAATGTAGTTGAGACATACACACTCTTATTTTGCTTACACACAGTAAACGTTGTATACACACACACAGAGACCACAGTCATCTAGGAAGAGGCATATGCAGCTGCTAAGAAGGAGGTTGATCACACAGCTGGGAGATACACTGTTTAAGTCATTCACACAAACCCCTCTGTAGTCTCTCAATTTGGGAAGCATGTGTTTTTGTGAGTCCCCTCTGTGAGGGTTATTTTGGGTATTTGGCAACAGTGCTGCTATTACAACAGAGGAGGCCCATTAAAAGCCTGCTTTCATTCATTCACTGCACTTTTTTGCCTTCAGGGGAATCCAATCTGGTATTACAGAAGGTATTACAGTCACTTTCCAATGGTCAGCAATGGAAACCTGCTGAACACCAAACAGACTAGTGTCAATGTTGAAAACAATGAAAGGGGGCTGGGGTGCTGTCTCACTTTGAATTTCCTTTCTGTGTTGTTACATTTTTTGTTTCTTCCTCTTATTTCTTAAAGGTTTTAGGGAGTTTTTCGTTGTGGTCTTTGTAAGTTCATGTTGGGTAAGGAACCGTTGCTGTTGTGGACACATAAAATGTTTGCTGTCTGATTGATATTGGGCAAAGCAAATAAATTTGACTTCACAGAGTGAAGAAACCAACAACATGCCAGCACAGCTCTGCTGTTCATTGTTCTGTTTGACACAGTACTTTGAAAACTATAACCCCTTATCAATCTTTACCCTGAACCACTTGATGAAAGATCTGTTTAGGACAATATAGAGCTGTGCATAGGCTAAAAAGTAAGTTGAATAACATTAAGGCTGATGGATGACAGGGCTGATGGTGAACTACAAGGAAAGCCTGCACCACAGCAGTGAGCAATCTGAAACAAAAAGATAAAGCCGCTATCAAGAAAGAGATTTCATTTCAAACAATTTCAAGGCTCGTCTCAAGGCTCCAAACTACTCTTTTAATGAGTCTCCTCGTTCTGAATTCTTGTAAAGACTGAGGAGTATGTAGGATGTCTAAACCGCTAGGCAAATGCATCTGTCTCTGATCAGATGATAAATGAAAATGCACTGCTCCCTAGCCATCAATATTAGTTTGAATCCTTCAGCTACCAATTTGAAAATTTTCCATTGACCAACCAGCAGATAGATTTGTTTCATTCTGTGTCAACATTACAATTAAATTGCTATATCTCTCCATATGACTAATTCTAATTAAAATGTAATTAATTACCTATCTGATTACCTATACAGTTACCTTCCTGGTGTCTTGATTACATCCACAGGAGTAACATCACATGACCTCTGTGACTTCAACACCATCATAACTGCATTACCCAAAGGAAAATTCTGCAGTCCTAACTTCCTACTGAGGGCCAGTAGAATTTGTACTGTGGGTACGAAGCCAGGCAATGACATACTAAACAAAGTTCAGGAACCTGGTTTGTGTTATTTACCAGAGTAAATGTTATTCAGCCCTCTAAAGCAGAACCAGCTCTACAACACCTCACAGAAGACATAGCTGGCCTTTCAAGCAACAGCTGGCAGCAAAGCTCCAAGCCTTGTAGTTAAATGTCTTAAAGCCTGTTATGCTGCTGGTGGCCTGCCTGCATCCCTCAGGGGGTGTATCCTGTGTGGGTGTGTGTAATGATGCATCTAGCCGGGCTGCAGGCCCTGTTTACTGAAGACTGCTTACCGGCCCCGGGGTGTCTGTGAGCTCCGTGCGAGGAGTGGCGCTGCGCCCCTACGGACAGGTAGCTCCCTTGGGCGTGCTGCTGCTGGCTCTCCGGGTAGCTACGACCACCGTGGTGCGGCGCCCACCCGGGGTTGCTCTGCTGCGGGTAGCTCACCCCTCCTCCGCTGGCGTTCATCATGCTCCCGTTTCCAGCCGCGTTACCACTGCCATTGCTCCCAACGTTGCCGTTCATACCGAAATGATAGAAGCCAGACCGAGACCGCGACCGAGTCCTCGGGGGGTCCATGGCTGGGGAGGAGGAGGGCGGTGGTGGATGGACGTGATGAAGGTAGGCTGGAGAGATGGATGTCCAGAAACGGGCAGGAGCCTCCCTCTTCAGACCGCTTCCCCGCGTCTCTCTATTCACCTAGTTACCTCTGATGACGACCGGCTACTGCGAGCGCTTTCTGAGGCATTTAAAGCTGCTGTTTCAGTATAATTAGATGAGATACCTGGAAGCAGCGGGTTCAGCCTTCATATGTCGCACAAGCACCCTCTGCATCACATCCACGCTCTCCCTAGCTATCTGTGCGGGTCAACTTAACGGAAACTGTTAATTTATTTTACCACTAAGGAACGTACATTAAGTATTCAAAAAAATAGTCTAGTTATATCAGCGTGCTCTGTAACAAAACATTATGAAAATACTATTTTCTCTGAGTTAGTTATCAACGGTTGTCGTCGTTATCAGAACAACAGCTGAGCAAGTCTCAGGTTCTCTATTGTCTTTTCACAGTGGAACAGTCGGGCTTTCCCACAGTAAAATAAAGTATTTTTAAAGGCAACAGTCACACGCAATTGGGTCCTACGACTGATCCCAATGCCGACGCATACACTAACAAACACCTGCAACTTGAGTTAATATCGCTCGCTCCCTGCCACCTAAAGCTTGTCAAGTTAAATACTTAAATCCCTCAACACAAGCAAGATGGCTAGCTGTCGAGCGTTAGCAAACTAAAGGAAACCAGCTGCCCTTACAGCTGGCTGTGAAATAAAGTTATTAGCATAGGTTCGTAAATAAACTGGAACTAAACTGCAACGGTTAGCCTACTCTAAATAGTAAAGTTACACCCCTTTGCGTTGGCTAACTATACCTGCTCGTTCATTAGCATAATTTCGATTTTCCAGCTAGCCCAAGGCTAACAGGAAGCGGAGTCTAGAGGGGAAAACAAGTCCAACAGTGCCGACATTACAAGCTAGCCCAACGTCGCACAGTATCGAGGTTAGCGCTAAACAGTGCTAATAGCGGATTACCTCGGACCGCATGAGAGAGCAGATAGCTACCTTATCCGTCAAGTGAGACGGACACTATTTGTCCAATTTAAATCCCCTCTCGCATTCGCTATCGAGTGTTTTCTCTGGTCAGCGGGGAGTGTAGTGAAGATCAATCAATGGGAGTTTCACATCTCTGTCAAGTCACCCCCAATCGATCACAGAGAAATGTGTAGCTCATCACAAGCCAAACACGCGATGCGCTTCACAGTAAACCACACAAAACTAAAAGCGAAGAAATATTCAAATTCGCGCAACACCTGTCAAATCACGCTTTGTTTTATTAGCAGCTGTCGAGATCGTTTTAAAGTCGCAGTTCGTTATCGGAGTTGACTACTTTCGACTGGCAAACCCCGGGCAGCTGCTCAGCTCATTAATAATTCAGCAGCTTCATAACCAGAAATACTATAAGGCAACGCTTTGAAAGCCACTAGCTTCATACAGCGTTCCAGGTAGACGAGGTCTGCATATGCCGATGCTTAAAGCCTACTCCCATTTACTAAATAAACCTAATCCCACACTCTTATACGTTTTAACGTAACAGACGTCACTCACTAAGCTACCTTGAACACAAATGACGATACAAGCAAGATTATCTGGAAATTCATGTTTACTGTTGTCTTTACAATATAAATATTACTCTCTGCAAGATCAATCGAAGTCCCGTGGCTCTGACCTGATTTCAAGAACTGTCTTAGCAGAATATGATGTTACTGTAAAATAAGCATTATATTTAGGGGGATAACCCCCCCAAACACAACATGAGGCAGAGAGCAGGCATAGTGTTTAAAAACATATTCCAAAACACTGTGCGTTGAAAACCTGGCACAGCCAGTATAATAGTAGTCGATGTACTTGCAGAACAAGGTTAATGTACAAAAGTACATTCATACCAATTACGCTGAAGAGCATCCTTCAACTGTATGTACTATTCTACAGTTTTTGTACTGACAATAAATAAATGAATCAATAAAACAGACAAAATCATCAGTAGCGCTATTCTGTTGTATTTGTTAAGCCTTAAAATAAAAAATATTAAAAACAATCACACTTCATCTTCTCCGGTGACGTACTCTTTGTTTTGGGGAAAGAAGGTTTTCACTATTGACGTCCACATCACCATGGGGATATAAATCCCCATGTTTTATCCCTCCTCTCTTCCACCTCTTTGCTTCTCTGCTCTTCCTGCTCCTTCTCCCACCTTCCTCATCCCTCCTCTTCTTCTGTGGAGGGGGTGTGGAACACTTGGGACTGTGCAGTGAGGACCTGAAGGGGTCTGCAGTGCAAACTTCATCATCAAAGTTCCTCTGGGATCTCCCCAGTAGTCCTCCTTCCCGTCTGGCTTGAGCCTCTCTCCTCAGCCTCTTCACCTCCCGTCTCTCTCTGCGCCTCTCTGGCCACGTCTTCCTCCTGCTGGCCCGGCCGCATGTCTCCTGCTTTGTCCTGCTCCTCCCCTGGAATGGCTGATTCTCCGCACCGCTCTCCCCTGTCGGTTCAGAATGCTGCTGGTTTGAGAGAGGCAGGGATCCAACACTCGCAAGCTCTGAAAACACAGCATTGAAAGAGAAAATTCCCTGTGAGTCTGTATAGCTGACCAACATGTTAAAAAGTTATTGTTTACAGTTGCACAAATTAATATTTTCATTTTAACAATACGAAAAATGCATTGTGAAAGGGGTTGCTTACTTAGACAAACCCACAGAGAGATATCAACAGACTCTGCACTTCTCCTCAGCTCTACAGAGCATCATGTCAGTTTATTGTGTTGCTTTTATGGCACACAATTACTGTTTTGATTTACTCTCACTGCTCTCATCAACTGTTTTCAGCCACAGCAGCCAGTTGTTTTCAAGCTACCAACAGAGCTGAATACTGGACTTACACTAAGCTGACAGTTTATTAGGTACTCCTTGTTAAAATTGATGCAGTGTGCATTGGTTCTAGCTAGGTGCAGTTATTGAAATTATTGTACACTGTTAACTGAGGGTACATTAAGTGTGTTCGGTGGCCAAATACATGACTTCAAAATAAGGATAATGCCGCTCAGTGTCCGCTGGGTGTAAATAGGTAACTATTTGCTGACATGTTCACCATAACAGCCTGTTAAGGTGATAGCATGTAAATGTTTACAAGTTGATCTGTTGACTCCAAACAAAAACTGCTTTAAAGCATAACTTAAGTTTCTCTGATCTAAATTTTCACCTTGCTGCAGTGATGTACACGTGTAGTCCAGGACCCTGTGACATCACCTTTGGGTGTGGTTACACGATTCTTGAAGACCGTCCTTGGTCAACACAAATTAGGAGCCTGACCGGCCAAAGGGTCAGGGTGTTCTTGGAAGAAACACATAGTGACGGCCTTCACACATGGCTTCATGATCCATAATGATAATGCAGTAATTGAAAGACCTCAGAAAATGCCTTTTAAACTCACTGCAAATGAGCCAACATCACAGAAGATGAGGAAAAGACACTGTTTGGAGATCAAGATCATCTGCCATTTCAGGCCCCAGCAGTATACCTTAAGTATACAAGAAGTGCCCACAGCTCCTTCAGCAACTGTGGAATCTTAAAAGCTTTCCTGGTTTTTCAGCATGTCTAAACACACTTTGATCATCAGCGAGCTGATCCACAGGGCCTTAAACATGAAACTGAACCAAACTGTTGTCTGGTTAGACTTGACAAGTGCCTGCCGGTCAACTTATTCAAGCAGGTCAAGACCACCATCATGTGTGGAGCTCTTTCAAGATATCCAAGCCTGACAAACGACCCCAGCTGTAAATTAATGGCAACTCTAAACTACATACTGAAAGGGTGTAAAACAGCTCTGACCGAAGGCCTACATCGGTGGTGCCAAGACAATGTTTGACAGTTGAAGCTGCAGTTTCAAGAAGTAGACAATACCTCTCTACGTCCAAACATTGTGTTGTGGTCCCAAGAAGACAAGAAGATAATACTAGTGGAATTTATATTTCCATGGGAGAAGGGTCATCAAGAGGCACGTCAGAGGAAAGCTTCAACATAACCTCTAGTGCAGGACTGCAGAGACCAAGAATGGCAAGCATGGCTGCTCCCAGTTGAGGTCGGTTGCACAGATTTCTCTGCAGCTTGTTTGTCGGCTCCTCTGGACGTCAATGGAAAGGGAAAGAGGGACAACAGGGCAGGAAGCAGAGGGAGCTTCTTGCTTGCTAAGGAGTCGGTGAGAGGAGAGTAGCTGGAGATCAGCAGCAGATGGGCTGTGATTTGGTCACCACTGTTGACCCACCAGCTAGAGGGATTCACTGTGGAGGGTCGAACCACCTTTTGAAAGTTGTGTACCATCTGAAGACATCTGCTCCTGACTAAAGTTACCTCATTAATAAGTAACTAGAGATGCATAGCACCAACTGGTGTATGCTGCAATCAAAAAATGTGAAAGGAGACCCTTTGAATGCTAGATGTGTTTTGCAATCAGCTAAGATTAAATCCCAAATCCCTGATGAAATTAGCATGATAAAAATCACCATTTTCTGCAAACGTTTACACCATGGTATGTAAAATAATACTGTATATACTATAGGTTTTGTCACCTTTGGCTCTTTCCTGCACAGTGGTACGAGATTGGAGGATGTCCTCCACGGTGTCATAGTGGCAGACATAGGGTAATGATGGCGAAGCCCCACTGATCATCCTCCTCTTAGTGCACTCCTGATACCAACAGAGAGACAAAGACACAGATGTAGGGGGAAAGACAGAGAAGAATACAAAAGGTGAAGGATGGATACAAGACAGTACAGAATGGTGCTGATACAAAAATATATAGTGATTGAAGGAGAGAGGAAAGAGAGAACAGATGCAACTGAAAGTGAGGGAGCAACAGAATTAACGGGCAGGCACAGTACAGTCCAATCAAAAAGCAGATGCAGAAAGGGAGAGGAAGAGTGCTATGTTGTGCAGAGGTATACAGAGGGGAAGAGGAATACAGAGAGACACATGAGACAGTATAAAGAAAAAGAAGGATAACAGACAAAGACATCAGGCCAAGAAGGAAAGGAAAGATGGTAAAAGCAGGAGAAGGATTTCTTTTATTAGCCACTTACATAACCATAATGTCCCCTCTCAGAGCAGTTGTAACAATAAACAGGGCATTTCTTATGTTTTAGGGTGTCAGCTGTCCGTGGCCTGAGTGGAACCTCTAACTGGACCTGGAAAAAGGATATAAGTTGATTTCTTTGAAGTTTGATCAATACAAATCTATGCATTCAAACTTTTCCTTTCCTTTCCACCAGCCTATTAAAAGACATGATAAAGATGGTCCGCTGATCGTCTGAGCAAAATCATGAAAAACTCAAATCTGTGGTGTTAATACAGTCATACAGTCAGCCATACAGACCTTTTTATATTTAGAGGCATTATACATCTTGCTTAGTAAAGAAGGTGAGATAAGAGTAGTAAATTCAAAACTTCAACTCACTGTCAAGTGGTATTGTCTCCATGTATCAGGGCAGACCTGAGAAGAACCAAGGAAACAAAAGAGAAAATTACTCTTTTGAGCAATCCAGATAAAAAAAAGCATTGTGTAACTGCACTGAAGATGAGGAACTGGTTGCCAAGATCAAACAACACTTCATGAAAGGGGCCCACACACACCTGAGGCTACAGAATATGTCAACACTCAACTGGCAAATGCTTTTAAAGTTTCCTTCAACATGGCAACGCACTCCAACACAAACACTCACTGGAGCCACACCTGGGGGCTAACAAACAAACTCACATCAGAGAGGTGCCCTGCCATACCACAGCGCTGGCAGTGTTGGTTCCACAGCGGGGGCCTTTCACAGGGCCTGAAGCCATGTGAAGGCAGGCCACAGTTGGTGCAGGGGCGGCTCGGACAGTCCCTATGGATGTGGCCCCGGATACCACAAAGGACACAGGTGGGACGTTTCTGCACAGAGACAATTTTACAATTTTTAAGGGGTTGGGATGGCCATTATTATTTTCAGTAAACGTGGAACTACAACACTAATCCGAGATTTTCACGCATGATGTCGCATATGTGACACATATTTGCTCTCTCCTCCACGCATCTCCAATCCATGAGATGTGTTTATTTGGTCATTTTCCCTTGATTTTAGTGCTTCTACCATGGGGAAGTAGGCTTCACAGTTAAAATGTTTTGGGGTTTTTTGTCTATGTTAATTAGTATTGTTGATGTACAATCAGTAGTCTGCACAGCTTGTTTTATTTTGAAAATTTACTAGATTCTCTTCATCGCTCCTGCCTGACTTCATGTCTGCCTCAATCTATTCTGTGCAGATTGACGCGTCATCCATCAAAAATAGATTTGGCGCATATTCTCTGTGGAGCAGAGCCTAAATACGCTTTTGGGATGCTTCTGAAACAGGAAGGCTACGCGCCAAGTGGAAATGCACTCATTGACTAGAATGGCAGCGATCAGCTCTGTCACACGTGTCACGGACAGAATGTGGACGCTGTGCGCCCAGTGTGTAAATTAAGGGTTATGTCTCTGGCGCAACTTATGGCAGTCTGTAAGGGACAGAAACATTAGCCTAGGTGAGACAGTCAGTTAGAAAGACAGAAATCAACAAAAACATATGGAGACAAGGCATCAATTATCAAAATATATTAATGTTTTGTCAACTGTTTTTCAACCTGACAAAAAGATGTGCATTTTAGCATTTTGCTATAATTGGATGGTTGAAAGTATAAAAAAGCAGAAAACACTGACAAGGAGGAGTGGATATCAACTGGACTCAAACAAGAGATGTTGCCAAGCATCTTAGACCAATGGGACAGGAGGATGCACCCTGAAAGTAATTACTCTACAGCTGCATCAAACTCATGTAATAGCAATTACTTCGACATGGCAGTAATATTTGCTTTCAGTTCCCTCTGACTTAATGACAGTTTTAAAGAATATTATGTGTAAAAGAAAAAGGGTGGAGGAGTGTGTTCCTTTACCTTGTGGTAGTAGCAGCTTTTGGCAAGGTGTCCTGTCCTGTTGCACATGTTACAGATCAGAGAATGACCAGGCACAAAATAGCGGACAGGGAGCGACTGATCAGCGCCAGACTAGATAATATGGACAAAGACATGACAGACATAATCTAAAAAGGTGGTCTTGCAAGTTTATAAAACTGAGTACATGCTGGTATATTAGACCACAGCCAGCCATAATTTAAAATTGCCACAGTTTTCTAAATCCAAACTGAGAATTATATTACTCAGAACTTAGCTTTAAATAGTCTTTACCATAAATATCTGCAGTACAGTACAGCTGACTTCATTTCAATTTCATCTTAAAAGTCACTGGCATATATTCTTTTAATGTCTTTTTTAAGCATGCAGTAATTTGAATTAATTTGAACATAATTCCTTTTGAATTTGACAATGTAATATAGAGTTTAAATGAGCTCTAGCGAAGTATCCTGAAATTAAAAGTTACCTTGTCTTTCTGTGATACAGCCCAGGTATCAACTGATTTCACATTCTGATCTATAATGGAGAGAATGACCAAGGAGAACATTGAGTTTTGTAGACATAAATGTGGTTCTCAAGCACAACACCTCTTGAAATCTAATACATAGTTAAAAAAAAAAAAAAAAAAAAAAAGCTTTTACAAATCAAAGCTGGATCAGGAGTTTTCCCAAGCCTAACACATTTAGTTTTTCCCAGGTAGTCTGTCTCATAAAAGCTGTAACTCTGTCAGGGCTCAGAAAAATGATGAAAAACACTTGACCTTCCCACAATAACTTTCACTGAGGTGAGAAAAATATGAAACCTCTCTGCTCCAGTGGAGTTGCTGGCTGGCAAGATAAGATGGTTTGCAGGGCAGGTCCCTGGTGTGAATATGAGTATCATCATTAATGTGAAGCAGAGCATTTCTGAAAAATGGAGGGCATACAGAGCAAACTGTCTCTGTTTAACTTAAAAAAAATTGTACTCCCATAGATTCACAGACATCTCTGTAGCTCTGTGTTTGGGTAGTGTTTTTGCATGAAAATGTTAATACAGAAATGTAATTCTTTCCAAACACATCTTTTGTATTTTTCTGTCAATATCCCATGTTGAAACACTGGCACACAAAATAGCTGGTCACTCTGCTGTGCTATGAAATATTGCTGCTCATGGAGTTATTGGTAGCGCTGGAAAGGGCCTTTTGTTTTCTAGAGAGAAAAAAAAGATTATCCAAGTAGTTATCCTGAGAATTTAATAAACGCTTCAACAGAAAGTCCCAAAAGAGCAACATCAGTGCAGTCTGTTTTGTTTGCAAGGATACTCAACATCACCTTGCATCTATGAGATTAACTGGAAAGAATGTGTATTCATTGGTTTACGGCAGCAATGTCGGAAAACTAGAGCCTGATTCAAAGCTGTGCTCTCACCATTTCAACTAAAATCACAATGACAATTACTAAAATCCTTCTTTTAATCATAATAACCTGATTTTAACTGAGGAAAACATTCATCCTGAACACTTCCATTGTTCTGTACTGTATTTAGTGTTAAACAGAAGCAAGTTGAATTTCTGGGCCCTGTTTTGATGATTTGTTTTATTGCTTTCCCCTTTGTATTGTCATGCCACTAGCAATCAGCTGCAAATCATGGTCAATCACTTACTTCCACCTACTTGAGTGCACATTAGAGTGCATGTTTGTCCAATCACATACCAGCAAGCAAATAAGTTTGCACAGTGCCTCATGTAATCACATTTACATGTAAATAATATTCAAATGAAGCTCAAATTATACCCATGGGTCAGCAGTGACATACAGCATACACATACGTATCAAATTCAGAAGTAAAGCAGCACAGTTGTAGCCTCCACAGTATCTGGTTGAGCCCAAATACAGGTTCCAGACATGCTGTGGAATTTCATGCTTGATTCTTGTATAGTCCTCTTTCTTATCCTTCAGCATGTGTAGCTTGACACTCTTGGACATATCCTTGTATTTCAGAATCCCACATTACAAATTATTTCTTTGCACCTGTAGGAGGACTGTTGAAACAAGATAACAGACATCAGCACAGAATTAACCCAGAGGTAGATCATGAATAGTCTAACCTTCATCTCCAGAGTCATCCTCGGAGCTGCTCCAGTAGCTCAGGTTGAGCTGGATGCTTGAGTCTCCCACCTGCTCCTCCCTTCCCAGGATCATCCACTCCTCGATGGGCTGGTTACTGTCCTCCTGCTCCTGCTCCTCCTGTAAATCCAAACTGGAAGTAGGACTTGGGCTGCTGTCCTGCAGCGCGCGTCTAGAGGCGATGTTGAATGCCAGGAGGAGTGGGGGAGAGCTTTCCCCGCTGAGCCGTGAAGCTTGTTTGTTACAGCTGCTGTAACTTTTCTGGTGTTTGATCTCCCCTTCACCTTCTGAAGTACTCAAGTCCCCAATAAAGAAGGGGTCGTCTTTGCCGCCTTCTTTATCATCAGCATCTTCATTTTCCTTACTATAGTCCATAATACAACCTGTGGAAGAACAGCTGAACAGCACCACCCAACGACGGCTCACCGAACTGTCAAGCAGTGGTGACAAATAGCTTTTTATTTATCCAACTTTTTAGTACGTTAATGAATGGTACCGAACAGATATTTAATTGCCTGGTTTGGGCATTTCTTTCTAACATATGTAATTATACGGTTGCTATGTGAACATTCAAAACATTCTAACACGTGGGTTAACATCAGGCTAACCAGCGCAATGCTAACGCTAACTAACGTTAGCTCTGAAGTAGCCGAGACTGCTAATATGAGTAAAATTACCGAACAAAACCAAATGAAACAAAGTCTATAGAGGCATTTCTCGGGCGCTTACCGGTTTTAGTTTACTTAACATTTGTTGCGACTTCACGCAATACTCAAAACCAATTCTTCCCTCCATTCAACTGTCAGGCTTGTTACTTCCATTCTTGTTTACATGTTTGAAGCGCTTCAGCCGGCGTTTCCGGGAGTTGAATGGTTGGACAACCAAAACTGATTCCAGCGTTTAAAAGCAACGCTTGCAAACTATTTTGGCTACAAGTTCAATTCCGATGGCGCTGGAGTAAATCTGGTAATGTCCAGTTTTTAATTATCATTTGCAACATGGCCGTTATAAGTAATGTAAAAGTATTATTGTACAGCAGAAACCTTATAAATGCCTTTAAGTTCGTCTGTTGCTGGCTAGTTTGCTGTCAACAGCTGGCAGTGGCAACAATTGCTCCTGGTTGTTCCAGTAGCAACGACTTCCAGTATGTCAAGTTAAATGTGTCCTCGGGCAATAGAAAGCCTAGTTATTTAACGTCAGTACCTCACATTTGTATTCCTACACTTAAGAATACTACTGAAGTTTAGGCTTAACGCTTTTTCTTAGATTTTCCTTGTTTTGTGTGTTTTATCACACGTGTTATTATTATTTGTTTTAAAGTTAAGTACTTTGAGTTGCATCTTATGGATGAATTGAACTATTTGAATAAAGTTTATTATTATTATTATTATTATTATTATTATTACTTATGATATTCCACCGTTGGCTAAAGTGTTAAGGTCATAATGACAAAGTACGCGCAATTGTGTAAAATTCAACAGTTTACTGAATGAAAAGTACAATCAATATATAGTTTTTGAGATTAGTGGATTAGTTTTAACTGATGCTGTTTTACACTTTCTCCTTTGCTGCTGTTACAATGCTATGGTCGCTATGGGATTAATAAATCATTATTTTATCGTATCTCAACTTATCTTATCTTGACTTGTCTTATCTTCACTTAAAAGCAGAGACAATGGAGCGCGTGCACGTGTGCGTGTGGGTCCATGGCTCGTGCCGCTGTCCACCGCTCCGGCTCTGAAGGCAGACTACTGTCGCTGCGCACCGCAAACAAAAACAATCAGAAGAAAACTGAAAAGTGCTCTTTTTTTGAATGGAAATGTTTTTGGTTCTGCAAAGCAGTTACACTTTGTGCCAAGCGACGTCTAGAAGTTAGACTGCTTTTAGAGTCAGACTGTGATGATGGACGCACGCTTTGGACAGGTGCCGCTCAACATTACGCACAGTAAGTAACGAAGCTTCTTATTTAAGTTAAAGTTATGGGGTGTCAGCTGCAGTAAGTTATCCACTTTCTTTTTGCACTGAGTTATGATGAGCGAGGGGCTGCCCATGCAGGACTTCACGCCTGCTCGCTGGTGTGCAACCATGCCTTTTGATGCGTGTTTCCTTGATCCGCTCCGGCGCTCAGGGCACGGCGGGGTGAACCAGCTCGGCGGTGTCTTCATTAACGGGCGCCCGTTACCGCACGTGGTGAGACAGCGCATCGTGGAGCTCGCTCACCGGGGCGTGCGTCCCTGCGAGATTTCTCGCCGGCTGCGCGTGAGTCACGGCTGTGTCAGCAAAATACTGGCCAGGTAAAGGGACTGCTTGGTCATTTATTCAAGCGATTTAATAACAAATTAATCTATAGACAGGGTTGTCTATAATGAAGCAGATTTTGCAGAATATGATAACCTGTATCTGTATAGAACTTTTCAAAATAAAGTGTTGCAGTGTTCACGCATGAAAACTACCCACATGTTAAAATGTTCATATGCCATTTGGAAATGTATATAGACTTTCATGTAAATGCATAAATGCATTAGGCCTATATTTATTTTCATGTAGGGTAATGGTTGACTATCCACATGTATATCAATTCTCATCTTTAATATGTGCAGTATGTGTGTGTTCATCTCAGGACTAATTTTTCAAAAAATAACTTTTTAATATTGATTAAGCTACAGAATGTGATTTTCTATAGTGATGCTGTGCCTTCTCCCACATTATTCCATCTCCTTAACTGTATATGAATCAGGTAAAATCAAGTAAAATTACAGTACTGTGAATTCAGATACAATGAGACAGGAAGCATCAAGCCTGGAGTGATTGGAGGCTCTAAGCCCAAAGTGGCCACTCCCAGAGTTGTGCAAACGATCCTGTATCTGAAGCACACCAACCCCACCATGTTTGCCTGGGAGATCCGAGACAGGCTGCTGCTGGAGCGTGTGTGTGACCACGACAGCGTGCCCAGCATCAGCTCCATCAACAGGTACAGATGGCCTCATGTATGCGTGTGCTTGTGACAGCACAGATGATGGCAGTGCGTGCTGAGCGAGTTCCCTCTGTCTTTACAGGATCATCAGAAACAAAGTGCAGTCTGAGTCTTGTGAAGTTGGTGAGTCTTGTCTGTCCCTTCTAGTCTCTCTTGAGCTGTCTGTGTCTAATGTTTCCTGACACTGACCTCTGACCCCCGGCAGTGTCATCAGCATCATCTGTTGCCATGGGAACAGCCTATCCCTCCGAGTCTGCCTATTCCATCAGTGGAATTCTGGGATTCAGGAAATGCAGCAGCAAACATAAGGACGGTAATACAGTGTGTGAGTGTGATCAGTGTGCTTGTGCATGTGTTTGAAAGTGTATGTGAGAATATTTGTTTCTGCCTGAGAGGCCTTTTTCACCGCAGACATTTTGTCATGCCACAGCAAGAAAAGCACAGGTATAAATAATAAGAATGAATTCACATAGCTAACTTTATAATAAAACAGATTGCTTATTTTTTTTCATTTACTTAAATACAGTCACAATCTCTGTCTCATTTGCAAGCTATCAATACTTGATTGTTTTGTCAGTTGGGATGCAAGAAATTAATACAATCTATACTTTTTAAATTTTGAAGAAAAATAAAAATGTGTAACACTTTATCTTGTTTTATTTTCTGAGCTGCTGTCAGTTAGTCCACAGGTGTTGGGAGCAGCTCCTCCATTTCTGTTGCACACTCTATTGAAGAGCAAAGTGTCCTTTAACATCACACTCAAAAACCAAGCACATTTGACCTACATGCAGATATCCTTGACTATAATGTAATTTATTCCATCACTTTTCTTGTCTGGACACACTGCTAATGTAAATTAGTAAGTTAAACTAGTGTGCTTTGGAGTTTTCTTTGGAACAGGCATCTAGAAGCCAGTGGAAATACTGTAGGTGTGATTTTTATCTCTTCACTTAAAAAAGAACCTGATTTTTATATTTAGTCAATTAATACAATCTTCATATTTGATTTTCTGTGTTTCAGAATAGGTGAAGTGATGCTAAATCCACATTTTCTGTTTCAGTTTTTTCAAGAATTTTCTAAAGCGCTTTCTCATATCAAGAAAGTAGTTTCACACCGCACAAAAAGAAATGGTCGACCGGCAACGTCTATTCCTGCGTTTTAAAAACAAAATGTGAGATTCCGCACCAGATTAAAATGTTGTGTAGATGGATGCATTTGCAGAGCAGACACACAGATTTCAGTGGATTCTCTGCGGTGCCAGACCACGCAGCAGACTGATGCGTAAAGCCGGTGGTCCTGTGTTAATATTATCCTGACTGAAACAACCTCCGCAGCAGGAGATCCACCTCAGCGCCCCAGGCTTCTGTCCTCTCAGCCAGCAGGCTCTCTGCTCCTCCCTGCCTCCCCCTCACCTCAGCTTCTCATTACAGGCCCGCTTGCACCTCCACTCCTCCATCACTGCAACCATTAAAAAAGGAGATTGCATGGATAAATTTGTGCACTTACAGCCGGGAACATATACATGCATGTATTTTGTCATTGTACTAATTAGAGCAAGTGACAATTGCAGTAGAGGGATGGAGGTGGGAGGAGAAATAAAAGCGAACCTGCAACAGGAGCTGTTTTGTTTTCCAGGAGGAGGCATCTCCTGCTACCACAACCAGCCATGTTCCTGTAATGACGCCTGGGGATGGTCTGATCCATGCCTGACCTCCTTCTCCAGCCGCACCTTTTACCCCAGCCTGCCAGCTAATCATAATCCAGACCTCTTAGGTCAGCCAGCATCAAAATTTGATTATGTCTGATATGAGTTCAGCTTTAATGTCTTTCTCAAAAGGTTTTCTCTCATCTGTTCTCTTGTTTAGGGCCTCCGTGTCATTACAGCTGAGCAGGGCTGCAAAAGAAGGAATATCCACCCCTCAGTGCCAAAAACCAGATGATTTCAAAGCTGGAATGATTGAAACTGTAATTATTTCAACATGACTGATCGAGATAGAAACCTGAATCACAATTACATGTTAAAATAAACCTGAAACAGCATATCACCTGTTGTGTTTTATTTACATAATTTGGAGTCATATGCACACGCTGTTGTTTCAGAGGCTTGACAGAGCTTCATCAGTCCAATATATTATCCCCCATCCCTGTCACCCCTGTGGCCATTTTCCCCTCAGTCAGTGGCTGAGGGAGAGCATCATTAGGGGCCCCGTGATGGAGAACAGCGACCGTTTTCTCTGCTTTGTGTGCGTCTCCCTGGCCTCCCCTCAAGCATGAGGGATTAAAGGAGGAGATGTGGGATGCCAGAGGGACCAGCAGGGTCAAAGAACACTGCTGAGAAAGAAATCTGTGGCCAGCAGTGTGGCATCAGTCTATAGGAGGCATGTTGAGAACAGGCACATGGTGGCAAATGTTTTTACAGCGTATATCTACATACAAGCTCATGCATGAGCACACATCTTGCACATTTGCAACAATAGTAGACAGCTGGAGACATTCAGATTTCTCCAATCTGCGTCAGACACAGTGCAACAGTTTTTCACATTAACACAAATGTCAAGTCAAATCAATTCGACCTCTGAAGCCCAAAATCACAGATTTTACTTGCAGCTTTACAGTCGGTACAACACACAACACCCTCTGTCTTTATTTTCCCAATTTGAATAAGAAAAAACTTTGACAGAAATCCCGAAACTTTGTACCCAACCGCGTTTCTGTCATCACCCTCTTGACGAAGAGCACATGTTTAAATCCATCGCTATGTTTAGAAAAGCCACTTGCTGCTAAAAAAGTTAATAGTTTACATATTCTTCTTGCACTGCGTTACAGTTTACATTCTCCTTGTGCAACATTGTCTTGGTTACAGTTACATTGTCTTGGTCTTGGACTCTTCTGTCTTATAGTCTATATTGTTTTTGCACCACAGTCTTCATCTCTTGCACAGTTCAGTTTATGTCTTTACATTTGTTTTATGTTGCATATTTATTTGCAGTTTGGCGTCCCCGTTTAACTGCTGCACCATAGGCTCCTCAGAAACAGCATTTCATCCCAAATGTATACTTGTATATGGATGGTTTCCTGACACACCATAAAGAGTAATCATTAATATTAGTTTATCCTGCTGAACAAATCTAGCACATGCTTGCATCAGTAGGGGGCAGTAGTTGCCAGTGCTGTGATTGTAGGCAACACTAGCAGCAAGTTAGCACAGAGCTGACAGTTTCAAGCTGCAGCTTGTGAAGACAACTCGTTAAAACAAGTTATTAGACAGCAAAGCTGAACTGGCTGCTCGCCCTCCAGCGATGTCCCAGCACTGAGCTGCTTTTAGTTTTGTGCAGTCAATTCTCCAGCAGACATCATGAGACAAGCTTATGCTAGGGGAGCCCTTATTTTTGGTGTAGACAACAATACCAACAGGGACCTGACCTGACCAAAGACATCAGGCTGCATTCTGTGATGTAACATGAGCCAGTCCTATAGATGCCAGTGGAAACATGGATAAATCCCTGCTTGTGCTGGTTAAATCAGTCATTTTCTCCTGCTCCCTCTTCTCCAAAGCCGGGTTTCTGCTGCATGCAGTGCAGCTACCTTGACATAATAATGAAGACGATGTTTGAAAATGATTTTAAGGACTCTCTGCACAGTAAAAAGCATTTAATGTTCTTAAATTAGCCAGTGTATGTTTTATTTTACGTGGCCAAGTAGGGTTAGGGTTATTCCTCTGAGGCTCAGAATGAAAGGCATTAAAGGAAACAATGCTCAGGGTGTGGACGGAAAGCTGTCGACATTACTGAGCAAATATTTCTTGTGCTGAGTCACTCCTCCATACAGGTATTTGCAGAACACTGTTGCAGGAAGAGGATGCCTTTAGATCGAAAAGTTACATGTAAAAACTTGCTGTCAGCTGTTTTTATTGGGAACTCTTTTGGAAAGCAGTTAAAATTGGCAGGTTTACAGGCTGATGTGTTGGTCAGAGCATCAGTTCAATAACTTTGTTTTTAAACAAACATGACACGAGAAAGAAGAGGTTATGTTTAACACTTTTTTGAAGGTTTTCTGTTTTATTCCTGTTTGAAGGTGAATATATGTACCTAGTGTATTGGCTAATTTCAATCAAAAAAGAATTAAGGAATGATAAATTATATGGAGCTCTGAGTCTCCACAAAAGCTGGGAGGTCCAGCTCTGCCTCTGCCAGCAGCCTGCTGTTAGTTTCACTTTCCTGTCGGCACACAGTGGATAAACCTGCTCAGTCACTCAGTCACTGCGGGATGATCCACAGCAATAACGATGTGGAGACGTCAAGCCTCCCCTCTCAACGACCTGAGGGGCTCCGACGATGCTGATGCTGATCAGGTTTATCTGCACGATGAGTTCTGGGACTACCGCCGATTGGCCCACATTATTAACATCTGCAGGGAGTATGAGCAGACAGCAGAGGGCAACTTCCTTTCATATGTTTCACAGGTAAGATGAAGTGGAAGGACCCAGACTTCTCAAAACAAGCTCCAATCAATGGATCATGATTTATTAGACGACACCCCTGCACACACATGCTCTAGGTATAAATAGCTATTAATAATATTGATATATATTTATTTATTGTTATAGTAAAGTCTTGTACACAAGCTGTTTCATTATGTTAATTGTTTTTTGCTTGTTTGTTTGAATTTACATGTCTCTTGGTGTGAATCCACCGTGGGCTGAACCACAGAGAAGGAACAGGCATGGTGAGAAATGGCTGCTGATGACCTGTGTGCTTTTATTCCTCCTGGCATTCACTTTCCTCAGTAAGTGACAGAACTGGATGTTTATCATGAATGTGCTGAATGAAAGAAGTTCACAGCCACATTTTATTCATGCACATCTATTATTAGATAGTAGTCTGATATTTAAATATTTTTATTTCTATATTAAGCAGCATTTTACCGTTGTAGCTGTAATGACTTTATACAAATGCATCCAGTGGTTTCCAACCTGTGGGTTGAGCCCCCGCCAAAGAGACGCAAGATAAATGTGAGGGCAGTTGAGATTATTAATACGGAGAAGAAAAAAGTGTTGTTCGTATCAGATTTGTATATCTAAAATGTTTTTTTTTTATGGAGTTTTCTCTAATCTTGGCTCTGTTTTTTGTGAAATATTTTAGAGTTTTACCTTGTTATTAAACCAGTTGAGGAAACGTCTTTTTGGTGGAACTGATAATTACTCATGATCACCAGCCAAGAAGGTTGGAAACCACTGTCCTGATCTATAACAGTGTATTTTATAAGCTTATTGTTTGTGTATTCATGTGAAAACTTAATCTGTAAAGTAACTGGTAACTGTTAAATAAATGCAGTTGAGTAAAAGTACAGATCTAGATATAGATATGAAAGTAGCATAAAATCTAAAACACACTGGTACCTCAAAAGCTGTACTTAAACAGTACTTTAGCAAATGTTTATATTCCACTGCTGATGTTTTCTCTCTGTCTTTTTTTTCTTTACAAAATCCTGATGAATGTTATGATATTTCTTTAATTTTACATTTTTTTTGTCTTTTTGTTGCTGAAGTGGGATCAGTTGGAAAGGAAAACACTGATGTACAAGACTACGTAAGTCCACATTAACCCAAATGCTCTGTAAAACAGTCACAACTTGCTGATATTAGCTGAAAAGACTCTCTCCTGATGTCTCTCTGTCTTTCAGGATGCTGATGTGGTTCCTCCATCTGGAGCTTTGTGGTTGTTGGGGTGCCTGCTCTTCTGGACTGTTTGGTTGCTCCTGCGCCTCCTCCAGATGTTCCTCTGGCTGACTAAATGGCTGCTATGGTTCATCTCTATTTCCGTGTCCCCGCTGTGTCACGCTTTGTCCCTCCTTCTGTCCTGCCTCCTGCTGCTGCTGCATTACGTGTGTGACGCTGTGTTTTTTGCCACCACCAGTCCTGTGTACGTCTATGGCACGCTTCTCACTGTGTTCACTTCACTGCTCATCTTCACCAGGTGACAGCCAAACATGAACAGAGAAAAAATACTGTGGTGATTAGTGTACATAGTATACTGTATGTATAAACATATATGCATACAGTACATACACACATGAAATTTAATTATATGATCTGAAGGCATTAAAAAGTTGAAACTGTGACTGTGAATGTTCACTTGAAAAAGGGATTTTTTTTTTCCTGTTTTAGTGCATTAAGTTTTCTCTCACATGAAAAAAAAAACTCTTTTCCATGCTGATGTTGATCTCTGTATCCATGCACACCATATGTTAATGGAAATAATTTACCTGGCCTGCCCATCACATGTTTGTGTGGGTATGCACTAATTGATTACTTACTGGATTTGGTCATGTACTTTGTTTTCAGTACAATACGTGACAGAAAAGAATTCACCTGCACCTCAAAAATAGTTAAATTGGGATGGCTTGTCCATGGAAAACAGCTGATTCCCGGGTCAGTGGGTAAGGTTAGGGTTATGTTTAGTCTGTGTAATTTCCCCAAAACTGTGTGTGTGTTTATGTGTGCGTGTCTGCACGCTTCATTGCCTCTGAGTGTGTGGTGTAAAGCTCAGGTTCAAAGTACAAAAGAGGACTTTTACTTGGGATATTTTATACTAACAACTTCCTTCTTCATAAATCACCGCAGTGTTTCCTCGTTCTCAGAGCCAGAACAGCACTGCGACTGAAGGAAAAGGGGGTAGAACAGCTTATCAGTGCAGGTTTATAGACCAATAATCGCATCAGCTACACTTAAAAACTCAACGAGAATTTATCACTGCTTTGAGAGGAACCAGCCTCTATCAGGATCCAGCTGAACAACTTATTCAGCATCAGTGACTCCACTGCTGGACAAGCAGACACAAACCAAGCAGGAGCTGAACTGAATCTGGCCACAGGACCCACACAGAGTGCTGGACGATGTCTGTGCACCCCAGAGTCATCCACAAGAGGAGGGCGACCATCACAGCTCTGCCTCTCTACTACTCTGGACACCTGCTGAAGAAGCACATAACAGAGACGGTGAGGATACAGACTGTGGATGTGCACACAAGATGAAAAGAAATGGGCCATGAATAGTGATGTTTGACACCTTAAATTCCCCATAAATTTGTGAAGCTGTGTCACAGAGACAATTGTGATTTTCAGGATTTTAAGAGGTACTACGGAGAGCTCCGGGGAGCCACACTCTTCCTGTATGAGGACGACACACAGGACACAGTAAGCAAACAGCTTCATTCGCTCTTCTGACTGGAGTGACTGCAGCTTAAGAAAATTGTGATTTTGAACATTCCAACATGATTAAACTGTGAATTTAATGTTTGTTTCACCAAGAAAAGATGAAAAGTATTAAGCCTTAGAAACATATGTTGAATTATATTATAAGTTTTATTTCAGATCAATTCATACATGTTTGCACTGACCAAGAATGTCTGACCACATGTGATAATTCTCTTATGTTTGTTTACTGTGTCAGTACACAGAGAAGTTGGACTTGGAGCAGCTGACGTCCATGAAGTTAGATTCTCCGTATAACAGGAAGGCACCAACTATCTTCACTCTCATGATGCCCACTGAGGGGGTGCAGTTGAAGGTCTGATGCAGTGAAACCTGACAGATTTTTTCTCTTTCTTGTTTTTTTCCCCCCCTTTGTCAGCAACACCAAAAATGTCTTGTTTGTTTGTGCGTCTGTGCAGATGGAGAATCCTGACACCGGAGAGGAGTGGAGGGGTTACATCCTGACTGTGACCAAAGTAAGCGAACACACACACACACACACACACACACATATGCTGTATCTACAAGCTGAAAGACACACTCCAGCTTGATGCCGCAGTCTGTCTAATAGACTCTCAGTACAGATCCTTTTGAAGGTGCTGAATATTGCTGAGTGCATGTCAAGAAGCAACAACAAACCCTTAATGTCTGAGTTCAAGCCTGCTCCAATAACAGGTACTTAACTATACAAGACTCGGGATTAACACTGAGATGCAACAACACAACTCTGTGAGACACGCACACCAAACAACAGGAGGAGTAAAGTACTTCCTGGTAAATAATTAGGCCATAATTTGGCTCATGATAATTCTGTAAGTCCACTTACCTGCTAGTGAAAATGATAACAAGAGTAAGGTAAGATCCAGCTCATCTGTAACTTATGTGACAGGAAGACGGCGTCAGTAAATATTCTGAGTCAATGTTTGAAGTTTTCATTGCAGAGTTTCTGGAAGTGATGATAAATGTGATAATTCCACGAAGGAAGTCGGAGAATATGCTCAACGCACCAGGATGGATTATCTAACCTGTTACACGTTGTCTAAAATAGCTGGTTTTAGTGACAGCACTGACGTCGAGCCCTGCTTTCCTGTAGAAAGAGATTCCCAGTGAGCTGCAGCTGCTGCCTGGCCAGTTGGTCCAGCTGCAGGAGGTTCTGGATCAGGAGAGGAGGAGAAACCCCCCCATGCTGCGCCCACCCCTCCCACCCCGACCATCCTTCCTACTGTCAGCCTCCCCCTCCCCTCCACCGCCCAAACACAAGCCTGTTAGCTCCCCGGAGGTTCCTGCGTGAGTCAGACAGCCTGTCTTCCTCCTCCTCTTCCTCCCCTCTCAAACCTGAAGCACTTCCTGTTATTTCTGTCTTCTGAACAGCAAATACAGTAACACTAAGTGGCTATTAGTATTTTTGAGGTCACTGACGGTTAAGCCCTCCTTGTTATCCTAATGTATGTGTGTGTGTGTGTGTGTGTGTGTGTGTGTAATTTCTTGCCCTCTGAAACAACATATTTCTGTCTTGATTACATCCATAGGCAACGAGGAAGTGTTTATTTATTCTCACTGGTTCCTGCAGGGGTTTCTTCAGTGTGACTCGGCAGGAGGCTGAGCGGATGTTGGAGGCAAACCCAGAGTATGGAGCCATGATTCTCCGCCCGTCCACCCTGGCCAACAGTTATGCCCTGACCCTCAGACAACTGACGCCCAGGTCTGGCCATCCATCTCAACCCCTGAGCACTGACTGCAGAATCATGCAGGAGTTTATATCTTGGAGTCAGAATAGCTGTGTTTCAGAAGCTTTTGCAACTATTAATTCATCACATTAATATAATGGTTGGTTTCACACATGGTTGAGGCTTATCAAAGGTCCAGGCAGCAGTAAGTAAATAATCCTCCTCTTTCTTATGTTTAAGTGGGCCTGTCATCAGGAACTACAGAGTGACAACCTTTAAATCGGGCTTCGTCATTGAACTGGACACACCAGTAAGTCCCAATGAAAGAAAATCGAAATGTTGCCGCACATACTCATAATTGTAGGAATTAAGATCCTTCCAAGTCTGAAACAGTGCTGCATTCATGTATTCGGAAAATAAATATATATAAGATATAAATATAGTAGGAAGCAAGTAGAAATAATCTACACCATCTTTAAACAGTCTTCCTCTGCTTTCCTTCATGTGTCTCCTCTGTAGGTGGCGGTCTCCTCCTTGAAGGATGTACTTAAATACTTCCTTGAAAAGACGGAGCACCGTCTTCGTCCCTACATGTTGTCTCAGCCCTACGACACTCACATTGGTGAGAGTGACGCCGTTGTCGTGAATAGCCTCAGGTTCAGTGGTGAGTTCACATCTCCTAACAGTGTTGATGTGTGCGTTCACAGAGGTGTCACTTGCTCCAAGCATCAACTCGCCTGCACCTAAAACAGTACCCAAGGCACAAGTGGCCCCTACGCTGCGTTCAAAGACCAAAGAAGTTCCTCTGCCCCCTCCGAGCAGGCCAGTGGACAGCGAATACGTGGTCCCTGATGAGGACAGACCTGATGATCTAAATGAACTGAAGCTGGGTGAGAATGAGCGGGATGTTGTCGGAGCTGCTTTGCATGTCATGGTTGAGAGGGTTTAAATGGGTGCATGTTTTTGTCCAAACCAGCTCAGTTGGATGGTGAGCTGCAGGAAGCTTTAGAAGCACAGAGGGATACGATCTACGCTGCAACCGCCAAAGAGGAAGTCACCACCTATGAGAACCCAACCGGTGAAAACTGCCACTCAAGCAGAGCCCAGTGGAGCATAAAGAGCGTAGTGTGAGGCCTCACAAGTCTGCAAATGTTTAATTTTTTAACTTCGGCTGAAAGATTTCACGCTCCCCTGCCGACAACAGTCTGTCACCTTTGGTGTGAAAATATTTCAAAAATGCGCTGAACGTCAAACACGTGGCGGACGGTTCAATTAAAATGCAAGAGGTTCCCGATTTCTTAAAGCAAGGGTCTCCCAAAAGATAATTAGCAGTCCACCTGTCTTGAAGTCCACAGCCATGCTAGTGTAGGTGCAGTGCTTTGAGCTAAATGCTACGAAACAGTAGAACATTAAAACAGAATATTATGGTTTAATGTTATCTGTTATCTACAAGTCACTGCGTTAAGCTGCAAGTGACTGTTTAATCATTTTACAAAGACAGATAGCTTTTGTGTCTAAATGATGAGAGAGAGAGCTTCATGACCCAGATTTGGGGCACACTTTCTACTGAGGGACACACTCACCATTCAGTAGTTGCTTATTAGCGTGCATGATTTTTTATTAGTCATTATAAAGCACTTATCGATTCCATATTATGGGGGTTAGCATTGGGTTATTGAGATCGTGATTCATGTGCAGCAACTTCCTTACTATCAATAAGCAGTAATTATGAGGGAAATTGAGGAAAACTCTTGATGGCCTGACAAAAAAGAAAAAGAAAATTTCTGATCATATTCAATGAAGAAAAACTGTAAATCCTCACATTTGAGAGGCTGGAACAAGCAACTGTTTGGTATTTGTGCTTCCCAAAATACAGTAGTTTCCGATTAATTTTCTTTCAAATGACCAAACATTACAGCTCCAGTTCCAACTACGCAATGATATCGAGGATTTTTGTCACACAGTATGGAAGGTTATCATGACTCCTGTTTTTACTCAGTCGTTTTAACAAAAATGAACATTACGATAAAACTGTCTGAGCCGATCACTGTGCAGATGAGACTGTTGATAAAACTACAAATACACACCAGTCTTATGTTTGTTCTTACGTTTAAAAGCGTTCAATAAAACACACAACCACAGTCCAGGATGATCATTACTCTTTATTTTTTCACACATAGGAGTAAGCCAACATAAACATTTCAAATGTTATAATCATATTTTTATAAGTTATTCCATTAAGATTGTATTCTCGTATTTTTCATCATTATCATGGATCATGTTATAGGTTTAAAGTTTAAGGATCATTCATCACTCAATAAAAGACAGCAAGACTGTGAAAAATAGTCAATAAAAAAAGAAAAACAAAGACTCTCTCCCTTTTGTCTCCTTCACCGTAGTGTGTTTCACAGTACCTGTTTCCACCTCTTCTTATTCACCCCCCTCTGACCTTTTTCACATCTCATGTTCTGGTCCTTTACACTCTGTTGTAGCAGCCTTCGTGTAAGAAAGACAAATAAAATATCTGTAATAACTTAATATGTCAAGCTTTAAAAAAATAAAAGTAAAACAGAATAAATTAAGATGATTGTTCCCCAATGAAGACCACTGCTCCATTGCTGTTGTGACATTACTTCTCGGTGAGTGACAGCTGCAGGATCCTCTCCAGCTCCTCCTCTTCCTCCTTCTGCTGCCTGCGTCACAAATATGAAATAGAGTAGTCAGAACAGCGACAGTTAGAATATCAATTGAAACCGGAGCAGAAAAATGCTAGCTATTAGGAAAGGGTTCATATTCCTGTAATCACACACTTCCCTATTGAGGAAGGCGTCTTTGTTTCACTATGTAAGATTCAGGCTTCAGTAACAGCAGCCAAGAACAAAACTCTATCTGAAAGTTGAGGGGACTTCAAAACTAGGGATATCTTGTTCATAAATTTTAGGTTAGCATCTCTGTATGAGTGCGTTTACCTAAAAACATGGACCAACTAAGATCATTTTTATTGGATTGGATGTTGACACCCCACTGTGTCACAGACGTCTGTCACCCTGCCGTGCCAGAAGACAGAAGAGACAGGAGAGCAGGCTGCAGCACTTCCTGCGTGTGTGCACTCAGTTTGACATTAAAAAAGACATAAAGAAGAGGAATAGAGGGAGAATTTGTAGAACAGCTGGGAAGAAGCAGGCAGCCTACAAAACACAGTCCACTCAAAAACACTTCCTAAAACACTGCATGCAAAAAATGTCTTTATTCTACTTCTCCATCTCTCGTGCCGGGCAGCATGGTGGTGCAAATGTTGCTGGTGTGTGGGTTTCCTCCCTTGTATATACTGTATTAACCCTTTGATTGACTGGCAAGCTGTTCAGGGTGTGACTGCACAGGATGGTATCAACAATGGGAAAATCAAAAGATTTTGTGCCTACTTTCTTTCCCCTTTGGCTGCACTGCAGCTAAGCATTTCTTCAGGCGTTACTCACTTCAGGACGGGCAAAAACAAAATCGAACTTCTGACAACCCCTGGGTGTCTGACATAGCTCAAAATCAGAGTGGAACCGCCTCTGAGGCACCAGCTTTCCTTGATCAGCAGTAGCCACAAAGTGGAGCCGATTCCACACATGACGACTTTGTTTCAGGTAAGCTCATGCATGTCAGAGCGCTCACAACCTCCTCTCTCATTCCTCCCGCCTCACCTGTCTATCTCCTCCTGCTCCCGGCACGACAGCTCCATGGCGATACGCAGCTGCTCGTCGAAACTCGACGCCACACCAAAGTGTCCCGACAGCCGCGGGTCGGTCACTGTGCTGTAGGAGAGCGGGGAATTGGCGGTGGGGTCCGACGGAGAGACGGAGGAGGGCTGGCTGGGGTCGGCCGTGTCCTCTCCCTCTCTGCTGGCCAGTGAGATGGACAGAGACTCCTGGATCGCCCTGAGAGCAAAGAGGAATTCAACTGAGCAGCATCTTTACGGCAAAGTTTCTCTGCTGTGCTTCATTACAGGATGTCTGGGAGTTGCTGCTCCCATGAGAAGGTGGAGAGAAAAAGCTAATCACTGAACTCTATTTAGAGATGTTTAATTAAATGGCTTCACAAGCCACAGGTTTCTCTGAATAAGAAAGAATTATGAATAAGCATGAGTTAACCCACATGATGGTCTCTCAGTCACAACTGCAGATGCACTTGTTTAAAATAAACTCCCTTTTCCTTCTTTCTCCTCAAAGCCATGTAAAAACAAACTAAGCTGCATGGATGACAGCCGCAGGCTCTGCTAAACTTAGCATCTGATTCCTCTTCATTCTTATTTTTGTTTTTCTCTGTACATAAAGTACAAAACAGAGAAAAGTTAAAGGTATACTATGCAGGAATTTCCTTAAAAACAATGTATAGACTTACACAAAAGTAATATCTATCAATAGGTGCAGGAGATTAGCTTACTTAGCTTGTTCAAGTATCAGCTATTTATCAGATGCTTGAATGTTGTGTTTATATATATATAAATATACTTTTAGAGGAAATTACATCGAAAAGAATTCATCAGAAATCAGAAACAAAAGATCATAAGTCTGAAGGTCAGCTCACCTCTCCAGCTGAGAGTCTTCCTCGTACAGTGGACTCTGGGGCACCGGGCGGCTATTGGTCAGGGCTTCCCAGATGGTCACCTAAAAACCACACACGTGTTTCAAGGAAAAAACTTGCATTAGCTGGAAAATGATTCACTGATTCGCTGCAGCACAAATTTTAAAAATGTTTTTAAAAAAGAAAAGCAGGGACCAAAAATAGCATTTTCCACCAGGGACAAACAGTGACCAGTACAGTTCGTGACTTTGTCCTGACAGTTACCACCTGGGTCACTGTCTCAAAAATAATAATAATAACACTTATTTGTATACTTCTTAAAAGAAGTGCAGTAGTGCATAAGTGTGAGGTAAAGTGCATAAGTTTGAGGTCTGTATGAGGAGAGTCAAAGCTAGTTAAAAACATTTAACTGCTGCTTCCCTGATATCTACACGTAGTGTGTTTCAGAGCTTTCAGAGACTGACAAAAGCTGCAGCCCCGATTTTCTTTCATCTGTTGCTGTGAACCTCCAATAAACCTGCAGCAGATGATCGCAGTGCTCTTGAAGGTAATAGTGAACAAGGGAGTTAGCAATGTAGCTTGGTCCTAGCCCATTAAGGGCTTTGTTTACAAGGAGGAGGACCTTAAAATCAATTCTGACTGTTACAGGAAGCCAGTGCAGAGCAGCTAAAACTGGCCTAATGTCCTCTTGGTTCTGGTTAATAGCTGAGCTGCAGACTTCTGAAAGGGCTGAAGTCTCTGAATGTTTTTTTTTGGGAGGCCAGTCAATAGTGCGTTACAGTAATCGAGTCCGCTTGAAATAAAGGAATCAGTTTTTCAGCATTTTATAATAAAACACATTTATAAATGGCGTATTTAAGCAACGTTTCAATGGTAAAATTAGCTTTTCCCGAAAAGCCAGAGTGAAATTCATCAGTTCTCCTACTTTAGTCAGACTGCAAAGAACCAGCCAATTAACTTGACGGGTGTTACACTGTAGATAGAGATGACAGGAAAGATTCAAAAAAGGGAAGAATCGTGTCACTCCGACCTGGTCACTCTCTGTGCCGGCGTCCAGCAGGCTCTGCTGGATGGCAAACTGCAGCAGGTTGTCATCCTCGTCCCTCATCGGCTCGCTGCGTCCTGGACCGAGGGTGGTGTAGTCTGCCGGGGGCTCGAACACCGAGGGGTCCACCTCGCAGTGGAATGGAGGCAGAGACTGACCTGGGAGAAGAGGGGTTACAACATTACTGCACCTGCAAGTAAAAGGTAAAACCAAGCTTGTGTTCACCTACACCTGCTTTACATTTTGAGAACACCCTTTATTATCAAACCCAAAAACTCAATGACAAATCACATTAGAATTACAAAACTTATGACACATATTATATTACAATAGTCACCAGCTTCCTCGGAGCTCTCTGGTTTGTGAACCGTCACAGAGCTGACCGGCTCGTCGCAGCCACACAGGTTACTGAACGTCACTCTGGCATTCAACACGTGAAACAGGGGAATCTCTGGAAGAAAGACAGTGAGAGTTTTAAAACATTTAAAGACCCCCTCCAATGGCAATCACTTTTTTAACCTCGTTAACGTGTTCCATATGGTCGAGACATCATGAGAGAAATGAGCAGTAAACGCTGTGTCTGAGTATTTCCAGCTTGGAACGGTGGTGGACCAATGACAGTCTCACAAACACAGAATCAGACAGCCTGGGTTTCATATGTCACATCCTTCAGGAAACAATCTCATCATCTTGCAGGGTGGGGTTCCGGTGAAACGAGGGGTATGCGAGGAGTAGCCAGGTGCAGCTACGTCAAATGCTGAGTGGACATTTTACGTTAGTCAAAACAGTTCTCCAGACAGCTAAGCTGCTGAATTACATGATGACGTTATTCATCAAGATAATTCTGACTGAAAACTTCACATGACTGAATTATTCTTATATTACCACTTGCCACTTGGAAATGACCCGCGCTGTGTGACCTCTCATACCTACCTATCTTGACAGGAAAGCCTGGCGGCAGGCGGAGGGTGATGAAGTCACGCAGCTTGGCAAAATGGGCATTGGAGATGGCCATGAGGTCGATGATGGGCGTCACCTGCTCGGCCAGGGACAGAGGGTGACTCTCACTCAACCACAGTGTGGCTTTAAACCTGGAGAGGAGGCAGAGAGGCGGACAGGGAGGAGGAGACAAGATGCAGAAACCCCCGTTTTGAGCCACCCAGTTCATAAAGAGAGCTTGTATTAATGAAAATTAATGCCGTGTGTTTCCATGGCGGCGCCATACTTCTGGACTTTGCTGGTGAGCTCGACGGGACGTCCGATGTCACGGCCGTTCAGGTTGAACTCCGGGTTGAAGTACTCCTCGGCTGTGATGGCTGTGGGGTTGTGAGGACTGGCACACTGGGACACATTACTCTGACAGAAAAAAAGACAGAGAGCCATCAGTGGTGGGCGCTCATCAAAGAAAGGCTGCAGGTGGTGTGGGTGGATGTGATGCTGCGGAGACTCTTACCCCATTGTGAGCTGTGTGTTGTTCAGCAATCCCCAAGAAGGACTGCAGAGGAGTCTTTGAGCCTGAGCGGGAATAAAACAGAGAGATCATCATCATCATCAATCTGCTCCGCAAATATATTAATGTTTTTTGCTTCTTTAGGAAGGCAAGAGATCCGCCTAGAGCAAAAATAATATTTTAATACTTTGAGGGGAACATACCTTTAGTCATGATGGACTGCATAGTGATCAGTTTTGTTTAGTTTATATGTCACATTTCACGACTTAAATTCAAGGAGGCTCAGTCTGATTTCTCTGCAGTGATTTTCTGGCTCAAAAAAGCTGTTTCTTCCATGATATCATTCCCCCATCACTATAAGTGCACAACAGGGACTTACAGTGTGTGTGTGTGTGTGTGTATTCACCTCTGCTCCTCGACTTATCCTGGTCTGATAGGTGCTCCGTCCTTGACCGAGTCACTAGCTCCACGTTGGTGGCACTGTAAACCTGAACGCGAGGAAGCACAAAGAGATCACACTCCTTCTTTGCACTTTGTTTTTAGTGAAGCTCCTGTCACCGCATTTGTTTGGGTCACAAAAGCATTTCTTTAGTGTGAACAGCAGCAGGTCAAACTGTGTTGCAGCGCAAGGATGAAGAGTCTCCCCCGGCTTATCTTTGACAGAGCAAACAGCATGCTGTCACTGTGTTTGGTCAGTAATTTCTCATGCTAGTTCCTTGTCTGCGTCTTATAGGGGACAATCCTGAATAAAGTGAATGACTGTGTTCAAAAACACCGTAAAAACGTTCATGTTCTTTGCATTTAGACACTTTCTTCCCTGTGCAAATCAAATGACTTCTGGAAAGTTATTTAAAACTCAGAAGCAGATAATTAGTTCAAACTGGATCACAGAACATTGTACTAAACTAACTTCCAAGTGCTCAGGACTGTGCGTTCGAGCCAGCTTTGCTCTTTCTGAAAAAACATCTGAACTAGGTCAGCCTAGCGGTCGCTCACCTTGGCTTCGTACCCGCTGACCACCTCACTCTTCTCGGAACGCCAGCCCCAGATTCCAGACTTGTTCCTAAACAAGACAGAGATGAAGTAAGGCAGCTCCATGAATGTCTGCAGATGGTTTGCAAACACGAACACATCAAATGCGACTGAGATGATGTTGCTTGTTACCGTTCAAAGGCAATGTTGCGTGTGTTGAGGTGCGTGGAAACGATGGGCGACGTGAGTCTCTGTGCTGTGTTCTCCTGTGATGGCTGCATGGCCGCCAGGAGGGAGGGCGCATCACGAGGAGACAACACGAGTGGCTCTGTGTACACCACCTGCTTCTCGTGGTCCACCTCCATCACCATGGCTCCATCGTCTAAGTAGAGGAGCACGCAGGTGAAAAAGAAAGGCAGACATGCCAACCTGAACTGAGGCCCAGCCACAAGAGGCACTGACTGTCTGCTGATGCTGTTCTAGGAGCATACACACCTCCACCCTTAAAAATGTAGCTGCGTCGCCCTTTCAGCCAAGTCATGTGTTCGAAGCCCAGGAGGGTGGTGTCCACACGGAGGCACGAGCCGCTCTTCCACACGCGGTAGACGTCACTGGGACACACCTTCGACACCAACGGCACTGCGAGGAAGATTCAGGAAGCATTTTAGATGCAAGACACAAATGAGGGAAAGAGACTGAGGCAACCAAACAGGGAATGAGGGAAAGAAAAGGAAAAGAAAAACTGATATACACTGGAAAATGAAATGTTTCTCTGGATAATTTCTATAGATCACTACAGAGTGCATCAACTAATCATTAATGTCATTATAGAAGAATTCACTGATTATAAACTCTATAGAAAAAGGTCACAAAATCACAATTTAGGAACATGATGCCGAATGCTGTTTTTTTATTCTGACTTAGCTATGAAACCAAATGTAACCCATTTATGACGCAAAACAGATGAGTGCAAGAAAACTGCAACCAAACTGTGTCTTCAATGATGCAATGTAATACTGAAATTATGTGTAACTTAATTGATTTATAAGTGGCACTTGAATCAATTCAGCATATTTAATGAAGTCTGATGTACTATTCTTGCAGTTGTTGAATGCCCTCATTGTAACTCGCTTTGGATAAAAGCCTCTGCTAAATGAATGTAATGTAGGAAGTCAACAGGAAATTATCAAAATCCAGTAGTAAAATTCCTGTACCACTGAGACCTGTTTATAATGAGACTGTGGACATTACAGTCTCGCAACAGTGGCTGAACATTATGAATGTCTTGCTCTAATTCAGTCGTTATTGTAAAGAAAACGCACTGAGAGGCATGAACATATTGAGATCATATATGTTTGGAGCTTTTATTGTAAACACTGATACAAAATTGTATGCTGTAAAATGTAATTAAGTGTGAACATGAGCACCTTTGCAGATTAGAGAAGGTAGAGTAATCCAAACACAAGAAATCCCATTGCATGACTGAGTGCTGTCAAATGCACTACAGATGATCGTAGTGGGCTGCATTATGAACCGAACCTGTCTGTTCAGGCCACTGCTTCAAACTGAGCAAACAGTCACGTTTCTGCTGAGCGACAGCTGCTCCCGGGGGAGCTGTCCAACCAGTGCGGTGCTGAAACTGGCCTGTGTGAAAACACATTCATGAGACACACTCACCCCAACTGGTGAACTCCCACTTCATCTCCACGTAGAAGTCCCGCGCCTGGAAGACCCCAAGGAAACTCTCTGATTACTCAGACAAAAGCAAAAACCTTCCAATGAATGGGCTCCGAGTTTACTGACATTTGTGCGTCCTGACTCAATCAAGCTTGAGACTTGTGAATAGGTTAGAGGGACCATAATGAACAAAAGATGCATTGACAAAGCAGCCTAAAACGTTGTCCCAGTGCAATAAACTCTTAACACAAGTTTACAAAAGCTTTGAGGCGTGGCTGAGGTTGTGGTGTGTTGTTTGGGACAACAGGTAGAGTTTAATACCTGGAGGGTTGAAGCTTTTAATCAAATGAACCGCTGTGAAGCAGTTTTACCTGTCTCAGTTTGCTGAGCAGCTCCGGGATGCCGGCCAGCCTCTCAGTGGCACGCTTGAAGTCTCTGTACTGAAGCACCAGCTGCACTAGCTCTGGGTCCCCGGTGCTCACCGCCTCCTGCAAGACTGAGACACACGTCCACATTTAATGCAGATGCTTCTTTATTCCCATGTGAAGTTGGGAGGCACGGCAGAGCACTCACTGGTCCAGCCCTGTCCGTTGCAGTGTGTGGGGTCTGAGGAGTGCCTGAGCAGCACCCGGGTTGACTCCAGGTGGCCCAGACACACGGCCAGCTCCAGCGGGGTGCGCCCCCTCGGATCGAGGCGCTCCACATCCTGCTGCAGAACCAAACACACCAGCAGCATCAGCGCAATGCAGCGCCACCTAACAAACGCATCTGTTTAAAAAACATATAGATATATCATCCGCCAGCCGCAAAACAAACCTCCTGACTCACCTCGTTTTTCTGCAGCTCTCGATCAAGCTCCAGATACTGATTGTTCCAAACCAGAAAATGCAGAGGAAATGCTTCTTGAGCCATGGTTGTCGTCCGCTTGACAGTTAAACAGTAGTAAAGCTATGTTTGCAATTTGATTTCAGCAGCCAGCAGATTGCAGTGACACCACAGCAGACTCGGCACAGCTGGCTAGCTAGCTAGCTCAGTTAACAGCAGAAAATGGGTAAACGGCGAAAGACAGAAGTGCTTCACTGGAAAAACCTGTCACTAAGCAAATCTATCCAAGTGGCTGACGTTAGGCAGCAGACAAACTACAATACCGTGCGAGTATATTTAAATTAGTGGGCTGAGTTAGCTCGGCTAACTCAGCCCACTAATTTGATGTAGTTAACGTTAACTAACAGCTAGCTGAGCTAACGTTAGCTAACTGGCTAATAACAACATTGTTTCCTGCTCCTCTTGACACCTCTTTTCCATTATTCACAATGCAGGAAAACTAATTCAGCCGGACAAAAATGCACCTCCCGAGTCCGCTCATTGTTTCATGATGGATGTGTTCTGGAGAAAAAGAGCAACACGGGTGAAACCTCCGGCTGATAAAGTTGGCTAGCTACCCCGCCGCTACTGCGAGCATCCCCTGTTTATATCGCAGGGTTGTCACGGTCCGTCAAAAATAAAGCGAGATACGGCCTTGACTCCAGTTCCACATCCAGGTCAGTCGAGTCGGGTGCGATTCGATGACAGCTGCTGCCGATTACCCTCAGTCGAGCCTGGCTGCCGATCACTAAACCAGACCGCGTCTGACAAAGTCTGTTACGTCCCCGTGCAAACACACAGGTTCGGTACAATGTAGTATATAATCAGCTGCAGCAGTGCCACTTTTTTATATATTTATTTGTGCGTCGCTTTATTTCCAGGTTATGGAGAGAAGCTGGGTGGAGCCAGGGAGGAGCTGATGTTGGATCTGATCTTAATAAGCTATGTATTACCAGGAAAATGGAGCAACGCCACTAGCGCACCTGTGTGACATGTGCTTTCAGTAAGGATTTGACAGTCATCCATTGTTTATGGTTTTTTTTATTTTTCTTGAAAAATAACACAAATAACATAAAGTGAAAAAGGCTTCTGAAAATAATTACAATGCTACAGGATTCCCGTTTTGATACTCGAAAAGAGGAAAACACATTTACACAAAAGTATATATTTATATACTTATATTCATTTGAAGGGATATGGACAGGAGAGCAGTCTGGGAGGAGACCTTTGATACAGAACCACTACACTTGAAGGGAACAAAGAAATTCGCAATACCCCACCCAAACAAAATCATACATCTCTACATTGATTTGGACAAGGTCATGAAATTTGGTGAAAAGTAGAATTTTTTTTTCATCCATGAAAAGAAAAAGGTGTATCAAAGAGGGGTGGGGAGCAGTTTCATCTAGAATATTAACACTTTTGCTCTAAATGTTGTCTCTGTACAAAAACAAAGCAAGAGGAGTTTGGAAATAATAGCACCTGAAGTCTAACAGTTGTTTGAAGATGCACCATTTACTGACACCCAATCCTTGGCTTATCCCTTGCACGTATGCAACCTGCCCTCTTTTGGGGTGAGGTCTTGTTGCTATGTCGATTGCCTTCTCACGCTGTCTTTTTACCCTTATATACCTGCCACTCGATGTCCATGTATGCTCATCAAGTATGCCACTGCACTACTGTTGCACCCAAGTGCCTTAATAAGCTGAACATACCATATGGTAAACACAGGCCCTTCCTGTCACCCACTTTATAAGTCATGAAGTGAAAGACCCGTCACCTTTAGTTGTCTTAAAGGAAAAAAAAAATCTCAAAGCATAGATGTTGTGCATAAAGCATAAGTCATCAAACAACTTTACTTCTGCTCTCTTGAACCTGACAAAAATATCTTTTTGGAGCAACCAAAGGTAGCTGAAATCAAATGATGATAAATAAGACTTTATCAGCCAAACAGAACAATGCAGTTCTACCACGAGGATGAAACTCAAAAGTCTTTGCTTCTCTCTCTCTCTCAAGGCAGGATAGGAGTCAAGACTGGAGTATCTCCTAAGAAGAGCTGAGCACTTGGTTGTCCACAGGCTGCGTAGGATACAGCTAATTAATTGCCCATGTTCTCCCACTCCTGGCCATGAAAAAAAGAGACTTTTTGCTTTTTCCATACAAGATTATTTCCCAAAAGAACAACAGAAAAAAAACTCCTGAGTCTCTTTGTAGGTACACTGGAAAAACAATTTATATAACGCTGCAAGAAACATTGCTCCAGCTCTGACAACCCCTTTCACCAACACCGGTTAAGTGAGTAAGCACTCCAAGTTTAGACCCCACCCCTCCTTTTACGTGTTGCATGTGAACTTCCCTGCCTGTCTGTGTCCTTTGTGTTACACAGATTCACATCAGGATCAGCTCTCTTGCCTTTGAACCTCGAATCACCTCTGCAGTCAGAAGAGGAGGGTGCTTAGGATATCCTCTGGATCAGTTTTTCATCTGATAGGCAGTAGAGCGTGTTGACCGACAGCTCGGAGATGAAGGCCTCACACGCCTTGCGGGAGACACCTTTACAGCCTCGCAAGTCGAGCAGTGAGATGCAAGAGAGGCGGCGGAGATACTTCAGACATGTGTCTGTCAGTTTACTGCAGCCTGGAAAAGAAGAAGGTACACACACACACACATTAATACTAGTGCAATAAAACTAATGTAATGTGTGTTCCTAAAAATTACTTTTGTGTCTCCCATATGAGCCATTCCCATCAATCTCTCACCTCCGAGGTTGAGCTCTGTGAGCGTGTTTCGGGTGGACGAGCCCACTGCAGTCAGCAGGTTGATGGAGTTGTCGGTGAGGCTGTTGCAGTGGGAGAGGTCCAGTTTTGTTAAATGGGGCATGTGGCGGATCACCAGGCGCAGAGTGGAGTCACTGATGTCCAGGCCTGCCAGTCGCAAACACTGCATGGTCCGCAACTGACTGCGATTGTCACAGCCTGGAGTCGAGGGGTTATTTGGGAAGAGGAGGGGGGAAAAAAAAAAAAAAGTACATACATTTTTTTGGGAGTTTTCGCAAAAGCAGTTAATGAAGAAAAAGGCAAATTGGAAGTAGAACAAGAAGAAAGGCAAATGGTATAAAGTAGGGGAAAATAACAAGCCAACTAAAATTAACAGCTGATGATTGATATCTAGCAATGAATCTGCAGCCTCGGAGGCTACTCTTTCCTCACCTGGAGGGGTGACTAGATCCCTGATCTGAGGGTCTTTTACTCCGTCTGCATACCGCAGGTCCAGAGAACGGAGGAGAGGGCAGCCAGGGGAGCAGAGTGCTGAAATAGATGACCAGGAACAACCTGCCAGCATCAGATCCTTCAGCCCTGCAAAAACAGAAGGTTTAGTGGTTTAGTGTCAGTGGACTGGTTTAAAATAAGGACACAAACAAGCACAATCTGTTCAGGCTGATGAGTCCGCATTCTTTTTAATTTTAGGAAAACAACCTTTAAAACTGAAATGTCCTTTTTTTATACACATACACTAAACAAGGTTGATTGTGTTATGTTAGAGTATACAACTTCTTTGGTGCATTTGACAACCCTGGGATTTATAAAATTCTGAAAGATTCAATAACAACAATAATAATCTTTATTTGTATAGCACCTTTTATATAAGAAATGCAGCTCAAAGTGCTTAACAACAACAACAACAACAAAAAAAACTACAGCACCAAGTGGTTGACTTAAAACAAAAAGACAGGGATAGAATCGCATAAGTAATGGTAAGAGGCATGATCACAACCCCCTGTGCTTGCCTCTCTACTCCCTGTTAGATTTTGGATTGATTCAAAAATTGTATTGCTTACTTTTAAGGCCTTACAGTGCATCCAGAAAGTATTCACAGTGCTTCATTTTCTCCACATTTTGTCATGTTACAGCCTTATTCCAAAATGGAATAAATTAATTATTTCCTCTCAAAACTGTACACACAACACCCCAGAATGACAATGTGAAAAAAATGTTTTTGAAATGTTGGCAAATTTATTAAAAATAAAAAACTAGGATATCACATGAACATAAGTATCCTCGGCCTTTGCTCAATACTTTGTTGATGCACCTTTGGGAGCAATTACAGTCTCAAGTCTTTTTGAATATGATGCCACGAGCTTGGCACACCCATCTTAGGGCAGTTTCGCCCTTTCCTCTTTGCAGCACCTCTCAAGGTTCTCCTCTCTCCACAGAGGAATGCTATAGCTCTGACTGAGTGTGTGCTTGTATGTGTATGTGTTTACATACCAGGCAGGCGGCCAACCAGCCAGTTCAGCTGCTTTTTAGAGATGTTGGTCCAAGAGAGATCAAGCGTGACCGGCTGTCTCTTTATGATGCCTGTCAGGGCCTGAGGAGTTACGGTGCGTTTGATGCTCAGGTCAATCCGTGCCCAAAGCCGCTTGTCTAAGCACCTGCAGACAACCACAAGCTCATGAAGAACACATCCATTCATCTAATTATCTCTTTGCAGAGCGACATGACCCACTGACCGTTCACAATACTTTGCTTATATAAATACTGTGGAGTTTGAAATAAAATAAAAATATAAAATAGGCTTTGATTGCATTTTAGCAAATTCAAATCTGGTCTCAAATCCAATACCTTCTGAATCTTGAATCTCATTAACTTTACCTTTCAGCATCTGCAAGAAACCTAAGGCAAAAATAACAACTCAAAGATGTCAAATCACCTTTTGTTGATTGACAAGGCAGAAACAGCAGTTTTTAATGTTCACAGTACATAACTACAGCCTGAAAATGATATGAGCAGCAGAATATAAGAAATGTTAACAGCTGTAGCCTGCAAAACTTTACCAGCCACTTACTCTGAAATGTATAATGTGTGTGTAATGATTCACACCTATTAAAATAATCAGATTATGATGTGATTAAAAATCTCGAAATTCTCAAAGTTAAACTGTTGGATTCTTAAATTGAGGAGAGGTGATCAGATAGATTATTACTTTAGAGAGGAGTCACCAATCTGTTGGTCTGCTGAACTCGTCCATAGACTGTATAAAACATAGACGTATTCACCCATAGGTTTCTAAAGAGCCAATATGAAAGCTCAGTGAAAGTGCCTATGGCTGTTGCAACTTTGGCAACGCCTGATTCCGCCAAATTCCCGGCTCTCATCCAAAAATGGACAAAGACGTGGAGCTGAGGCAGGCCAAATGAAGATTAGCTGTCACTCAAAGCAGTGATGCCCATAGTAATGCCTAAAGCTTAGCCTTAACATAATTCAAACACGTGACTTAGACAAAAAAAAAAAAAAAAAATCACCCCCCACACAGTTGTCATCAACAGGGAAATAAGCTATAGAGAGCAAAGCTGTTTTCTGTGACAGGCTGTTAACATGTTTCTTTTTGTAAAGTTGGACATTTCAATATGGTGGTCTATGGACACAGACTCGCTTTCGGAGGCAGCTTCAAGTGACATCAGCTGCACAGACCACATTAACCAGACAACAGACAAACTTTTCATTTCAGCCGTGATGCAATTAATGTTAATTAGCTAAAGCTGATCTGATCTGCTGCAAGTGATGCTCAAAATGAGAAGCCCGCAACCTTCATGTTTGACATTGTTCTTTGCTAAAAAAAAAAAAAGGTCTTACCATTTGTACCAGTTCTTGCAAACAGCCATGCAGACGCAGAGATCTGCTCGACTTAAGTAGCGGAAGACAGACACCCACACCTCCCTCTCACAGCCCGGCCCGCTCCCACCGTTCTCCCTGTCTGCCTCGCTCCCTCCTTCCTGCAGGGCGGACAGAGGGATGCGGAGATGAGGAAGCTCAGTAGATGAAGAACAGGAGGCACCATTGCTCAGTTTAGCTGGCCTGCTCTGCTTTGTTCTGTTAGAGGCCTCCGCCCTCTCTGGGTGGGAGGTACGAGTGTCTGTGTGTCCACTGCGAGTGTGTGGTGGTGTGTGCCTATTGGAGTGCTGATCAGGACAGGGGCCACGATTTCTAATGGGGGGTCTGACGAGGGCTCTGGCCTGGTTGTGTATTGTGGAAGTGGCAGTTTGAGGGGCAACAGCCTCCAATTTGGGGACAATTGCTGATGGGTCCTGCCTGGCCCTGGTTGGCTTTTGGAGTGTCACTTTAAGATATGAGCCGTCTTTGCCCCCCGTTTGACTGTCCTGCTCCATCTCCTCCTCGTCATCCTCCTCAGCACCATTTTGGTTGGCCATCTCTCCCCCGTCCTCTTCTCTTTCTTTGGCTGCTCGTCCTCCATGCCTTGACTGTGGCTGGTTCTCTTTATCCAATCCCCTCCCACTGATCTGCCCCCTCTCTTCTTCCTCGTCGCTGCTGCTGCTGTTGGTGCTGCTGCTGCTGCTGTCCTCGCTCTCCTCCTCCAACTCTCCATGGCTTCTACCACTTCTGATTCCTCTTCCTGCTCCTCCTCCCCGCAACCTCACCCCTCTTCCCCTCCCTCTGCGGGGCTCTCCCTTGGACTCAAGTTCCAGACCAAAAGACTGCTGCTGCTGGAAGGACCCTGTCCCTCCTGGAGAGCTGAGGTAAGGGGAGCCACTCACCCAGGTGGAGCCCCGGCCTCTGCCCTGAGATAGTCTGCTGGTTGGAGAGCGCAGCCGGGACAGCAATCTGGAGCCCAGCAGCCTTGAAGAACGATCTAGAGACGACTGTTTCTGTTGACAAGAAAAAGGACAAAAAGTGTGGCAGATGAGAAGAAGATAAGACATGTTTCAAATAATAAAACCAGTGTTAGGAATGCTTCGGAAAAACTTTCACAACTTACTGCTGCATCACAAATGCACTGATGTTTAAATGCACAGTACTTACTGTACTTTACTTAAAAAAAAACGTGGATGAAATGCATTTTTGACAAACCAATATATTTGAATCAAACTACCTCCTGGAATAATACCACGTATAGTGCAAAAATAAGTGAATTACTTACCGTTAGGATTTTGCTGCGCTCCAGTTTTATCTGCAATATGTAGAAAAGAGGTTGGGAAATGAGATAAATGTCAAATAGAGATAACACACACACACACAGTTTTTATCGACTATTTCAAGTCTGAGGAAGTGCCAAGATCATATCTGAGGCACCTATCAAGCCAGTTTCAGGGTGCAAGTTTCATCAAGGTAACATTTAGCATTTTAGATCTTCAGCGAGTAAGAAAAGATCAAAATAAGACTCTGTGTAGCTTTCTTACTAAAGGACCAGCTGAAATTTCCGTGCATTAAAATCTTGAAGCTTTTAAAGGCTTCTAAAACTGAAAATTAAGAACTGGAGTGTCACATATCAAAATGTCATGTTCATTTAAGTTCTTGTTAGAACATGTGTACATGCTGAATTGTTGTTCAAATGCTTTAAATCAATACAGAACTGTTCTTACTTGCTTTTATCATTAAAAGCAACAGAAAATTCAGAGCACGCTTCATCTAAATCCTGTTAAGCTCTCCATCTCACCCTCTTCTTAAGTCTGAGTTCCAGTGCACTTGCTCTTTTGCGGTTCTGTTGATGCTGCAGTAGCAGTTTCTGAGAAGGTGGCGGTGCTGTGGGAAGGGATGGGGGTCTGCTACGTCTCCCTCGTTTCACCCCCTCACCTACGCCAATGCCTTCTCGGTATGCAAGTTTGGACGGTGGCAAGGAGGTCGAGCCTTCTGACTCCTCACTTTCCTCATCGCTGGAAGACTTGTGTGGGAGAGACGGGAGGGCATGGTAGGTGGGGTTGGAGAAGAAAAGGTGTCATTCCAAATTTGAATATCATCATTAACCATAGAGCGACTGGTTGAAGTTTTTGAGAAAGGAAACTTTGCTGAAAAAGCAGAAGTGTTCTCTAAATTTCATGAACAGAAAGAGAAACAAAGGGCAAGTGGAGGTGAGAAGTGTGTGTTTGTTACCTCTGATGCTGAGTCTTTGCCTTGGTAACATTTGGGACATTCCCAGCAGCTGGGCAAGTCCTTATTGATCTTCCCCTCACCAGGTTCCTGAAAGATAGTTAAAGATTTGAAATAGTAACAACCATGACTGACCGATAAACGGCAGAAAAAAAACATGCAATCTTTGGGTAATGTTTTCAGTTTATAGCCTTCACTATGTCTCAAACAGAATACCTTAATGCAATGACGATGGGCAATCTGCGAGCAGACGGAGCACTCCATGAGTGAGTGAGTGCTCGGATTTGATTCATCTGACTCCCCTTCTCCACATATGGCACATCGCGCTGTGTTTGGCAGGGCAGGCTGGAGGAATAAATTAATGTTAAAGACCTCTTGAGTTGTAAAAAAAATATTCAACATTGCGTTTGACATCAGCTATTCAATACAATTTTGAGTTATCACCCAAACACTTTCTTCTAGTATACACCATGCACAGATCTACGGCAATATTTGCTTCCACACATACAAAGACGATGAGGAGTATTCCAACTCACTGCTAGACACTGTCTCATGATACAGCCCTTCTTCATGCGTCCAGGCCCTCCAAACTTCCTCATGTCGTGGCAGTAGTGGCAGGTGCCACACTCCTTCCTGCAGCAAGCAGCACAGCGCTTGCATCTCACCCGTCTGCGCCTCAGGGCAGAGATGGAGGAGCGTTTGGTGGACCTCTGACCGAGAGGCTTGTGGAGGGTGGGGCCCAAGCGAGGACGGTAAAGGACAGGGGGAGGAGGAGTTGGGGGCTGGTACCATGTTGGCTGTATGAGTAACATCAGCAGGAATAACAAACAGAAAAAGTAGGTTAGAATTGTGTCCTGCAAATACATAACAGGCAGCGGCCATGGCCATGAGCTGGAAGGCTCATTGATTCTTTATTTTCAAAGTGATCAAACAGCAGCTAAATACACAATGACATTTTATCTTACTTGACAACACTGACAGTGTATTTCAATATCAACTATTGAGGAAGAAAAGAAGATTAAAAACAACTGAAGCACTTATTCTACAGATATAATCATCACTATGCAGAGATAAGCTGTTATGTATTCCCAGCTTGCTGAAAGTTTGCAAAAATTTGTGTCTTCTCACCCTCTCAGGCCACCTGACAATGGGCTCTCCAGTGTAGGACAGCTTGGGGTCATCATTGGCATGCTCCTTCAGAAGAGCCTGGACAAGTGTAGAAGAGAAAATATTACATATATCTGGACTTCTACCATGGCACAGCACCATACAAGCAGTAGAAGCACACTTTGTAGTATGTGTTTGAATATAGTGTAGCTAATGTGAGGTCACTGTGAGACGAACTGCACAAGGCGACACCCACCCTCATGTCGTCGAGCAGGGCTGTGGCATCCCTGATGCCTGCAGGGACACACTTTTTGTGAGGTGGCAACTCCTCCAGCTTCCCTAAGAGGTTACACAATCCCTCCAGCTCAAAGGTAGTCAGCACATGCTGAGGGGTGGTAACTTCAGCTACCTCTTCTTCTTTGACTTCTTCCTTGAACTCAATCATCTGGTTTTCATTGTCACTGTCAACTCCATTGGAGGTGCCATTCCCGCTGTGATCAATCGTTTCAAGGTCAGCCTGGGTCAGTCCTGAAAGGAGAGACGGGACACAATAGTAGAAGTTCATGTCAGTGATGGATTAATTTATGTGAGAAACAGAAAAAAAATGAGAACAGCCATGTTTTCTTGTGTTCATCTGCCCTCACCTATGCCTAGGGAGTATTTTTGGAACTCAGGAGTGAGGTGGGAGGTGTTGGTCAGACAGTAAAGGTATCTCTCCAGGACATACCAACACATCTCATAGTAGAACGGGTAGCGGAACTTTGGTGGCACCTAGAGGAAGAGGACAGAAACAGATGGAGGAAAAATATTGTAATAAACGTATGCATCTTCGAGACCATTTTCAGTCAAATATCACCATGACACAATAAAATGTACACTATGTTGCTTTAAGACAAGTTTTTTTTAACATAAATATATTCCTTAACAAACTGCTCTTAGGCAGTTCTTCTTCATCAGAAGCATTGTGACTTGTCTGACTCAGGTGTCCAGTTGCTACATCAAAGAAGAGGGAGGCACGCATGGCAGTGCGATTACTTAAACTTATATGTCTACTCATGTTCAGTTCCACAGCCTCATGTATGAGGCACCAATCCAATGCTATAGTTCAGTATCAACGATGATACAGACGTTATGTGGTAGATTGGGTATCAACCATGACTTGACCAATCTACATTAAATATAGTTCCTTGTTTCTTCTTCACTCTAAAATTCAGTGTTTTCACTGGCAGATAATTAATTCATTCCAAGTTCACTGCGGCTTGGTTTTCAGCGCTGCAGCAAAACCCTGGTCTCAAGTTTCCTTTCATAAAAATTACTCTACTGAGCTCTACTCTGCGAGGTACACAGATTTTAAATCTAAGATGAGGACAGCACCAGTATCAGATCTTTACTCAGTTACCCTGAGTTTAAATATTGGAATTGGTAGTGGGAGTGAAAAAACAAACAAAAATACAGTGCATGCCTAGCTTTATGGGTGTTAAAGATTCTTCGAATCAAAGTGACATAGTTGAAAAAGGATTCTCTCACCAGTTTTTCTATGGTGAGTAATTCCACAGAATAAGACTCTGAATCATGGCTTGCATAATCACATAATCTTAAACCATCATCAATGTGTGTCAAGAGGACAGTTATATATAAACAGCAGTAATAAGTCTACAGTGAATGTGAGGTGCTGCTTACCCGTGTGCGATCCTCAATGCTGTAGATATTGAGCTGCATGGGGATGTTAAAGCTGTGGAGAAAATTCCCCCCAAACACCAACGTGTCCTCTGGGGTGTACACGGCGTGGATCCACCCTACGACATACAAGGCACAGGATGCTGGAGGCATGTTGTGGTAGAGACAGTGCATGTGACTGTGTATGCTATATGTCTGTATGTGTCACTGCCCTGTTACAGTAACAAACCTGATGGGATGATGAAGGTGTTGCCTTGCTTGAGCTCTATCCTCTGGCAGTCATGACACTTGTCCCCCAAGAAGATGTCTCCCTGTTTTCCTGATAAGACCCAGTTCTCATACATCTCCAGGTTCTGTGGTGTGGGTGGAATCAGCCAGAACACCTGCAGGGGTGATGGGTAGGATGTGTGAAAGGTTGTGTATATAGTCTGAAGTCAATAAATACAAAAAAGAAATGTCTGTAGCATTCATGTGCATTTACAAGATGTTAACTGAGAGTTGAAAAGGAAAAAATAAGCCCAGTGTTAGCCCATAATAACATTTACTTTTTATTCTGGCAGCATGACTGAAAAAAATGACTGCCTCTAATCACAACTAAAAAGTTTACACAGGGTCACTACAGGCAGCCAAATTTTAAAATCTCTTATTCCTGCGTGATGCGACACCCAAACTGACCTTTCCTCCTCGCAGGATGTGATACCAGACTGAAGTGCCTCCAAAGTCGATGTGGAAATCTGTGAAGCAGCCTTGCACACTCATGAGACAGTACCTGACGAAGGTGGAGCAAGGATGGAAAACACACAATGTGTTTTCAATAAAATCAGTCAGACTATAAAATAAATTGAATTAATTGATTATCACTGATGTAGGAGATGTGATCAGACGGGTCTTGTAACAGTTGCACAATGAAATTCATACATTTGTGGTTTACTCACTTCTGTACTTTGGGATAGTGCATGTCAATGATAGCATTAGTGGAGTCTCTCTGTCTCTCCTTGAGATGTCGAGGCCACATGTTGTCCACCCAGTCAATAAGGTCCACCTGGATAATTAGGAGAAGAAAAGTATTTAAAACATACATTTGTCCAGTCTGCACCAAACCCAAGACTGTTAGTGATGACTGACACCACTTTCTGTGTGTAGACAAATTGTTATTACTGTGTCCAATCCAAAGCTCTACAGCCATCGAAGCAGCAGTTGTTGTAAAACTGAGGTCTGAAATCGTGTGAATTCTCACCGACGCCGGTCGTTTGACCAGATTCTCCAGCCTGGTGTGGCTGAACTCCAGGCTGATGACATTGTAGAGTTTTTCTCTTTCTGATGGCGGCGTCTCATAGTAGCGTCGCCACTGAGCCATTGACATCTCAATTCCCTTCTGGGTGTTCACATCCATCACGTCTACAATGCGTCGACTCCCTGCATGAGAATTAGAAGGGGTTCAACAAGTGAGACCACTGTAATTACATCCAAATTCATTGTCCTTAAAATTATTAAATATTCATGTGTGATATCCATTATTTCTCTTTCAAATGCCCAGCAACCACAGCCCGAACAATACTGGATTTCTCGGGCAGATACTGATATTTGGGAGTTTAATGAAGCCAATAACAATACATTGGCTGACAGTGACTTTTTCTACTTAACATAAACAAAACAGTTCCCTTAGATGTCTTTTTGTTTTGTCTTTTAAACTTGTCAGTGATCTCTGGTGGACAAACTATGTAATGGTGACACAGTTTCTAAATGATCTCAGACTTAGTTTAGCATAACCCTTGTGCTGTTTCTTGTTACTTATCGGCCAGCATATTCACCAGTACAGATACATCTGCATTATGTCTGATGTCTCAGCCTGGCTGATTTATCATCCAGCTCCACCGGCAAAAGGCGTTTGGTGTGTCACATTTTGTGTCGAAAACGCAAAGCCATTTATTTTTAAAGGGCATTAAACAGTAACTTACCAACAAACAACTTGACATCACTCACACTGAAATCAGGGTCTGGCATTCTGTCAGAGAGAGGCAAAGCTGTGTGATTTTTTTGTACATTTTTTTTTCTCCAGACAGTCAAACAGGTGTATTGGCATTTTCTACTAACAGATTGAAAAATTAAGAGAAATATTATCTCCACATAACAAACTAAAAAATATGATAAGATGTGTTTAGACAAGAGTAATTTGTGATTAAAACAGTAAATGCTACTTACTGTATGCCAAGGCCATCCCCTGTCTCAAAGATAATGGGGTCTCTGAGCCCTTCTCTCTGGATGTATTCAAATGTGAAATCTAGAAAGGAGACACACAGACACAGTTATACGGTCTTCAAAAAACCCCAACTTTTACGACAGCAAAATTTACATTGACCAGTATGAATTGGCAGAGGCACTTTTATCCAATCAACACAATGGTGAATTTCGCAGTATTAAGCAACACAGCACATAGAACAAACAGCAAGCATTCATTTCCTTTAGGTGGCATTAGATATGTTCAGGTATGGTTTGATTGAAATAATCTTCCAAAAATCTCTTTTAATTACTCGTTGAAACCTCTCACCTTTACCCTCCATGTGTTTGATCAAATCAGAGTTAAACCTGATGCACTGCAACTTTTCATCCAGGTCGAATGTTCGTTTCCCTTCGATTTCATCATCTGAGATTCCATCGTCCTGGTAGCGGCGCCGTGTACCTGTGCGCTAAGGACAACAGAAGGTTTCTGTTAACCTCTACATCAGATATGTAGTGAGCAACAGAAAGAGGACAGGAGGACAGGGTTGGAAAAACTGGCAGCAAGAGATATGGGATGTCTTACTGCATTGAAGATATTTCAGTGCCATGACAAAGCTGAGTTGAAGCAGCCTATTAGAGGGACAGCAATGCTGATGTCAACATCTCACGTATGTAAACAGTTATATAATAAAAGGGAATTTAGGGATATGCTTGGAAAGAAAAACATGAAAGCTGTAAATTCTAGGAAGTGCGCTCTAAGTCACGACCTGGAAGACAACTAGCATTGCGTCACTAATTTTTCCCCAAACTATTCTTGGTATGAAAACTCAGCTACTGAGTGACTGGTCCTGAGATGCAACCAAACAGCAAGCTTTGAATCTAACATACATACATTGCTTAATGTATTTTTAAAACGTTCTTATTGAAGTCTAATTGCTAAGATATGAGGTGACACCCATGGGAGCTGTCCCTTAAATCTCAGTGATAAAAAGGAATGAAAGCTGCCATTTGTGACAATGCTAATAAAATCACAATAAATCAAACCTAGCTGATCAGTCAGCCAGATACCAAATAAGTTCATGTGGGAACCAAACAATACAGCATTACAATAGCAGGGGTTAATCTTCCACACGCTGCCCCCCTTTTACTCCCCTCCTGCCATTCATCCTATGCAGAACTGCCTGGCTAGACAGATGGATCAAGCACAACACCCCCGCTCTCAGATCTCCCCACCCCCATCCTTTACCACAAATGTGGTATTATCTAAACTCTTCACTTTCATAACCGAGGGCTGCACAGTTCATATATATTTGCTACTGGAAACAATTCAATATGAGCGCAACCCACACTGATGTTTTTACTTAAGGTAATAAAAATGATTAAGGGAATCAATGAATTACATTTAAGTAGCAATTTACTGCATGCTTCTATTAAGTTTTGATGTGTTCAACAAACAGGCCTACACATGCTTTCCACAGCTTATCAACAATGGCAGGGACAAAAAGGCCGTATAACATATACATTGATTGATATCAATATCAATAATACCACTAGTATCAGTATTTATCTGCCAGAGCGCACACTAGGAAGTATGAAAGCACTGGGTTAATTACTTTACATCAAAGGGATAAAATTGTAAGGAGGTGAAACAAGGTCACACAGCACAACTACTGACAGGTTAGACGGTGAACTTGACTCTTTCTTGAACCCGAAGTCATTCGACAAGTTCATTACCCTTATTATTGTGGTACACAAAACAGAGAGGACCACTGCCATGACACAATGTGCCAAAAGAAAGTGGGCCATTACAATCAAGCACAATAATTATAATACACATCAGTTCGTGAGTACGAACATGGCTAACGTCACACACAACTTCAGATAAAAACGCTTATCTGATGCATTGTAAACATAAAACAAGTGTTCCGGGGAGCTAAGTTAGCAGTTTGGTTAAGTTACTCACCAGGCGTTTGCTGTACCGTGTGTTAGGATCCTCCATCATGTCTACAAAAAAATAAAGTTTCGAGAGTTACACTGATTAAACAGCGATTCGGTGTTGAAATGTTTCTGTGTTTTTACATTTTGCCGGACAGAAACACACACCTCTCTAGGAAGCTAGGTAGCCCTGCTAACGTTAGCCAACAGTGTTGCTTTAGGCAGCAAGCTAAGGTTAGCAACACATAACATTTACGTTGAACTTACGTCCCTGTATGAAGACAAGTGCCGACTAGACCAACTACCTTTTAACAGGAATATTCTGAAGCAATATGTCTATTCACTGGCGTCATTTAACTGGCGTTATCGGCTAACGTACACTAGCTCAGTTGACAATCCCTTTCATAAGTCGTCGGCTAACATTGACGCGAGCTAGCTAGCTGACATTAGCCTCTATACGGCAGTTGTAAGCTTCTTTATCATTCCGTTACCTCTGCGTTTTAACTCCTTTTAGCCGTAACGTTAGTGGTCAAAGTAATGTTCCCCAACTAGAGCGTCTCAGGCCTCTCAGGTAAGTTTCTCCCCATGTTATGTGATAACAGCTGTGTATATTGTTATGTTTATTATTGTGCGATAAAGTTAGGACGATTCGACGCTTCGAGCCGCCATTTTCAGCTGGTCAAAAAACACACACATACACGCAACACCCCCACCCCCCCTAAAAAAAAAAAAAGCCAATGACCCAACCCCCTACTTACTCCAATGCTCCAACAAATTAGCATAGAGCCACTCTCATTGGATGATGCATGTGCTATTTAAACAAGATTAGAATATGTAAATATACAGGTATACTTGGTTTGTCTTCCCCGGTTTGACGGAGGAGGGTGGATTTTTTTAAATTGTGATTTATTTTTTTATTGTTCCCAGTTCCAGAAGAAATATTCTGATAATTTAGGTGGTGTGGCAATCCGAAAATATAACATACTACACTACAAGGTCCTGCAAAATTTCATGGAAGTTCAGAAGTATTAGCGACAACATGTAGGCCTACTCAAAGCATTAAAAAAAGACACTCATCATCCATAACTGGCTGTATTAGCTCATAGTTGTTAGCGAAGCATTTGCATGTAAGCAGCATTTGAATGCTGAAAAAATAGTCTCATAAAATTGAAACACTCAAGTAAAGTGCCCACAAACTGTACTTGTATGCAAATTTCATTGACATCTCCATGCTCCATGACAATAAAGGAAATCTTGAATCTTGAATCTTAACTACAGTACTTGAGTTAGTGTATTTAGTTACTTTCCACCACTCACAAGTTCTCATGTATAATTACATTTTCGGAGAACTATTATTGTTGTTGTTGTTGTTGTTGTTATCATAGTAAGTAAACTATACTACACAGTACTACACTGTTTCTATTTTTGCAATTCCTATATTGTTATACTTATATTGCAACTGTTAGTGCTGTTTTATATATGTATATCTACACATATGTGATACAGTATAGTACACACAGTATGGACTTGTACATATCATTTTAACATATATTACAGATACTGCTTTAGATTACAGTCATATATCTTCACATTATGCATGCTTGTTTTCATTTTTCATAACTGCATAATAAAAAATAGCTAAATATTTTAAAGATATACTAGAAATCTTGTCTAACTTTTTTTTTTTCTACTAACCTACCATTCTTGTGCTTTTGCTATGAAGCTAAATTTCCCTCCTGTGGAGTAATTATCTTGTCACTGCGCCCCAATCCTGATCATCCTTCGAGCACGAAGAAAAAAAACGAACGCACCCTTACGTAGACTCCGCCCCACGTGGTGTTGATGGGCCGGGCCTGCTTCTTGTTAAGCAGAAAAGGCGAGATGGGGGATGAAATGAGGTCACGGAAGCTTTTCATACACGGATGTTATGTCGTGCATCGCCATACATTTGCTGCAACTTTGACTCAAAGAAAAACAGGGACAAGTTACATCGGACGATGGTCTGACAGTGAAAGCTGTCGGGCCGGAGAAAGCCAGTCAGGACGAGTCCCTCCATGCGAACAGGCCATCAGCTGATCATGTAATAAACCCCCAGCACAAGAATTGAAGCGTACGCCAACACTTGGTACAACGCACAGAAATCTTTTATTACATAACAGGTTTTACTGGGTTGACACACAGCCAGTGAGCGAGTGACAGGCGCTCTTACAGAAAAAAAAAACATCAGTACAGGCAATTCAGCAGCACAGACATACAGACAGAGCACACACAACGAAGTCACGCACAATTTATTCAAATTATAACAACAAACAAGTCAGAAAATAATACTTAATTGGACATCTTTGACCAGAGAGCATAATAATGTGAATCTGCATAAATGGACTTTTGGATCACAGACTGCACAAAAATCACCTTCATGCATTTTTGCTTAAATTAATTCTTTTTAATCATTTCCTGATAATTGTAGTTCCTCTAAATATGATTGTCCCCTCAATGCACCACCAGGAGGCGACAGACTACGGCCGACCAGAGATGTCCAAAATGATTCAAAGTCTCACGTTGAGCCATCTGGTTGTGATCATGCAGACTGAGAAAAAGCTACACATTTATAACACGTTTCCAAACACTCCATACAGCAAGAAATAATTTAAATTCTAATGATTAATAGAGGGGTAAGTGCACAGGATTGATATGGATCAATTTCTAATACCTTATTAGTTTTTTAAACAGATTGAAATCATGGTGAGGGTAAAAAAGAGGGAGCACCTCAGGAAATTTTCTTTCTCTTGAAACCCCGTTTCCCAGAAACACTCTACAAAGACAAAAGCAAAAAAAAAAAAAAAAAAAAAAGAAGAACAAAATGTGAAAGTGTGAAAGAAGAGAATTCAGTGTAATGGCTGATTCAGGTGTTTTACCTGTGTAAAACCTTTTATGAGAAGAAGCTGTAGAGATAGGAGAACCCAACGATTCCAATGATGGCGCAGCACAATGTAATCATCATCTTTTTCTGTGGATTTAATCCAAAATAGACAGTAATCAGACAACAGCAATCACTGGACTGAGGCTTTAATTCATGAGTTGTAGCCAAACACGATGCAATTATTCACATTTATGGACACACTGGTTTGAGGAAATGACTGAGCGAAAGGAGAACAAAGGGTCTCAGAGGTTAGGGTGTGTGTATTTATGTGTAAAGAGACAGGAAAGGTGAAGAAAAATAAACTCTCTTACCTCCTCTTCCGCACCATTTTTTTTTTTAAAAAGGCATCAACATGGTGGTTAACATTCTGCATCAAAAAATATGCTGACAACAGCTACTGCATCCCATAAAAAAAACATGCACACAGCTCTTATATAACATGCAGTCATCAAAAAGTGTAAAAATTTCGTTACATATTTATGAAGCATGGCAGGACAGGCAGGCAGGCATGAGATCGCAAAGTAAACACGAGTCAACCAGCCATTAAAAAACATAAAATCTTTAATTTCCATTAAAATCATTGGCACCTTAATGTAAAAGTGTACACAGAATTCTTCACCTTCTCTTATTGCAGCCCGTGCTGATGGCTGACGTGGTGTGAAGAAAAAGGCTTGAATAGAAACATTAGGATTGAACTTTTAAGGACAGAGGCTAAAAGAGCAGATTCAGGCTCCAATCTCACAGAAACAAAGACTTCCCTCAGAGATGACGGCCTTCATAACACACAGCACATTTTCTGTCTCTGTGCTACAATATACGTGTTGGATTATCTTGGCTCTCCTCTTTCATGACTGGACACCGTGTCTCTGATACAGTCCTTGTTTGCACAGCTGGAATCACCTGCTTTAACTGACCTATTAACGCCTCTGGGTGACAACATCTACACTCCTTCTACCAAGAAGACAAGGCCTAATGAAATGATGATGACCAATCAGAATTAAACTCAGTTCCTAATTTATGAGGTACACACAGCTAAAACTAATGCAATCCAATAAAAACCTTAATTTGGTTTGGTTTATTGACATACACTTGCATAATAAAACATATCAGATTTTGTCATGGATAGATAAAATTGAAGTTTATGCACAAAATTTCAAGACTAAGACTAGGGAATGTGCCGATTCTACTTCATGGTCTTTTTGGAAGTTGTACTCAGTGTTGCTGTTGAACTGTATGAATTTCAGACAACTGTACCTAATAAACTAGCAGCTGAGTTGTAAAGTATATCTAAAGTCCATTTACACCTCATCCTTTATGTGCAACGTCATCAAAAGGTAGAATATATATACTATTCTGGCTCTTAGGGGGGAAACGATAGTGTTACTACCAATCTCTCTTTGGCATTAAAACACTATGTTTTTTACAGCATTTTAAAAGGGAGACAATCCTGTCTATATTTGCAAAAGGTCAAGAGGGCTAACATTGTAATAGTTAAGCAAAGATACAAAAGCAAAGGTCCTAGCTGTTGCAGTGTTTAGATAAATCTTCAAGCAAGGAATGCATGTTTATCCCCCGAGCTTGTATCTCTGTCCTCTTTTTTCTTTTTTTTTTTTTTTTGCTTGTTTGCTTATCTTAGCTCCACCTGTCCATGAGATGTGTTTCCATGAGCACCATCCTTCACATTTAAAAATCCGAACCACTGGGCTCCTTGTTTTGAAGAATCATAAGCGAGCATACCGATCCTCTTCAAGTTTAAGAACCGCGGCACATTCAGGGCAAGATATCGACAACACACAATATAATAATTCTGTTATTTACATGATAATCTGAATAATTACAGAAATAAGACATTTTGAAACGTGAAAGTGCTGGAACCCCGTCAAAAAACAACATAATCCCAATACAGTGAACATACAGTAGCTAGCATGTTGATCACAAAATGTGTCAAGGCTCATAAACGTAAGAAATAATGATGCGGGAGGTGATGTGCTTCTACAAGGCCTCACAAACTTCTGATGACAAACACTTCCAGGCTGATTCTTTGGCACCAAGTGTTGAACAATGAAATGTTTACTGACACTGGGGTGATGTCATGATTTTTCAATTCCCTTTTCCCCTTCGCAGAGATACAATAGGTACTGTACCTCATGTCAGCTTCAGTCTCATTTCCTCATTTGCAGCAGAGCATCCTCAAACTGTCCAAACCACCTGAGGGAGTCAAACAGACTCCCACAGACCAGGAAGGACGGTTCTGATTGGACAAAAAGTTTTTATAATCATCACAAGTCTCTTAGGTCTTCTTCTTCTCAGAGGGCAAACATAGCATTCGACCTTCAGGTGTTTTTTTCTTAACTGACGAGTTGTACATCTGCGGGTTAAACATTGTTATATCCATATGGAGTGATTATAAGTCTTTATCTTTGGCGGCCAGCTGGTGGGCGATGATGATGATGATGAATAGACTGATGATGGCAACAGGACAGCGGTCCTGCTATAGTGTCTGGGTGAGGATAACAATGAGGAGGATGACAACAATCACAGCACAGACCACACCGATAATGATCATCTTCTACAGAGAGGGAGATACAGAGAGAGAAAAGGGGGAGAGCAGTGTTAATGTTGGGAAACGTGAGCACTGAAATGAGCCTGCAGACCAAACACCGGCTGAAACTGTGCGCAACTCACTCACGACTAGCACTGCTTTGCTTGTAAGAGGCAAGTGCTGCAGAATAGGAGGAAAAACCACACACCCATGAACATCAAATACACACAAACACACCTCTACTAAGGCCTCCAGGTAGAAAGAAAACACACGCACACACACAGAGCATGAGGAGAAAAGTGTGCAAACCCTTTTCCAAAGCAGGCTTCGTACCCACACCCATTGTAGCATTACAGCAGCTGTTTGTTCCAGAGTTACTCACCATTAGCTCTCCTCTTATTCAAATAGCTGATCAGCTTTGCTTCAGTCCCACTGACAACCCGATTATGAGAGCTAGCAAGGCCAACAAGACCAGCACAACCACCACTATTATCACCACTTTCTGTTGGGAACAACCAAGTACAAACAGTACCATCAGGACTATTCTCAGTGGGAAACAGCATCATGTTTATCCTTCATCTATGCATATGTACAACAATTATGTAATCTGCTACTGCAGTGACATAGTATTTGTACCAGTTTTGTGTTAAGGAATATGTTCAGTATATGCAACAATGGGCGTGTCATATGACATTTCTTCTCTTTGTAGCTAGGTAACCACACAAACTCAGTGCATCAATCTTGCTCAAGTCTGATAGACCAGTTTTGTCTTGGCACAACGGTGTTGACTTCATGTTAACCTGTTAATACAAAAGTTATTTTCACACGCATGTTGTACCAGCCTGAGGCCAACAGGCAACATCTTCAAACACAGACAAAACCAAAAGGATAACGCAGCAGTCGTGAGCCGACTGTACACAAAGTCAAATTTCAGAAGAGAAAAGAGAAAAGAGAGTGTGGAAGCTGTCAGCGAGTGTGTGTATGTGTGTGTGAGTACGTAGGTGGGAGGGGGAGGGTCTTGGTGCCAGACAGATGGGTGGTTTTGAAAGCACAGGGGTCCACAGGCCACAGGGTGGTGGAGGCTCAGGAGCAGAGCAGGTAGGAGGGTTGGGGGTCATCACAGGTCAGGATCAAGGCAAAGATCAGGGTCTTGATTGGTGGGGGTGGACTCCATGGTGTCAGGCAGGTTTCCCAAAAGCATCTTTGTGTTAAAGAGGAATTTCAGTTCTTTCCACTTATCATAAAACTACACTGAACAACTCTTTCATTTATCACAACAATAACCATTTTGTCTTACGTCGTGATGATTGGAAGGTAAACAGAAGAAATGTGGTATTTATGTTACAAAGTAATCTACCAGGAATGTGTGCTTGCATGGATTTGATTGGCCAATACTGCAACTTACTGAATTAAGTTACATTGTGTTGCTGCAAAACTTAAGATACATAGACTGTACTCCTCAATTATATTCTCCTCGGCCAGTCTTGTGAACTCACACTCAATCATTGTTCTGTGGTATCCAATTTAGTTCTTTGTACTCTCTGTTAAACAAACAAAAAATCCACTGATCTAACAGGCTAATCGCTGTTGTTTTGTAAATGATTATTTCCATTGCTTTTGGGAAACCGGACCGCTCTTCCTGACTGTAGTCACTCACACGTCGAGCCTCTTGCTGGAACTTTGCCGCTTTCTTAGTGTCTGCTACGGCCCGCTCCACAAAGCCCACTGACTGGTCCATGTTGCTCTCAATCCTGTCAATCATTCCACCCTAACACGGGGCGCAGTGTCAGAGGTGACGAAAAGCAACAAAAAGAAAATACGTAACAAAGCGGCAGGGAAAGAGAGCGAAAAACAAAAAGACAAGCACACAGACTGCAACAAGTGTGTGTGTGTGTGTGCCTGCAGGGCGAGGGAGTGTGATCTGTCGGGACACTGTGTGGTTTAAATGTGTCTGACAGTGAAAAAAGCGTAATGTCTCAAGAACAGGAAGAGGCCACGAGCAGACTGGTGCAGCAGCTGGCTAAATAACATTACCTTGCGTGCTTTGGTCTGGTACCTTACAGCTTTTTTGGTCTGTTCCTTGGCCACTGTTACATGGTCCACTGATTTGGATACGTTCTGCTCAATGTTGTCTACTATGTCACCCTGAAAAACAACACAACAATCAGTGAGATGCAGAGCAACACTTGACAAGCAGTAGAAAAGCTTCTGGTGTTTTTATTGTCAAATCCTTCGTTGTTACTCAAGTGAAGGGACAGCTTCAGTGATGACTCCATGCAGAGTTTTGTTTTTAATTTCATGGACGAAGCATTCATATTTATGTTAATGCAGATTTTTTTAACAAACCTCTTCAAACTAAAAGCTGGAAATAGAAATGGTCAAATAAACCACACAACAGAAAGAGCAGGAGTGTGGCCCTTACCTCAAACAAGACTTTCCCTCAGAAAGCAGGGTGCAAGCAGCAAGAAATGTGTGGTTAGACTTGTGTATGCAAATAAATACAGTGACTGACTGATCAACAATATGTGTTTGTGTTCACTCTAGTGTGAAGCCTGCTCTGATGTCGACAATCATGCTTTATTTGTACGTCCTTACTAAATACATTCACGCTGGTTCCATCAGTGTTGGGTGATGAGGTGGAGGTGGTGGTGGCAGAGGAGAGTAAAGAGAGGTGCAAGAAAGGCATGGAGCTGGAAAAGAGGAAACACACACAGATGTAGACTGATACTCAGAGACAGGAAGAGGAATAAACAGGAGAAAAATGAGTTGAATAGAGTCAGGAGTGAACACAAAGGAAGAGTTCAGAATGAATGCAAAGAGTGAATAAAAGAATGAAATAGATGAGAAGTTCCTGACGTACATAACTGACCAGTGGATGTAATGACGTACGGGTGGATGTACCGTACCTGGCTCTCCACCAGCATGGCGATGTCTACAAACATATCATGCAGCTCCTTGATGCTACTTTCCAGACGGACAATGTCTTTGTGTCTGGCTTCAATCTCACTCAGAGCTTGTTTAGAGATCCCAGAGTCCACGATCTGTGCAGAGGAAAGGTTTGTTGTCACGGTCATTGTTAGGTATGTGAAACATTAAGTTGTTATCAAATCTGTGAATGTCAACTTGGAGTCATGTATCCAGAAAATTCTTGCCAAACTGTGTTGGAAACATCCACCCTCTCAGCACAGTAGGCACAGAGAGGCTTTCCCACCAGCTGAAATACACTGTACACATGTGATTATCTGATCAGTTGAGATACAAGGGTGCTTATTTCCAAATACAATACAGCACTCTCTGCCATGATGCGTCAGTCAGTCTTGTCTTCAAGCATTTCCTGTGTTCTCATTGGCCAGTTCACAATGCAACAAACTCGCCTGCAGAGTTAGACTTGCTCATCTCACAACATAGCAAGTGCAGTGCAGAAATTCTGGGTTTGGACAGATTGAATAGACATGTGGCAACAGGAACAAAAAAAAGCTGTGCAGCATTTGAGCGTTGATTTAGAATTTGAACGTCAATATTATCAATTAAGTTTCGAAGCCTCAAACTATTCAGCCCAAAGCTAAGCCAAAGTGATCGTTAGGGTACTGTCGAAAACACACACACACACACACGCACACACTTACCCCTGCAGTGAATACAGCAGCATTGCCACTCTCCAACATCTCCTCCAGTTCTTCATCTGTTGTTGCTTTTCCAGCTAGAAAGGAAAGGAAAGGAAAGGAAAGGAAAGGAAAGGAAAGGAAAGGAAAGGAAAAAATTAATGACAATCAAGTCTGTGGGACCATCTCATGATATTGTGTCTGTGTCTGTGGGTGTCACTCACTGATCTCTAGCTGTCTCTGAATACGTCCTTTACTCCTCTCCCGGAAGTCCACTTGGGCCTCATTATACTTTGTCATGACCTCCACAAATTTCCTGGACAGCACTGCATGCTGGGAGATAAAGGGGAAAATGAATTACCACATATGTTGCTTTAGTGGATGTACCGACAGTTTGTCTCAAGCGAGGCCTAAACATCAGGACTGAGACACATCTGAAATCACATGTGACACATACATTTTTCGCGTATAATTTTATAATAATAATAACAAGAAGAAGAAGACGACAAAGAACAGAGGAATACAGGAAGAATAACACAAAATGAAAAGAGGAAGACGAATATAAGAAGAAAAACTGCCGGTCACCTGAGACTTCAGGTGGACATCATTTACCTGTGATTTACGTATCCGCATGTCAGCTGACACCCTCTCCTGCTCTTCTGACTCCAGATTCCTCTCGATGGCTGGGAAGCAAATGACGGATTTAAGATTCAGCTGAGAATCGACGACACATCACCTCAATTCTTCAGTAACCTTTCATATTAAATCCATTAAACCATGTGTGTGTGTGTGTGTGTGTGTGTGTGTGTGTGTGTGTGTGTGTGTGTGTGTGTGTGGTAGTGGCTGGAAGACTCACTCTTTAGTTTGTTTCTTGCGTTGTTGGCCATCTTTTTTATGTCATTGGTGATTGCCTCCAAATCATCCTGTGTTTCTGGGAAGGAAGAGACATGTGGCAATAAACAGCTAAGACCGTTAGCAAACAGGGGTGAGACAACCAAGAACAAATAAAGTGATATCTCAAAACAAGTTAAACGGTGCTTCGAAAAACTGCTCTCCTATTCTCTGATGGTTTCAAACCAGTGAAGCTGCATTAATGTATTTTCATCATTTTACTTGAAGAAAACCACGGTTTTATGTCCGGGTACAACAATACGTAGAATACCGATTCACTTTTTAGTGAAAACCATCTTTTTCTATTTTTGAAATCCTCTTCAGCTTGTCGAGGGGAAAACACTAGTAAGGGGTAGGATTATGTAAGAAAAACATCCTTAATATGATGCTGAGTGAGTAGTTTGTGGTGAATACACCTGCAGAAGAGAAAGAAAGAGCAGGTACAGGGGGAAACTGGTCGTGGTAAGGTATCTTACTCTGATCTGATGTGGGAGCAGACAGGATGACCGAGTAAAGCTTTTTGACTTCAGCCACATTTTCATCAATTTTATCAATGCTGTTCCTGATGTCCTCAATCTGAAACAAACACACGCCATGAATCTCGAATGAATGACAAAAATTAACACGTTCACAAACATTCATCCATGTACAGAAATACAGCGGCCAGAAACAAACGCACTGACAGTCACACCGACCTGACAGAAGAACTCGTCCATGAAGGCTGCGTTGTCCATGGCAATCTCCACCTCGTCATCATCTTGATCGCATGTCTAACAGGACAGAAGTAAAGGCTGTATCAGAATGGAACTAGTAGCTCCAGATGGCCACAGAGAACATGTGAAGGGTATTACACGTTTTTTCTAAAGCAAGCATCAACACCTCGGGATTAGGGGTACATTCAGATGTTCATTGTGTTAACTCGGATAAAACATCTCTGGGTGTCTGCATGGCAATTTGTGTCCACTTTTTATTATTCAGCTTCTATTTTATGTCTTTTTTATCTCACCTTGTGTTGTTATGTCTTCCCTTGGTTCATTTCTAGGCTCGACGTAAAGCACTTAAATCCCCTGTTTGTTGAAAGGGCGCTCTACAAATAAACTTGCTAACAATTCAACATCTCTGACATATGCACTCAGATAAATATGCAGAATAAATACACCCTATGCTGTTAACGATTACAGAGACATCCGGTTAAACAAACTGACCTGAGGCCAAAACATTGTTCCAGACATCACTGTGTAAAACTCATTCACAGCCCTGCCTGAGTACGACAGACAGCATGTGTGCCTGAAGGTTTTTATGTCTGATGCTCAGTGACCACTCCATTTCTTATAAAGGCATATTAAAACTATTTTCTATACATTACTTTGAGGGATGTAAACATGTTTCTCAACAACAACAACTTTTTGCCAAACTTCTCAAATGCATCAGGACTATTTCCTGTAGTCTTGTCATCGCAGTAAGGTTGTGCGGCAGAGCAGAGACTCCAGGAAGTTACTGGTCCCAGCCGAGAAATAATGCAGCACTTCACCGCCCGTAAAACCACAACCTGTTGTTTTTACTCTTTGGCTTGTGTGTGGATTAAACAAACAAGATGTAACATCTTAATTCGTGAGGTTTAGGGGTGCTGGAGAATTTATTTTACCTACAAACAGAACCAGGTTAGCTGGTTCCCCCCTGCTCCCACTCTTCACGCTAAGCTAAGCTAAGCTAAGCTAACCAGCTTCTGGCTGTTGCTTCATATTTAGCATACAGGCATGAGTATGGCACCAATCTTCATTGAGATTGGAATTCATGTGCAATAACTTCCTTACTTACTATTAATAAGCAGTAATTAGGAGGTTATTACGGGGAAAACTCCTGGCCTAGCAGCTGTAGAATATGGTCATGCTGAATAAGGCATTAATAAGTGCTTTATAAGAAATAACATAAGACCAATATGCTCGATGCTATACTATTCTTTTAAATCTGCAGCGACACTAAGCCACTGTTTCAGAATTTTGCATTCAAAGTACAGCCAGAAATGAGTAGAATTATGATTGTGTGATGATGCATTCAATGCCAGCTTTCAATATGTGTCCATTTAGGATACACTGTACCAAATGGATACACTTTGGTCAGCGCTTTCATAGAGTACTGAAATTTGATACCCAGCCCAAGTCTTAACATCATGCTCAAAATGATGAACGTTGTTATGATCATCTTCCAACACAGTCTGAGTATTTACAGGGCAACACTTCGGACTGACTTTTGAAGACTATGATCTAATTTCATGTCCAATAATACTAAGTGGTTCTCTAGAAATAAACTTCTTGTCAGGGTGGAAAATCCACTGAACAGCACCGAGCACACGAACAACCGCCTACTAATGAAATTGCTTCCTGGTTAGCAGATCAGCATGATACATCGTGCCAGAAACATTGGTCTGACCCTAATCAGCCTACACCCAATAAACTCTATCAAAAAGCTTCACTCTGCTGACGTCATGAATGTGTCACAAGGGACAGTCAGTAAACACAGGGCAGTGCTGCATGTTAGCTACAAGGACCTCAGCACTGCTGCTGAATATTTACCCGGCGTGGGACGAGGGCCGGGCTCCAGGAACTCAACCTGTTTTCAACTGACTGTAAGAAACCACAGCTAAGGTACAATGTAAACAGACATCATAGTGACACAATGTATTAACAGCAAATGTAAGCTCACTTCGTTCCCTCCCTTTTAATTACTTCTGCATTTTACAGGCAAATGTATTTCCACTAAGCACCTGAAGAGTGTTTGCTGGCTGACTAAACTCTTCACACGTCGTGGTGTGTGTTTCTGCTTTGTATCAGGTGACTGAGAGTCCGAAGTCTGGACACTTGACTTTTCTGGAGAAAGCCAGCCAGGCTCAAAGTCAGGGCATGGAAAAAGCTAGCCAACACACCTGTTGACTTCCCTGCTCTCTCATATCAGCTGACTGTGCCTCAGTCTGTAAACTACTGATCTCAATCCATATCAATACTCCACTTCATTTATATTGCACTAGAATGACTCTATAACTATAATTATTCCTAAACTTGCAAATGGAATTACACTGCTTATTAGTTTCTTATTGGGTTATGTAATGCACAATATAATCATTTAAAACTGAACTTTGAGCAACAACAATTATAACACAGATTCTAAAACAAGTCGCACAAATGAAACAGAATGTGGTAACTTGCTAATCCTTTTTGACATATACTCAACTGAAAACAGTACAAAGACAACATATTTAGTGTTGTTCCTCATCAACGTTATTGATGTTTGTAAATATGTGCTTATTCTGAATTTGATGCCAGCAACACTGCACGGGCTCAGGAACACTTTGTAAAACCGTTAGTTAGTTTGTAAAGGATTGCATTCTGTTTTGTTTTACAGTTTGTATAACTTCATATACAAAAGGTCCTTTTTTTTTATCATATTTACAGCCATCTACTGTATGTGAAACTCATTCTAGGAGCAAATTGATTATTTGTGTTGGTCATTTTTCAAGCAAAACTGCCAAATATTTAATGTCTCCAGCTTGTCAAGCATTTTCTGGTTTCCTTTGCCAAATTTGATTGTAAACTGATTTTGTTTGGGGATCTTTTCTTCAGTTTGTACATCAGCTGGAAATCATAAATCATTTTTTTACTATTTTCAGAAAACTAATAAATCGAGAAGACAAACAGTAGAGTTATCAACAATGAAAATAATCAGCAGTTGCAACCCTACTGGGAGCATTTACAGCCACAGCACGTCATTCTTTATGTTCAAATGGTGAGTTTTATACAGCCTTTAACCTGCTACCCCCTCATCTGAAATTTGAATTGCAAATGTAGCCTTGACTATTTGGTTCAGGCTGCTGTAACTAACAACAGTTGTGAACACACTCACACACACACACACACACACACACACACACACACACACACACACACACACACACACACACACACACACACACACACACACACACACTGCTTATTTTCAGCTCTCTCAGTGAGTTACTCATTGAATATACAGCTGTAGCACTCTGGCCCACACATTATGCTGCCTCACACAGCATTTCTGCACTGGTGAGATAAGAACAAGCACTCACTTCCTTCCAGTGTCTCTCATTCAGCAAAAATAAGAGGAAAGGTAGTGACATGCCTAACGAATGTATCAAAAAAAACAAACGGACAAAGGCCAGGCACATGTTTGCTTCTATGTGTCGACAGTTTGATGCTGACAGGAACAGTCAGAGGGAGTGGCTTCATCTAAGGCATGAAGGAAACTTTCACAATATTCCTCAATAAACTCATTGCTCATCTCATGACTCAGAAACAACTATTACTGCTAGAAGACATGAGGACAAACTTGAGCTGAATGCACATCCACATACTTTATCATTTTGGATCAACATGTTATTCATAATATATTAACCTTTTCATGGTGTCTGATCACTACATGGAGGTTGGACGTGTTTAATTTACAGTGAACCGTGTCTGCTGTAAAAACAGATTCACATTGACCAGTATTTTAAAGCATTTTCTGCTTATATGGATATGCTTATATTTCCTTTCATCATTAAAAAAATAATTAAAGCCACTCTGTGCGACCGTGCCAAAGTGTTGATGGACGAAGGAGTGAAGCAGCAAATTTGATTTTCTCTTTTTTTTTACCAAAATCTACAAAAATGCTGTAATCTCATGCTAAATTACATGAAGACGGCATCATCATCAAAACCTTAAAAACACATTGGACTAAACAACTGGACATCAATATTTGAGACATACAACTCACACTGTACAACAGAGCATTGATATGTGTTACCTTGGATGTTGGCTTGGCTTTTAATTCACTTAATTACACTTGTTTTGCTTACAAAGCACCACATGTCATGTTGCATAATTCCCCTCAATAGGACAATGACTAGGACAGAGGTTTTACACTGTAGCAGACATAATGATCCTCTGCCTCGCAAATGCAATGAACTGACAAGCTCTCTGAGCACACAGTTTGATTGCAGACTGAATGATAAGACTGTGTTGTACCGGTGCTTCTGGAAAGTCACAGTAAAACAGTAAAAGAGTGATCAAACCCATGGCTATAATAATAAAGCACTAAAAGACCCCATGCACTGGTAGAAAGACTGATCTCATCCCATCCGCCTCTACACTACTGTGGCAAAATATACCGTTGAGAATATATGTTGAGCATATATTCAAACAAGTGCAATAACTACTGACTTGACTCCAATCATGGTCACGTTTAATGTTCAACCCTCTCCCTCAATATCTTGCACGTGACTCCGCCATCTTTAAGAGACAGCGATCTGGTTAACCGTTAGACTTTGTCTCCAAGGATCATAAATGATGAAACAGTCGTTTACTTGGAGGTTGAGAAAGAAAACAGTTGAGAAAGAGGGTGAAACTGAGCTGAAAAGGCAGTCATATAGAGTAAAACTTATGTTTAGTAATACTTGTAGAGCTGCAAGTCAATTTATCAATTTGCAGATCAAAAGATTAATCACTAATAAAGATCACTGTTAGTTGCAGACCTATGCACTTCCCACGAGAGGATTTAGAAAATGAGCTAGTCGCTATCGCAGCAGCCAGACAAGGACCAGGGATCAGATTTACAGCAGCATGGTGACAGAAGCCAAAATACTCCCATCAGGACTTGTGTTAATGCAACGCTGAAATCTGACAAGGGATTTAAAAACTCCATGTGCCACAGAAGAAGCCATGTTGGTCCTGTTACAATTCCCCCATTCATCGTGCTGATATCTGAGCCAGGTGAAGAAGCAAAGTAACGACAGTGCCCCACCAGGCCTGGTTTACAGGGTGGGGAACCATCATTCACATAGAATTGAAGAGGATACAGCTTTGACTGAAAGCACATTTGAAAATACCACAAGAGGAAATGAAAGGGAATTTACAGAAAACTGCTGTCAAGTTAAAGTCAGTCTTAGTTTTGGTCATGGTACCATCATGGTCATGACATATGGCAAACATGGCTGCAATATCAACTTATATATTCTTGGTATCTACTAGAATCTAAGCTTAACGAGCAGCATGCAGTATAAGCTATCACATGTGACCATGCTCCAGGTTAAGCTTCAAGTCAGCGTTTCTTGTCGCTCCTCTTTCCCAGAGTCTAGAGTAAATCAGGTGATCACTCCCGTGTTGGCATGCATCCACATTCAACACCCCTGCCCCCGACACACACACACGAACCAATATACAGCCTATATTACTGCCACTGAGTCAACATTAGAGAGGAAACTCAATGAAGAAAACAAAGGTGACGGGCGAGCGTGGATGAAGAAGAAAGATATGGAGTGGGGGGAAAAAAGTGAGAGGAGTAAAGATTCGGGCTGCAACTGATGATTACTGCCATTGTTGATGAAGATGTTGACTTTTTCGATTAATCAATTATTTGCATGGTCTATAAAATGTAAGAGAATGGTTAAAAAAAAACATTGATCAGTCTTTCCCAGAGCCCAAGATGACCTCCTCATTGTCTGGTTTAGTCAACAACCTCTGTTCACTGCCACAGAGGAGTAAAGAAATCAGAGTTGACTATGTCTTCTTAAAAAAAATCATTCGGACCGATTAATCGTTATCAAAATAGTTTGAGATTAATCTAAAGGCTGAAAACGAATTGACTAATTGCTGCAGCTCTAGTTAAGATTGGAAAAAAGAAGTGGGATGGGGACAAACAGGACATGAGAACATTTCACAGGTCTGAACATATATAGTCAACTTCCCAACAAATGACTGACCCACTTCACTTGCTATCTGCACTTCCTCGCCCTGTCGAGAAGCCAGCTGTGCAAGATAAGACGCCTGAGGGGGGATACTGCAGTTCAACAACTTTAAACACAGCAAATATTTGGCCAGTAGTTTCAAGCAGCTATGGCAACGCATCAGGACTTGAGTTACAATTGGATTAAGGCCTCACCCACATGGGCAGCTCCTGTATTCACTGTCATTAGTTCAGTTTTGAATAGGGAAAAGATTAATGCAATGGATGTTTCTGTTGCTCACGACTGCTGTTGTATAAGATTTGTAATCTGGCTGTGACAGATAAATACAAAGATTTACAGGGGTTTGGTTTAATCAGTTTCAACTGTCCATCCTATATCGATCCATTTTAGAACTCACACATACATTTGATTGCTGACTTATCACTAAAATTTCTAGCAAACAGCTCAACACTCCACAAATCTTCACTAAACATTGATACAAAACAGAGAAATGCTGAGACCAGAGATTTGAACATTTTTCACTTCACAAATGACTTCAACAATTAATTAGTTATCAAAATCTTTGCCGATTGATTTTCCGCTGATGAAATAATAGTAAAACTAATCTGTTCAGCTGTCATGCCAACTATTAATGAGTAAAAACGAAAACCGAATGATTCCACCTGAGACTGCCTAATGCTCAGGCTGAGTATCATATTATAGGAATCAAGAACACCAACTTAAATGCACAGCTTTTAAAATGACATCTGGTGACATGGCTCAAGTGGTGCCAATTACACTATTAACTGCACTGCATCACAGTACACCTGACACTTCACTGTAACACAGAGCAACATGGCTGCATGTCAGGCAACGGGAAAATGATGTGTGAATGCCTGAATCACTTTTACCCAGCATCCCCATTTCAAATCACTTAGCAGCCAGCAGTATTAGCTACGACAGCCACCATATGAGTTATGTCATCACATGGTACACTACTGTTTCTGTCAAGTACCTAAGTTAAAGGCTTCAGTTTGAGTGGAAATAGTAGAGGTTTTGCCTACTTATCTAATTGCTTCCTATAAGAAACGTTTCTCAGAAGGCCATTAAAGGGCAATGTAACACACGGACAGACAATACAGTAGGGGAAAAAAAGACACAGTAAGGAAGATTAACGTTTCCTGAACACGACTTACCGCTTTAAGTTGCTCCAATCGGTCCTTCATCTTTTAAACGGTTAATTTCACACCTTTAAACCAAAGAAATAACCACAATATTGCGTAAAATGGCTAAAAAACTAGTCCCAATCTCTGAATTCCTCAGCCAGCTGGCAAGCTAGCTGTCCGACAGAAACCCACCGCCAGAGAGAAAGAGAATTAAACTCCCCCAGAAGTCTTGACAGAGGTGTTTGACAAAACGCCTTTTTTCTGAAAAGAAGAGTCTTTCGTTCCGTTTTCCATACAATATGGCTGCTGGGTTTAGAACCAGTGTTTTTTCTTTGCTAAATCTCCCCGCTCAGGGGATTAAAACAACAGTTGTGTAGAGCTGTATAATCTGTCTCTCCGCTGGCCACCAGTAATCATTCTGAAACGCACTTTTCTGGCTCACGCATGCGCATACAAGTCCGTGTCCGCTGAGATGAAGCCACGCCCTGAGCCACCTGCAGCAATGATGCATTCAGGTGTTTTAGGAATAATACACATTCTTTAACTACTTCTTTAATGTGAACCTGCCCACAGAAAGGCCCTGAGGCTTAATGTGGCACATTCACATGCTGCCAATTAATGCAGTGCACACTGTTTAGTGAATTTCTCCATTGTGAGATTAATAAAGTTTTATCTAATCTAAATTCCTGACTTGCAAATTGGATCTAAATGCATTGGATTCCATTTGTTGAAGTTCATATTAAACTAAATCAATGTAAAAATATTGACAATAATCTCACCACAAGGTCCACTGTGTAACTATCCTGGAGCTTTGGATTATTTCACTCGGTCATCCTCAGTTAGTAGATGAAGTCTGATAATAAACACATGGTTTTGTCCATTTAGATTTGTAGAAGTGATCAGAAACTGAATTATGAAAGAAATATTTACTCCACCCCACAAACCAGAAAATACAACATGATGTGCACATTGTCCATTGTCTTCTCTTAATGTCGTCCTTTCAGTGTGCTCAGTTGTGATTAAATTTGTGATGTAGTGGAACAGGTAGGCACCTCTGGACTTTTACAAGGTGACAAAATAAGTACAAATCTAACCACCCCATCACAACCGTTAAGAGGATGTGTTGCCCTGACAAACTCAGTATATTAGGAGGAAATGGACCCTGAGAGGAGTATACAACATAGATGCTTTGACGGGACTGTCGGTAAAGAGCAGCTATGTCAGCAAAACATTGAAAATTCAAAATAATTTTGCCCAGAGTTGGCTAGTTTTTTTTAAAAAGTGGACCTCATACATTTTTGTCAGTTGTGTTCACTTATTTATCTCATTTTGTCTGTAGGCTCTGTATGCATTGTGGTCAGGTAGAATTTCCTATTTCCGTTTTTGTAATGTCACATGAATGCAGCACCGTAGGGTTATCATATTATCAGTGATGTTGTGGCAGGCAGTACGCCAGGATAGTCCTTCTTCTCGACTCTTCAGCGCAGTGCAGGAACAGCAACAGCGAACTAAATATTTGAATCCGTGATTTAAATAATCAGCATTAATCAGACCATGGAATGTCTTTTAACTCACGCAGCGGAGAGCAACTGCCTGTTTTCATAAAGTCGGGCAAACTTATAAGGTCAAATAAGATAAATAATTAGCATTTTAAATGCATGTTTACAAAAAAACAAAATGAATTTTTCCACACAATCGAAGTTGACACCAGGTCTACGTTAAAAAGAATGCAAGTCAGAATTTGTGGAATATCTTTCTAGGATGAATGATGTAGTTGCATTTTTGATCCGTGCAGTAGCTGCCGGTGGAACGCACACGTCACAATGAACGTGCAGAGTAAAACTATTACGTAATCCTGTTACGAACGTCCACTGTGCTCTGAAAGAACATGACTGACACCTGGTGGCCTTCAGCGTGTTTAACAAGTTGCAGAACAGTCCCTTCTATGATTACAAACAAGCTTTAGATCAAATACTTCTGTTGATCTAAAGATCCATCATTGTGCCCTATTACATGGCCGCACTAACCAGTACCCCCCCACCCCTCTCTCGGCTACTATTTGACAATGAGCAGACTGGCTATGACAAAATCACTTGTGTTTCTAACTACAATGAAAAGTCAAATGTCTTCCATGTAAATGGAGTATTAGATATACTTTCAACTAGAAGTGATTTTGGGGTCTCTGCTGTCCATGGAAATTAAAAAAAAAACAGACATTATATTGAGAATGTTTTTATTCAAAGTTTACTCCCCTTAGTGCTTCCAGTACACCGTACAACAGCATTATGTGAGCTGGGTAAGTGCAGTGGAGGGTGCTCGACGATGAAGAGTAGCACACTGCCATGCCAACAACAACACTAGGGTGGGTGTGTCTTAAACAGTGAAATTAGAACCACAACTTTTCCACCAAGTTTTTTTTTAAGTTTTAAAACAACAAAAAAATTCAAAAATAAAAAATCTGAAAAGGGATTTTACAGTAAAGGGGGCAAAACTCCAACTTCCTGTCCATGGTTGAGGGTCGGTGGGGTAGGGTGGGGTGGGGGGCTTCAGGAAACAAACAGGTTAGAGGTCATCTTCTTCATCTGGGAGTGCTGTTTGTGATGCAACCTGTGGGAGTGGGAGTGGATCCAAGTTATTTTTTTAATACTAGGCTCAGGTAAAGAAGCTGCTGGATTGGACTGCATTACATATAGTCAACTATACAGACATTGCACCTGCATGGTCATACTCACATGAAGCTCTTCCTCATACTTCGCCGCAAGGGTCGGGTCCATTTGGACCTCTGGGGGAGCGAGGGCAGGCATTGCCACAAACTCCAGATTAGGATCACCGATCAACTTCCTTGCTAACCACAGGAAAGGCTTCTCAAAGTTGTAGTTACTCTTGGCAGAAATGTCATAGTACTGGGGACAGAGCAGCACATGGCAGTTAGAACTGACAACTCAGACCAAAAAAAAAAAAAAGAAGCCAAACCGTGCCCTCGACAATTCACATGTGACTGATGTGAGCATTAGGATGAAAACACTGATTTTGTAAGCAGTTATTACCTGCAGGTTCTTCTTGCGGTGAAACACAATGCTCTTGGCTTTGACTTTCCGATCTTTGATGTCCACCTTGTTGCCGCAAAGGACGATGGGAATGTTCTCACAGACACGGACCAGATCACGATGCCAGTTGGGTACATTCTTATAGGTGACTCGAGAGGTGACGTCAAACATGATGATAGCACACTGAGCTGTGGAGGTAGCAGATAAGTTTTATCACGCTGCTCAATCCAGGAGAGTGTAAAAATTAAATCTATAGTGACTGGGCGGACTGTTTAAGGTTTAATAACCAGAACAGCACATTTAGGATTGTGAAGAGCACCTTGAATGTAGTAGCCGTCTCTCAGGCCTCCAAACTTCTCCTGACCAGCTGTGTCCCACACATTGTACCTGATAGCTCCTCTGTTGGTGTGGAACATCAGTGGGTGCACCTCTACTCCCAGGGTGGCTACAATTACAAACAATGATGTATGAGTGCAAGATGGAAAATATGATGAAAATTATTCTTTCAGAAGGGAAAAGGGTCAAGGTAAGAGTTAGATATATGGGAAGGACCAGTATATTAAAATAAATCATTCAGAACCGAAGCATCGACAGGAGGTTTAATCTGCTTAATTAGCACATATACAATCAAATCACAATCTGCAGAAATGTCACTGCAGTGCCCCAATATTGCATTTCTGGATGAGATTTCCTATCCCAAAAGGCACAGCATCATATAGATTAGAACAATGAAGTGAAACAAAAATACCTTACTAGGTTGTCACAAATGCACAGCAGATCAAATATTCAAGTTGCAACAAAAACCTGAACGGTACAGGATTTGGGGCAGACAATAGTATTATTTAAACTCAATGACAATAGTTAACATAATAATATATCAGATGATAGTTGTTGAACATAATATGATATGGAACTGTTAGATGTCTTGTCTTTTGTATTGTGACCCATGTATGTTCTAATAGGAAATTTTTACCATTGAAATGTCAACTTGTCAGCACTCTCTGGTCCACAGGCTAACAGTAGCACTATCTGAATGACCTCAAAACTAGTTTGGCAATTACTACAAGTATTGCAATTTCTTTTAACTTTTGGGCAGATATACCACCACAACTGATACATCAGAATGCAGGGGGTTTCATAGGGGCTTACAGCTCACATAATGGCCCAGCTAGCAGTTTAACCTGGCTCTGCTAATTGATGCTTGATAATTTAATGCAAATAACATCAGATCAGAATTAGAATTCAGATTTGAAGTACTTGTAACGTTCTAAGTCAATGTCGGTAATATCTCTACGTCACTCATTTTACAACATACTCACCAACATATTTCTTCTCAAACTCTCCTGTAATGTGCCTCTTTACAAAAGTCGTTTTTCCGGTGCCTCCATCTCCAACCAAGACAAGCTGTAAGACAGAGTTGTTAGTTAATACTGGCTGGTACTGGTTCAACAAACTGAACGTTAGCACAGCTAACGTTAGCCTAAATGCCACAAGTACTACTCTCGTACGTTACACTTTCAAGAAGGATAAATGGCATATAAGTGACATATGGAAAACACTAACCTTGAACACCGCCACCGGTACACACTGTGCCATTGAGTCCGCCGTGGTTGCGAATTTTCTAAGTTAAACAAAACAAAGTGGTTAGCACGTTCTCCGTCATCCCTGTCTGCTAAATTGGGTTGTCGTCAGGAACGTTAAGCTAGCACTACTGGCAATAGCCCGATTTGTAACCGTTCGTTACACATCAAGGAGTGTTGAATGAGGATGTTAGGCTCAATAATTCTAACGCGTATTGTTGGAGTTATGTGAACGCCTGAATAAGTTCGAATCACATCATATGACAACGAAACACATGTAACGTTGCAGACTGAATTTGAAGGAAAACAAGGCGAACTTGCCCATGAACCAGTAAGCGGGTGCTAACTAGCTAGCTAGCAAAAAAGCTACTAACGTTTGAGTGCGCCATACACCGCGCGACCGCACTTTTTCTTGTTCGACTGGAACAATCGGACTGTGAGACCATCTAACGTGTTCCATGTCACAGTTGATGGTCAACTTCAACAAACACGAAACTCAACACATCAAGCTGACTTTGCTCATGTGAGATTGTTTTGTGAACGAAACACTTAAAGAGAATTCAATGGTGGTCTCGGGAACAAAGCACAAAAATGAGGGAGAGCTGTGCTTGCTAACCCGTTAGCCAGCGCGGCATGGAAGCCATTCTTTACATCAAGCTAGCTAGCAAGTTAGCTTGGAGTTAGCGCAGGAAAATCAATGGCCTAATCTAGTTGTTCAGCCGTCACATGGTCAGACCTGGACCACTACATTAAACCTATTGTATATCTTCAAGTTTTCTGTTGTTTTAACTGACTTCCCAGGTAAACACAAACTTGAAATACATGATGGCCCTTTATAAGAGAAGAATATAGACTTACCGGTGTCGCCACTAAGAGAGAAAAGGGGTAAATGGCTGCGTTCGCGGGAGATTCAGTGCGGACTATGAGTCAGTTTCCGCCCTTATCACGTGACCAGCACAGCGGTAAAAATGAGAGGCCCCACGCCGCAGTGTGCAATTCGGGGCGGTACTGAGGGTCAACGCAGGCGGATTTTCGTGCAAGCAGCCATGATTCAGCATGTCTGCTAGCCAGAAGATACCTCTACCAATAAAACACACATACATCTAGCCATCCAGCAATAAAGCTAATGACGCAATTTTTGTATTCCATACTCTTTCATACATATCTCGTATGATAAACTACAAGCAAATGCAATGACTAATTCTCCCTATATTATAAAAGCTGACTCAGTGAAAAATGAACTGGTAAAAGTTTTAGGCAGTGATTTATTTTAGTATGTGAAATAGCTTCAGCAACATAACATACATATACTGTTTCAGACTATTACATCAGATAAAACATGTTTTTAAAATGCAATAGAAAACAGTCGCTTACAGATTGTGCTTAGAATACAATGGGTACAGACTATTCAGTCGACATCCCAAAAGTGCAATATCATCCATCAACACAAGACATGTGATTTGTGCGTTTTTCTGACAACAGAATCTCAGGCTGCAAGGCTTTACCACTCAAATGTAACTCACTGGAATATCTGTAAAACTACAAATAATTTCTTTGCATAGGAGGATTATCAGATAAATCATTTTCATATGACACATCTTTGCGGACAACAGTGAGTCTATCTGTACAGATAGTCCGCCTGTATGTTGGCTGCTATCTCAGCCTCCCATCGGTCTCCATTGTTGAGCAGCTTCTCTTTGTTGTACAGCAGCTCTTCATGGGTCTCTGTAGAGAACTCAAAGTTTGGACCCTGAGGGAGGGAGGAATTGAGGAAAAAATCAACATCAAATTTCATTTTCGACATTTAAGTTGCAAGAGTGCAAAATGCCCCATTTGAAAACAATAAATAACATTCCCCTTCAAGGAAGGTAAGAACTGTATTTCATCGAATTGTATTGGTAAGCAATCTGCATGATCAACCCATTGTATTTTCTTTTTTTAAACTGTACACATGCCATGCCTTTTGCTCTTGTGCCAAACATTAAATGTGCATGACCTGCCCTACTCTGCTTCTGGTTGGTTGGGTTTAGGCAGGAGGAAGTTAGGTTTAGGCATGAGTGATGATTGGTTAGGGTTAGGGTAAGCGCATCAGGGCAAGCCAATCAGACGCACAGCAGGGCAGGTCAAGCCTTCCCTAACCTATAAAAAAAAACATTGCCTGTGGCACCTTTGGATGACAGTGCCAATGTTCGATATGTTATTTCGTGCTTTGGCATTTGCTGTAATGAGATGGCTCCATAATAGTTTGAGAAAAGGTTGGGTATAACTCGCCGTGTTTGCAGATCATATTAGGTTAAATTGACTGTGAGGTAATATCTAGTTGAACGGACTATGACTGAATTTTCATTTTGAGGAGAACAATTTCTTGAAATGCTCTGGGCTTAAAAATACACTCAGTGATCTGCTACCAGCATCTGAGAAATCTTCAATTCCCTGAAGGGAGCTTGTTAACATGCATTGAGAATTGTCAAATTCAATTATGAAATACTTTATTTTGCAACAGCATGCAGGGTAAATAAATACTTGGCATGTTAATGTGAAATTGATATGATCTTAAATGCCAAAACGATTCCCTGGCACAAAACTTGAAAGAATATCTTTTATCGAATACATATTTCAAGAGAAAAGTGACAAAAATACAGATTCACTCTGCCAGCAGCCCCATTAGTTGAGCTATACAGTATCACCTATTCAGTATGCAGGATAAGCTTATTCTTACCTCAACAATGGCATCAACAGGACAGGCTTCCTGGCAGAAGCCACAGTAGATACATTTGGTCATATCAATGTCATAGCGTGTAGTTCTCCTGCTGCCATCAGCTCGAGTCTCAGCTTCAATGGTAATCGCCTGGGTTCAACGTAAGGATGAAAGGAAGTCAGACAGAACAGACAGGAGACTTCACGGAAAACAAGTTCGCCTGATGGCAACTGCGCAACATACACACACACTTCACAGCATAATTGCTCCTTCTTTGTAGCAGGAACCTGGTGTGTTTGTGTTCACCTGAGCTGGGCAGATGGCCTCACACAGCTTACAGGCAATGCAGCGCTCTTCTCCATTAGGGTAACGGCGGAGGGCGTGCTCTCCACGGAAGCGGGGTGACAGGGGGCCCTTTTCAAATGGGTAGTTGATGGTGGCAGGTTCACGGAACAGGTAACTCATGGTCATTGCCAAACCTAAAGGAAGAAAGAAAGAATCAAATAGAGATATGAGTCACTTAAAGGACAGTGCTGGAGTATCAATTAACCTTTCATATTGCAAGAAAATTACATAAAAGATAAAAAGCCACAAGTCCAGTTTGTCTCATGGTACGTTCTGACTTGCCTATCAAGTCTATGACAGACCCAAGCTCATTCATTAGATCTGAGAACTTTGAAAACAGGCCATAAACATAGAGCTTCATGTTCTCTAAATGGGAGGGTGATTCCCTAAAACAGCATTCAGCAAACATCACTCAAACTGAATTCAATAGTGGAAATAGTAAAATTTATGTTGACTTTTATGTAATTTTTCAAAATTGTGGAGTTAATTTATTGGTAACAGTTCAGGTATTTATTCTATTGGCTGGTTGGTGATGTGTTGTTACCTAGTCACTTGGACTTCTGCATCTTTACTCTTTTTACATCAGGGACTACAATGGAAATACTATAGGTCTTAGATTTACTGTGTCATCCTTTACATTTGTAGCTGTATATGATTTGATGTCTACCTTCTCATAAAGTAAAACAAAATAAACAAACATAAAAAAGACTATTTTCAACCATATTCATACACATTTGATGAGCTAGTGAGTATTTATGCAAAAGGCCATGTATGTGGACTTGACTGAAACTACAGCGCTAATTGCAATGAAGGAACATGTCACCATGTGCAACAGTTTAACCCGTTCATGTATCACAGAGGAATAAGCTATCAAGCTTTGACGACACAGACAGCACGTCTTAGTAGGATAAATTCATTGCTGGTTTTTGTCTTTACATGACATTTGTTCACAATAGGAAAAATATAGAATACCACAAAGCCTTTAACCCAATGCACGGCAGACTGTCTGTATAGAAATCGTAGTGTGTGTGACCTCTAAAGAGCTCGGTCCAAAGAAGGGTTGAGGCAGCCCGGTCAGTGATGGACCTCATGTCTGTCGGCAGCTCCTGAGCATTTACATACTCTACAAGGAGAATAGGGGGAGAGGGGTTATTTCAAACGTGTGGTCCCTCCACTGACAATGGCTTAGAAGAACAGGTCTTGGGTGGGAGCAGTACTTACTATAGCCCTCTCTCTGCACACTGAGACTGAATGGGCGCATGACACCAGGACCATACCCGAATGTGCCTGGAGATGTGTATACAATTTTAATGTTACAATTCCTCGTTTTGTGTTTATAGATGCTATTTTAATGACATCTGCTCCAGCAGTACCTGACTTTGAGTAGCAGTGGAGAAGACGCAGACTCAGTGCAGCAGACATCTGTGCAGAGAGAGTGGAAAGCGAACTGATATATTTGAGAATCATTAGAGGAACTAAAATATACACAATAGCTTAGATACAGGAAACGTCATGCGTTGCAACCGAGAAAAAAAAAAGCTCTTCCCTGGCAACAAAAGAGGTCTGAGTGAGGCATGGAGAAACCAACTGCTCACGAGCGTCCTTCTTGTAATACTCTCGCGCCCCAAATCCCTGCTAATACGTCAGCGGTCCGCCGCATTCACTGCATGCCAGCGGAATGGGAAGAACGGCAGTAAGTTTGGTTATGCGATTAAACGAGCATGTGAAACTAATATTACGTTGCTGAAGAGACGGTACAAATAGTAATAATGTGTTTATATCAACTACATACTGCCGACGATAGCTTTTTTCCCCCGAAAATATAACGTTACTTAGCTGGACTAGTTGTCTGTACGATATAACGTAAACGCCTCATTATAAATTAAATAACCATTAGGTTGGAAAAATTTGGCAACGCATTGCCCTTCAAAACACTTATTTAACTCAGTTTATTCTGACGATACATGCTCGTAATCCCAAATTGTAAATCCTAACTACGTCGCTCACCAATTTTGATGGCACAATATCTATTGCTATAGGCTAATTTATCAAAACACGAGTAACAGCTCAATGAACTCAACATGGTCCCTATTCCCGAATCCAAAAATAATCGTGAGCAATAATCTGTCAGGCTTTACTTACTATTAGACTTACCTCTATCACAAATGTTGGATGAGATATAACACGTTAGCTGTCCCTGAACTGCGCAACTGTATTAGTGATGCATTAAGGTACTCCTTGTTAATTTCCCATCCTCCGCTTAAAATGCCTTCAGGCACGGACAAGTTTACCATTTCCGACAGCAAGCAAAAGCAGCATATGCGTCGTCCAAATAAGGGGAAGCACTTTGCAACAGACAACTGGTTTACACATTTCTCACTCATTCTGATGTCATGTTTGTTGAATCATATATAAACATCAGAGTATCACTTCCATGAAAGGTTAAAAAAAGAGCATTTACGTAAATAGTCAGTTTTACTGCGATAACAGCCGAAGGGAAGTTGATTTAGATACATGATGCATTTGCAATACTGAGAGAGGGAGTGTGCGCAAGTGAGCGAGAGAGAGAGAGAGAGAGAGGAAGTTTGTCTTCCTCTCTCATCACCGAAGGATCTCACTCTTCACCCCTTCAACAACCAAGTGATCAAACATGACGGAAATGTAAAAGGTAATTACATTTAAAAGCCTATTTAATTTTAGCTTTAACAGCTGTTCTGTTGTGGTAATGTTTCCGGTTGGAGGGAGGGAAGAAAGCTGATTTAAACTGCTTAACCAAAGCCAAAAAAAAAAAAAAAAAACCTGAGCCAGCAGATGTCATAACCTTGGCTTGTGGCATGTAAAGTGTGTACCTTTAAAATGTTCTGAAGTGTAGCAGGACATTGTTTGTACTATAAAAATGTGAACATATTCCAGTTGAGCAGTGTTTTTGGATTGGAAGTGCTGAACATTGATATATCTACATGTAGGAAGCATGTAAAGTCACAAGTCTCTGATGCATCAGATGCATGACCATGATGATGGAGTACACAATCACGTGCTGAATATTGAGGAGCCTCCTCTTCTCTTTCAGGAAGATGCTGAGTCCATCCAGTCCAGCCCAGAAGAACCTCGCCGAAGAGGACAGCTCTGGATCTGACACCGGGTCAGAGTTTGGTCTGGAACCTGAGACAGACCGGTTTGGCTTCATTGTGACCAATGGATCCAAAGCTGGGTGAGTCGGTCCACATTTATACTTGTGTAGTGTCATTGAGCTTGGCACTGTCAATCAAAACCAGGTATACTGGTTCTCTGTGTTCATTCTCTTGTTATTCAAACAGGTCAAATGGCAGAAAGACCAGTGAAGTCTGACTTGAGATGAGTCTCTATTGTCTACGTTTCTATTTGCCCTGTCTGGAAAAATATAAAAAAAAATGAAAAATCAAATAGAGTACAAGAAACACACCTCAAGGTCTGTGACCAGCACTTATTTTCATGAATGATTAAAAACAAAGTAGTTTTCATTTGTTGATGATTGTGTTTTTTTCCAGTCAACAATGAACCTATGTATGCGTGTTGCTGGTGATTTATTTGAGGTGAAATATCCAGTATTTCACACAGCAAAAAGCCAAAAGTAGGGAAAATCTGAAAAAATGTACTATGTATGTAATTTTGTGTAACCACAGGTGACCCCTCAAATTTTTCCAACGTCCAAGCTAGGAACCTCTGCTCTGTGTTGCATTAACTTAACACTTAACACTTAAGATTTAAATATTTTCTGGTTGTTTCTGTCAGTATCAGAAGAGATGATTAAAAACAAATTGTTCCCCTGAATGCTGAAAGTTTGCTGGGCAGCATAGCGTTCCTTGAAGTCATTTTCTTTAAAAGCAAGACCACGCATTTCTAAAGAGAACAAATATCTGAAGACCAGTATTTTAATCCATGCTTTTATGAGATAGAACAGCATGTGCATCCAAGACGCAGAGCCAGCTGGGCAAATAGCATGCCACTGCAAAAGGCAATAAGTCAGCAGGTCTTAATGAGAAAGCTGCAGCCTCCAAACAATTTATTTGTTAATAAAAACGTGCATTCTAAATGTAAAGCACGGGCCAAACAGGAGCAAAATGTTTCCGCTAAAAAGTGAAAGAAAGCCTTGTTTACACAGAAAGTAAAGTTTGAACTTCACAGTTGCAGTGGGAGAGCTTAGACGAGGAGACAGCCACATGAAAGGTCAATAAATCCTACAGTTAAACCTTCTGGCAGAAATATTTATAAGTAGCCATTTATATAGGGTCAGCTACTAAACTACTACTCTGTTTTGCCAAGGTAAGTTTAAGTCATTCATTTAAAAGCAGGAGAGAGACACTGTGTTAATGTGGATTTTATAATTCTGTACATGTCGAAAATCAATGCTAGAAAGAGTGCAAACAGGAATTGAGACAGCGTACATGAAAAATACACAGCGTTTCTGCTTTCAGATAATCCCAGCAAACCTTTTCCCAATCAACTGACTACATATTTCCAGTATATCTAATCAACGATGAAAAAAGAAAAAAAAAAACAGGACTGGATGAAACTGTTCAAGATAAGACCAGCAGAGCAAACTGCTACCTGCCGTCTTCACACTCTCCTCATTCATAACATCCTGACCTGTTGCCATGGAGACTTAAAACTGCGACCGTGTGGTTTTCCTGTTTCCTGTCTTGATTTTCTGAGCGCTGTCTTTCTATAATGGCAGCACACCAAAGTGCATGCAGAAAACCTGCACACCGACTTCAAGGGTCTCCAGTTAAATGAGTATGTGAAGTCAATAGACAAGATGCATAAAACGCTATCATTCTTGCATCGAAAATGTTTGCTTCAGAATGCTTATCTGCTGGTTTGTGTGCCATTCAGTGTCGGCAGTGTGGGTCCACCCCCTGAGTTGGTCAGGCAGAGGGAGGCGAAATGGATAAACATCATTGCCCAATGGGATCGCATCCTGTTGAAGAAGACCAGTAAGGTGTGTCCTATCTTAGATAATTAGAACGTATAAACTCCCAAACTCAATGAAGGATGACAGGCCTTTTCCACGAAAGACTTTTTGACATGTCTGAGCAGCAAAAGCATAAGAAATCATAAAACTAATGCTAAATTTCATTTAGCTGCCTCAGTTTCAGGGTCCCGGTGTTGTGCATGCATCTTGGGACGCTTGAATAGAACAGAGTCATAATTGCAACACCTGTGCTTATCTTTCTATGATGAGTCAAAATGTCGTCTGTTACCGACGTCTCTTCAGGTCAAAGTGCAGTGTCAGAAAGGCATCCCAGCCTCACTGAGAGCTAAGTGCTGGCCTCTGCTGTGTGGAGCCACGGACAGGATGAAACAGAACAAAGATCTGTACCAGGCAAGAAATGAAACGCTCTCATTGTGGTGAATGCATTCAAATCAGCAACAACCCCGGATGGCAGGGGTCAGCGATATATTGTCTCAACGGCTGAATCACAGCGTGACCGGTCCTGCAACAGCACGTCCTTGACTGATTGATTCCTTGATTAGAAAATGTACTGACAAGAGTTTGACAATCAATTCATTGCTAATGTCATCAAGCAAATATGACAAATATTTTTCTGCTCCCAGCTTCTTAAATGTTATGATTTAAATGTTAGTTGTAGCACTTGATGCAGTAGATAATGGAAACTGGAAACAAGTCCATTTGACTTGCCTGATGTTGAAGACAAACTGTGACTTAAACTGTCTTTCGTCTCTGCATAGGCTCTGAACTCGCAGTCTGCTCTGCAGAGCTGGGTGGATGTGATCGAGAGAGACCTGGACCGACAGTTTCCTTTCCATGAAATGTTCCTTTCCAAGGATGGACATGGGTTCGAAACATTTTGAATTCTGCTCGTTTCTGTTGACGAGCTACAGTTTATTTAGTCTTCAGTGTGTCTCAGCTGCTAATACTGCGTCTTTACATCGCCGCTTTCTTTGGTTTTCTGCTGCAAAGGTGATTTCCATCTACCCATCATCGGGAGGGTTAAACTTGCGGTATTGTGTAACTGATTATTTGTGCGTGTGTGTAGGCAGCGTGGTTTGTTCCGGGTGTTGAAAGCCTACACTCAGTACCAACCAGAAGAGGGTTACTGCCAGGCGCAGGGGCCTGTGGCTGCAGTGCTGCTGATGAACATGCCAGCCGAGGTACCGATCAATAACACACTTTACCCTTCTGTCCAATAAACAAGCTGCGAACGCGTCACAAAAACATTTCATTCATCTAGATATTGGCATTGTGTCCTATGACACAAACACTGCTTCAGAGGCAGAACCAGCTTGACTGACAACATTCTGGAAACTTATAATTGTCAAAAAATTAAATGAGCTCTTGTCACATCTAAACCGATGTGATGTTGGCAGGAGGCCTTCTGGTGTCTGGTGCAGATCAGTGAGCAGTACCTGCCCGGATACTACAGCCCCCTGCTGGTGAGGACCTACGTAATGTCCCTGACACGTCACTTATTTTTACCCGTTTTACCTCTCATACTTGGTTTCTTACATGAAGGCCCGTAAATTGAATTTTAAAGCTGATTTTTTTTTCTGCTGTAAATTAACTCCAATCCAGCAAACAACAATGGATTCATGAAGGTAATGATGAATCACCTACTCAAAGAAACTTTGTTGATCTCAGTAATCCTTTATTTTACAGGATCTTTGATCTATTGTTTCCTGCATATAACATTTTAATTTCCCCGACGTGGGATAAATAAAGTTTTATCTTTACTTATCATTTCCAAGAAGTTTCTTCTAAATATATTTTTTAAACTCATTACGACAAAGATTGAGACATATTTCCACTGATTTGTATTTTCATTGATAAGCCTTTCATTTTCATAAGTAGCACCATATTTTTATAATTTAGCTTTCCCAAAGAAACTTCTTATTATTAGGAAATTACAGGCCCATGAAACAAATCACCACTTTGATCTCTGATCTCCTGAACAGTCTAAGCATGTGTCCTCCTGCAGGAGGGCGTCCTGTTTGATGCGGCCATGCTGACCTGGGTCTTGAAAAGGGCGTGTCCAGCTGCACACAAACACCTGCAGCACCACGGAGTGGAGCCCCTCATGTTCGCCACTGACTGGCTGATGTGTCTGTTCACACGTCACCTGCCCTTCAACACACTGCTGCGAGTCTGGGACCTCTTTTTCTGCTATGGTACGTCCTCCATATGGGCAGCTGTGGGTTATTTAAAAAAAGGGAGGCAACGAAATATGTAATTCCTTAGATAAAATAATCTGGAATTTTGTGTTACGTCGTATTGTATATCCTGGTATAAGATCGAAGGAAAATACATTTTAATAATACATTTGAAGTTGAAAGCTGAAATTTCCTTTCACCTGATTAAAGTGACATTGGTCATTGGTTGTCTGTGGTTAAAAATAGAAGTACTTCTATACTGTTTTATATATTATAGCATAATCCACTCTTACCTCTCCCCTTCTGTGCAGGGGTGCGGGTGCTGCTCCAGGTGGCAGTGGTGCTGGTGCGTCGGGTGCTGGGCCGGGCTGAGCAGAGGAAGCAGTGTCAGGGACAGATGGAGACTCTGGAGAGGCTGAGGGGTGTCAGGGAGCAGGTCCAACATGAAGACGACGCCTTCATCGCAGAGGTAAGAATGAAACACAAGGCAGATTTTGATGTGAGAAAATCTGGCTTACTGCGGACCAGATACTGATTTCTTTACTGATGTTACTGAGAAAATAATTGCTTTTTAAACTTAACCCCATGTACAGTAGTTTAATAAAACAAAGTTCACTAACTGTCTTTGTACACATGGATCTGTTTACATGTGAGCTCAGCAGATGATACGATTTCATCCACAGCACGTTTAGGACTTCTCGTCCATGTTGGCTTAAAGGTTAAGCATGAAGTGACCGCTTTTTCTACATTTACATACACACTAAGCGCAAAAGCAAAGCCTTTTCACACTGACAGAACGGGCTGCCGGAAACTTAAAACAATGCTCAAACATGAATATTCTTTCACTTTCCATTAAGGCACCAGCCTGTAGAAGCAAGGCTAGATTAGCCTGCAACATGCTTATCATTATTGTGTTATTACCACAATGACCGACCAATTTATTACATTTCTATATGTTTGACTCTGTGGTACTACGTTAATTATGCAACCACGATTCCAAAAAAGTTGGGCAAGCAAACAGTGTTTATCGACAAAGGTTTTACAACTCATCCAATAACATCCTTTATACAATCATGTGTTCACAAAGTGGTGAACCTCGCTCCATCCTTGCTTGTGAGCGACTGAGCCTTTCCAGGATGCTCCTTTCATACCAAATCATGATACTATCACCTGTTACCAATTAACCTGTTTACCCGTGGAATGATCCAAACAGGTGTTTTTGGAGCGTTCCACAACTTTCCCAGTCTTTAGTTGCTCGTGTCCCAACTTGTTTGAAATGCGTTGCTGCATCAACTTCAGAATAAGCAGATATTTACAAAAATCAGTGAAGTTGATTTGTATTATATTGTGCTGTACTGTCTTCAAATGAGCATATATCAAAAAGGATTAGCAGATTATCACATTCAGTTTTATTTATGTTTTACACAATGAGGATGAAATGTAATACCGTGATAAAAACTGTTAATTGTCCAAATTTGGAGAATTACAGTAAAACAAAAGTGAGACCAGCGTTTTTCTTCCTTCCTCAGGTGTGTTCGGTGCCACTGTCAGCCAGAGATCTGGAGAAGCAGACGGAGAAGGAGTTAGAAAAGTGGAGGAAAGACAGACCTTCATCCACCTTTGACCCCAGAGGCCGTTGCCAGGGATACCAGATGGCGTGGACAAAGGCTCGGCAGAACGAGGAAGAACAAGACAGGAAAGAGAGAGAGAAAGGAAACCTGTCTGTCCCTCTTGCTCGCTCGGCCTCCACCCTCTCGCTGTCCCCCTCCATCCTTCAAAAGAAGTGGGGAAAAGGGGGGAAGGCTAACGCAGACGAGTGGGAAGGTGGCGGCAGAGTTGTAAGGCATCTCTCAATGGGAACAAAGGAGAACTGGAAAAGCTGGACGGAGTTAAATTTGAAGATGGTGCAGGGCGTTCAGGAGGAGGACGTAGTTTCAGAGGAACATAAAAAACAGAGCGAGCCGAAACTAACAGGAAACACTGAACAGAAGGAATCTGAAAAGACGGACAACATCCAAAACATACCAACAGAGCAGGAAGATGAAGCAGTTAGAGTAAAAGAACAGACTGAACATGTAGAAACACGAATCACTGAAAAGGAGGAAAGCCAACTCAAAGAGCCGAAAAGCAAAATGCTTACAGAACAGACAGAAGAAACATATGTGGAGACAGAACCAACAAGAGACTCAGAAATTCTTCGACAGAGAGAGGAGCCAGACTCTTACAGCCAGTCACAAGACCTGGAGCAACAGAGTCGCAAAAGCAAAGACCAGGGCATCGAGGTCCAAGACACAAATAAAGATACAGAAAACAAAGAGGCACAAAGTGAACACACAGCTGCTGTGGAGGAAAATCACACTGAGACACAGACAGATACTGATGCAGACACAAACACTGAGGTGGAGACGGAGGTAAACGTAGACCCATGTGAGGAAGACATGATTCAGGCTGACATGAAACCAGAGGAGTGCACAGAAATTGACAATGTGCAGCAGACGCAGGTGGACACAATAACAGAAGGTTCAGAAACAGGAACTCAGACAAGTCCAAGCTCGGAGACGGAAGGCGAGGGCAAGGCCCCAACTGTCGAAGGTCCTACAGTGGAGACAGAGACGCAACAGCAACAGCAACAGCAGGAAGTGATCACAGACAACAGCTCAAAGAGGGATGCATTTGAAGGAAAATACCACAGCACTGAGTCATTAACAGAAACAGACCTTAAACAAAAATCCCACACCCAAACAGAGACACAAACTCATGTACCGGCTCAGACTCAGGAAAAGGTAGAGGAAAACACAGCCACAGGGGAAGAATCTGAGGCTGAAATAGCACAAAAAGACTCAGAACAACACAAAACAGAAGCAGAGACATTAATACTGTGTTCACCTGAATTCATACAACCAAAAGAAGGCACTGACTTAGTGGCCGATGCAGGAGCTGAAGCAGAAATACTAGTTTTAAATGACATTGTGATGGAGTCAAGTGAAGCATTTTCTCAGTGTTCAGAAGAAGAGTGCAGTGCAGTAGAAACTGAATTCACACAGGAAAGAGAAGAAAGATCGCTGACTGATGATGATCAAACACAAGCAGAGGAAACACCAGCAGAAACTCAGATTAACGAGGAGACTACTGACTCCACAGCACCTCCACAGAAGGAGGTGACTTCAGCACAGGAGGGAGAAGTGAATCCCATGGCTGAGCCTGATGGGAAGATGAGTCCAGTAGACACGAGCACCACTGAGGAACCCGCACCTGAACAACCAAAGGTCCAAGCCACAGTGGGTGCTATGGAGGAGGATCAAAGCACAACGAATGTTCAAGAAAACACAGCAGGGGAAGATGACGTCTTCATTTCGACTGAACCAACAGACTCAAATACTGACAGTAACCCGCAAGTGCAAGACAAAGAGTCCCACCCAATAAAAGACCAGACTGAGATGAATAACAGCGGCCTGACACAAGCCCCTGGGCATCGCGGTAGCCGGTCTTCTGGGGATTTCTGCATCCGCAAGTCATCCAGCTCCCGTGGGTCCAGGTTAGGGCGCAGGCTCTCTGAAGATCTCTTCACCATGCCACAGAAAACTAGCCTTTCACAGTCTATCCCTAATCAGACAGAAGTTAAACACACTGAATCACAGTCCAGTCTGGGAGCTGGGAACCCAACCCAAAGTCATCCTAACGTGACTTCAGAAGTCACCTTGTCGCTGTCTGCAGAAGCGACTGAAGGGCCGCAGGTACAGCAGGCGCCGCCCGACCCCCCTAAACGTTTTGGTCTCTTCCGCAGACTGAGAGGAGAGCAGCCCAAAAAGGCCAAAGCAAAGGGGACGCCCAAAATGCAAGTCCCCAAAATCTTGATTCAGGACTTCAGTGATGGAACAGGAACAGAGAAACCAGCCGAGGAAGAGGGGGAGGAGAAACTGAGTTCCAGGGAAAGGAGGAGGAGGCGACGGGAGCGAGAGAGACTGGAGAAAGAGGAGGAGAGGTTGAGAAAGAAGAGAGAGAAGGAGCTGGAGAAGGAGAGGAGGAAACCGCAGACGAGGGGGAAAAGTTTCCAGGTCCAAAAAGAGAAAGGGAGCAGTGATGAGCCTGCAAAGACTGGATCAAAGACACTTAGATACTCTACTTCTTATGCCGAATCTTACTTTTGACAAAAAAAAAAACTTTATTCTTGGATCTGGAGGGATGAGGAGGTGTTTTACTGAGTGCTTCGAACCTCATCCAGATCCTGTCTTACTGTCCTGTTGAGGAGCTAGTTTGAGTTCCACACTGGTTGATGTGCGGGGGCCCCAAATCTCTGTCATACTTGAACATTTTGACATGTAAATAAATAATAAAATAACGTTAACATACTTTTGAAAAATATGTCTCTTTTATTTAGGAGCTTTTTTTCGTTGCGCCTCGATCAGACTCAAAATAAACAGGAAGTGCTTCATGTCCACTTTCACATAATACCATATTTTCAAGTCAAAATTCACATTATATTCGAGTAAAAAGTTGGAATACACTGGCAGTGACCATCCTATGCTGTACTGTACAGTCTTTGCATATTTTTTCCCATGTAAAAAAGAATCCGGTAAAGATGGAAAATAAGTGTTCGAGGTGACAGTGTCTTTTCAGGTGCTGCAGGTGGCATGTGTGTGAAAGCAATACACAAACACATTTTCAGGTCAGCCCATCTCTCTCCTCTCCATCCGTCACTCTGCTTCACTGTGTGTCATCCTCACTGTCACTGGCCAACACTTCCTGACTTGTCACTGGTTGAGTGGACATCTGAGAAGATGGAGGAAGCACTGATCCAAAGAACAGGGAACAGAACTGTGGGAGGGCAGCACAGGACAAAAACAGAATATTATAATTTATTTTTAATGTAAAACACATGATTGTTACCCGAAGTCCAGTCCTGACGTGATTTGCCAAGACAAGACAAAACTTTGAGATCTGACACAAAAACACTCGAATCTGAACTCATGTTCGTCACTGGGGTTTATCTAATTAGAGAAGTTGAGACTCATCTTTCGCTCAAGTCACAGACCCCTCATACACAAACAGACAGCTTCCCCTCCTGTTAGATATTTATCTACCAGCTTTTTTCCATTTTTGTCTGAGCCCTTTAATTACTCAATCTCTTCATGTGAGAACTAGGCCCTACCTTTTTATTAGGTGGTCTTGCTGAATCGCCCGTTTCATCTTCCTCCTCCTCACTGCATAGCCTTGACCTTTGATTGGCTGCAGCAGGCTGTTTTGAACATGTGGAATTAGCTGACGGGGGTGTGGGTGGACCTGTAGCAGAGGGACCTGGTGCAATACTGGTATCCATGGTGATGAGGTAGGAGTCGATGTCGTCATTCATGAAGTCATCAGGAGGGGGCGGGGGTGTTGGTGCTCTGAGGGGAGAATGAAGGGAAATATGACATGAATGACAAAGAGAAAGGTCAGACATATCTCTGTATGGCTCCATACTGAGTTTCATTGAGCAGCCTTTTAGTCAAACAAATTCACTAATATTCCTTAACGCTGCTCTTTACCCAGTCAGAAACCATTTGTCAGAGTCCAGGATTTGTTTAAAAACTGCTAAACTGCATCCAAGGTTTTGTCTCAGACAGACTAATTGAAAAATTAAGCCCACTGGTGTCGGATACCAGTTACACTGTTCATCCGTATGGCTTCTTTTGGAAATAATTTGTAATTATCATGCAGAGCAGTCACGTCAATTGGTGGCTGAAGATGTAAATACAAACAGTTTTTGTTGGGGAAGTACTGTATGTTGTATGCTAATCATCCCAGTCCGAGACTAGCAGGACATCACACTCAACTCCAGTTTGCAGGAACGTAGGCGAAAATATCAACCCCTGCCCATGTCTATTACCCAACATGCTTTATGCATGACTGATAATGGAAGTGCTGAGAATTCAGCCTCACACACGCCCAATGCATCATGTGCGCTACATTTATGACAATTGTACATTGAAAGATTTCATCTGATTTTACCTTTTCTAGGGCGACATTGTTGTTTGCGTCAATTTAACAGGATTTTACGACCAAACTGTCGCTATACTCTGCCACAGTCAACTGATTCTCCACTCAGAGGATGTCAAAAGTAAGGTGTCTTTTGAACAGTTGTCCTCAATTACAACTTTGATTCCAAAAAAGTTGGAACACAAAAAGGATTAGCAAGTTATCACATTCTGAATAAATTATGTTTCACACAGCTTCCAACTTATTTGGAATCAGGGTTGTGTATTCTTGTCCATCAGGCAGGGTCTCTGCAGGGTAAATGGTGGCAATTTTCTGCCTGTCATTACAACAGAAGAAACCATTTGGATGAAAAGCAAAACATTTTTATATCTACTTTGTTCTACTAGTGGCCTTCTCTAACACTGGAGTGACAGGAAACATTTCAGTCCCACATCATCTTATGCATCCACTTTTGTTTAAATGTTACCTTCTTTTGTTTTTTGTACGGCGGTTGAGGTCATCAGACAGAGTGGCCAGCACAAAGTTCCCCTCCAGGACACTGTCTGTTACTGAAAGCACTATAGGGCTGACACACACACACACACACACAATGTAAATGTCAGTACATTTTGGTAACACAGGTGATGAACGAACATCTGTATGCTGTTGCTAACCTGCAGCATCAATATGCTTACCTGCCTGGTTCATCAAAAAAAATAGAAATAGGGAGACCAGTAGCCTCTGCAAACAACAACAAACCCTGGAGGAGAGATGACAGAAACTTAATTAGCAAACCTCCATAATAAGTAAATCAATGCAATACATCTTTATTTTAAAGAAATATCAACCACAGCATATTCTTAACTGTCTGCAAATTACCATCAGTGTCCTTTCCCTCAAAACACTTCTCTCCCTCTCCACAATTTTCCAATCTTCTCCCTCCCTAGGATCCTCCTAATCATTTTCTTTTGTTCTGTCAACCCTCCCTTTGTCCTCTGTCTCACCCGTAACTCCTTCAGACAAAAGGTGACGCTGTTGTGAGTCCGCACGGAAAAATGGTCGAACTCGTCTGAAGCCAGACACAGCTCTGTCAGCATGGCCTTCGACTGGTCTGAGAGGGAGACAGACAGTGAGAGAAGCAGTGAGAAAAGTGAGTGGAGGACAAAAGCTTTATTACTTTACATTCTTAAATTATATTGTTGTTAATTCTAGAAAAACTATGTACATCTACTCGTAAGAGACAACCAAGACTACACAATGCAACTCTGCCTTTCTACCACACAAGGGCACCACTGGGTTCATATCTATCCTCTTTCCATTTATTGCATTATTTCACCATGTCACTAACAGCAACATAAAAGTGATGCTTTCTTGTTTTTGTAATGCAAAACTTTGTTGAAAGTTGCTGCTGTACTGACTGAATACACCATTTGAGACTTCTGTAAATTTGTTAAAAAGCTACCCTGATTACAAAGAAGTTCTGTCGAACCAAAATGTTTATCTTTCTTATTCTACATTACTTGGATACTCGATGTAAGATTAGCAAGATACAAATGAAGAAACAGAGAGTTAGGTCTTTGGAAAAACACAGTGCACAAGTGTTACAAACAAGCATGTTTGTAGCTGCTGAGTTAAAAAAAAAAAAAGAAAAAAAAAAGAATACCAAGTCACCTTCTTCCTCCACATGGTTCCTGACCCACATCCGCTCATCACTCACGGACACAGTCACTTCTTCCAGAGAAGGAGGGAAGTGCACAACTGTGTCCACCAGCAGCCTGAGAGCAAGGGAAAACAAAAAGTGAGCTGAGTGAGGAAGGACATAAAAAAAAACAAATGTAGTCTAAAAATATCTGTATCAGCCTTAAAAATCCCTTATTTTGAAACACCAATTAAAAGGCAATAGGAAAACCAGATACAAATATAGAAAGAGAGACTGACAGATCTCTAATATTTTCCTAAAAAAGAAAGTTTAAATATTTTACAGACCTGGGCTGGGATCTGAATACATTGGCAGAGCTGTCTTTATCAAAAACTGCCTGTAAGCTTTCACTGTCCTGAAAAGACAGGTTATGTGTCTTCAGGAGACCTGCAGAGAAAATACCAAACACAACCACATAAATGACAAGCAATAAAAGCATGATGTGCTACATGAATGAACATGTGTCAGTTTAAATAAGATGTAATCCTTTTGAAATCATGCATGTGAAACACTGTGAAGTGAGAAGGAAATGAAGCACTGATACCGTGTTTGCAGTGCAGGGTGAAGGTGAGGCGGTCCTTCTGCTCATCCAGCTTGATGTGACACTTTTCCACTGTTTTCTCCAGCGACACAAGAGACCTAAATACAGCCTGCACACTCTGACTCACACATAGAGAAACACAAGATGGATTACAAAAGAATAAAATTAAAGCGACAAGACCTGTTAATATGTATTTGAATAATTCCGGTATTAACCCTCTACACTGAAAACAACATCTTAGTCACAATCAAGGACATATCAAACATGACCGGCCTTACTTTAATCTAAGTAAGTACTCTAAACAGTTAACACAAGGAAGCACAGAGGTTTCGCAAAATTTGCACAAAGATAGCATCAAAGCAAAACCACGGTAGCAACATGACCGGAAAGATAGCTTCTGAAGTTAAGAAACTCTGATGTTCATTCATTAGTCAGACTCTGCTGTGAATCATGTAAATATCCATATGTATTGTATGAAAGAATGATTGTAATAATATCAAACAACAGGTGGTGATGTTGATGGAGTACTTGAGCTCATTTGATAAGGCTTTGGAGATGTATGCCATACAAAAGAAGGTTGGGAACCACTGACATAGCACATTAAAATCTATGCAAATTTATTGAATATGACACCTAAACTCTGTACAGCATCAGAAGAACCATAGCTCATCTTTTTCTCTCAGCGCACCTTTATTGCCATCTTGCAGCGGAAGGCGTACCCACTGGGGATAGTGTACCTGCACAAGAAATGGGTGTGGAAGTTGGATTAAGGCTCCTAGAGATGACACACAAAAATTTGATGTTCAGTGACTCACTCTCTCTCTTTCACACACACACACACACACACACACACACACACAGACACCACAGTGTCGTTTATACACAGGCACACAGTCTGCACCTGCTGAAGAAGAGTGGTGCAAACAGGAAGCAAGCATATGCCGACCGGGAGGAGTTCACAGACCGCAGGGCCAGCTACAAGAAAAAAAAGACTCAAATGAGTATTATTCATTGACGCAAACGGTGCACCAACAGGAAACAACGCGACTATATGCATTGCAGGAGGAAGTGATGGTGTATATGGCAATATCAGAGAAGCTTACCCCATCGTCCTGAGGCTCAACATAGAGATCGTCACCGATCCTGGACAGAGAATGGATGGCTTTGGCCAGCACTGGTACATACACAGTACATAGACACACACATACACATACACACAACCGAATTACGATACAGCTAACTATTATCATATGTTGATGTTCTAGTTAAAACAGGGCTGACAAAAGCAGGAAGTGTTTGTTACCTTTCACGTTTCCTCCCGTCACGACGCAGTCCATTTCTACAAATAAGGCTAACTAAAGTTGGATACTTCTTTTCCGTTACGTTAGCAAATTTGGCTAAACGTTAGCCGAAAAAAGCGGCTAAACACCACCAAGAGGTGAACTAGTGGGTTTTAATAGTTTGCACATTCAACCGAAATCCTCTAAGTGCTTACAACATAATACATATAGTTCTAACTTAATTTTTACATTTTAGTTTCTACAGCGGTTCGACTACCAATCTTTGCGTTGTTTACGCCGCCATAACCCGCTTCCGCACTGTTGACCAATCAGAAGCGCAAGAAGTCAAAGGGGCGTGGGACTAAACGAGATTACACGCATGCGCAATTATCTTCTGAATTGACAGCTGCGTGTTTTTCAACAGGTTCTTTCTAAATACATGAAGTTGGAATATTCATGTTTGACATGAGATTATCATGGAGGACAAAGAAATTGAGTTGTTGTAAATGATTATATGGCGTCACTATTAATGTGAATTAAGATTTTGTTGATTATTAGGTCAATGCAATGCTTATATTGAAGTTATGTCAATGTTGGGAATCTACTACTACATCTACTCAAGTACTGTAATGTAATTCTGAGATAATTGTACTTGATTTGTGTATGTACATATTGCAATATATTTCCATTTTATACCACTTTACAGACAAATATTGTTCTCTTTATTACATTTATCTGACAACAAGTTACTTTGCAGAAATTTTAAATACCAAACATCTGATGACCATAAACATTATGATGCATTTTTATACATTAAACTATACAACAGAACATAAATTATGTACATTTGCTCTGCCTTAATCAGCAACACTATATGTATGTTACATAACAATGACATAACGATATGGTAATATTTAATAATATAAAAAACTTTTCTCCATGCACCAGAAAAAATACCCTTAAAAAAATAATAGTAGTAATACTTTACTACTATTATTATTATTGCTATTATTATTATAGCGTTTGTGGGAAATGGAAAAGGTGGGAAAGCAATATAATATGAAAATAATCAGCTGGTGGCTAACATCAATAAATATGAATAAAAACAAATAACTTCTTTGCTCTCCAGTCTCCTGTACAGTGTCACATTAGGGGATTATACACGTAAATTCTAAAACGTAATTACAAACTAATAAACTAAATCAGATTTTATTCTTACAACAACAGTAAAGACCTGTTTACACATTGTTAGTTCACAAAAAAAGACAATAGAGTTCACAGAGTTCCTATAAAATGGGTTATTCCAAAGGCCATTGCTGGCATTTTCATATTTCTTTCATTCTGAAGACATATAAATAGCAGCTGCTTGCTAAAAAATGCCCTGTAATTACCATTCGAGGGTCACAGCGGTGAGAAAGGGTGTGTGTGTGCACATGTGTGAGCGAGGGAGCCAGGGAGAGGAATAGGAAGGAAGGAAAAGCAAATAGAAAGATGGGCAGAGAGAGTGAGGGAGAGTCACTGTCTGAGCACAATTATCTCACCTCACTGGTCTTTCTCGCTGGTCTACTTCAGTGTGTAAGATCTGAGGAACGCTGCCAGGCACCGTCTCTCCTCCCTTCGCTGATGACTGCTGCCAAAGAGGTGTGACTAAAACAACCTTTGTATCCTGAAACCACGTACATTTGGCGAAAGAGGGAGACCTTGAAAAGACACGAGAAGACAAAAGTCAGAGTGCTGCTGAAACTATTGAGGATTATGGAGGAGTGGAGGCAGTGTGGCAAGCAGCCTACACAGAGAAAAAGAAGATTTTGTATCCTACCAGAGGAAGTAAAACCTGAAGAGACTGACCTGTCTTCATACTTGTCATGAGAAACTGTTAAGAAGATAATGGAAAAAGATTGGAATACGAAAAAAGAGGGAAACAACCATCAGAAGCGTCTTAACAGCAAAAGTTGGAGAAAGGGGTGATGTGAAACACACAGCTCATCTCTTCTGTCATGGTCTCCAGCCTCTTTTTAAAGCAACACATTACATAAGCCTGTGTGGAATCCATCCTTGTTTAGTGGATTACATTAGAGTGTTTGCATGCACTCATCGTTTTCATGCTTTTCTGTGACTTCTTGATTTAAAACACAGCAGTTCTGTTCCTAGATGTCTCAGTCGGGTAATTCAGCAGACACTCAGGCCTTGCTGCAGTCCATGCTGCAGAGACTGAAGCTCCAGTCAGGAAGAGAGGGCCAGGCATACCTGCACACACCTGTACCCATTACAACTGCTTCCACATGGGGGCAAGGTGGAGAAAGAGGAGCCTCCAACCTCCAGAAAGTGACCAGCAGTCATGTAAATGGCTTTGAGTTCTGTACTAATGGTATACCCTCGAAAGAGTTCGGGATCTCTGCAGCGGACAGTAACTGCGGCCTCAAAGGTGGGGTAATAAACCCACCAGGTCTCGGCTGTAACGTGGACAGGGGTCTCATTTCCTTCCCCAACCAGAGAGACAATACTGATGGTGGCATGGGTGAGAACAGGGTGTTGGGACAGGCCACACAGCCTGGGATCACCCCAACAGGAATAGGGCAGCTGTTTCCTGCTAAATCACTTATGGATGCTGATATCACTTCCTTTGAGAGGACTGATAGGGACAGGGTGAGGTACACCCCTAATAATAAAGATGCTGCAACAAGCATGGGACAGAATCAGGACCATGACCAGGGCTTTACACCCAAAGTCTATGTGTGGTCCTCGAAGCCCTCGGAAGCAAATCTTGGCACAGGAAGTCAAGATGATGAAGTGTTCCATATGGGAAATGGAGGTTTTGGAGCTTTGGCACAAAGTAAAGACATGCAGACTGTCCTGACTGACCAATACTCAACAAACAGCAGCCTGAGAAGAAAACAGCGATCATCTGAGAACAAAACGAGAAGATGGACTCAGAAGATCAAGGAGAGATGGAGGGACAGGCCGGGGAGTTTTGGCAAAAAGGAAAAAGAAGAAGAACAGAGGGAAGGCCAGAAGAGTGAGCAAGGGACTAAAGTAAGTAGTGCAATGTGATCATACTTGTTTTATGTAGAAAAATAAACATCTTCAGGTGAAACTGCAACTTGTTTTCTTCACAGATTCCACCTCAAAACCAGCTGCTGACAGCAGAAACTCTGATCATAACATCAGATAAGGAGGACGGACGGATCGTCCCTTCACTGGACAGCAGTGATCCCAGCAAAACCCCTCTGACAGGCACAGAAGACGGCACTAATGAAGGGTACACAAGGTAATCAATCGAGAAATTTTTCTAAACAAGTAAAAATACACCCAAACAAACACTGAAGTCAGCATGAGACAGGCTATAAGCTTTAAAGTAATTTTTTTTATTTGTCGCTCAGCCCTGAAGCAACACGAGTACAATATGTGAGGTATTTCTGACACATTTCCAGCTGCAGTTTTGAAATTAGTATGCACTAATATTTGTTCTCTCCAGTGTGCCTGTCTGGTCTGATGTGCCAAACACACCCCTGTCACTGACAGCGTCTGTCATCGCCCATCAATAGTCACTTTCACATTGCAAAACTCTTCCTTGAATGTGAACAACAAATGTCAACAAAACCATTGATAGAAGAAGTATTCATATGTTTCACTTAAGCAGTAATACCACAATGTGAGAATAGTGTTTGGGAAATAACTATGAGCAAATGTTCTTGCAGTGAATTAGACAAAGGTACTCAATATGCATACACAATAGCCCTTGTCTGTGTTATATAATCATACATTATTATACTATGACTGATCGTCTAATGTGTAAACTGTATTTTAATTATAGTGCAGGTTGTGGTGAAGTTTATGAATGGTTGGGTAGTTTAATGTACTGGAGCAATGCATCCTATTTTATATGTGTATTATGGATTTTTATCTTTTAAGTCTGCAAACTAGTAATTACAGGTGTCAAATAAATGTAGGGGAGTAAAAAGTACAATATTTCCCTCTGAAATGTAGTGTGGAGAAGTATAAAGTAGCATAAAATGGAAACAATGAAGTTAAAAACAAATACCTCAAAGTTGTACTCAAGCAGTGTTTGAGTAGATGGAGATGAAACACTCTCTCTCTCTAACACACACACACACACACACACACTGAGAGAACTACCCATAAAGGATGCCAGCAAATCCCATTAAAAGCCAGAAACCACCAATAAGTTAATGTTTCTCTCAGTACTTTAAGGGTCTCCGTCCTCTGAAGCACTCAGCCCACAGTTCACCTGTTCCCACTGTTCACACAAGACTGATATCTCTAGAAACGAGTCACAAATATACACTTTTATTCTTGAAAAAGGCTCCAGAATATCCTGAAACAGCTGGGCGCTGTAGCTTTTGGCAAATGTTATCCGGCAGGAGTAAATAGTGTATTTGTTGGGGACAATTTTCAGCAGTGGAATAATACACCTCTGGTGATTTAGTGCACCGATTCCTGAACAGCCAATTTCTGCAGTTGCAGCTGGAAAGTTTGTTCGTAGCTTAAGAAAAAAAGATTAAACATATTTGTGTTTCAGAGCAAAATAAATCTAATAAGTGTGAGGCTGATCTTTATCCGCCACCACGAACAATCAGCCGTTTGACTGCATGGGACACCAGACTGAGTGAGCTGAACACCCCATTCTGAGAGATCAGCAGGAGCACAGAACTAAAGCTGACCACTGAAAAATGAGAAAACAAATGTTAACATGGACAACAGGATAAAAAAGAATACTGTAACAATTTAATGCAATACCTTAGACAAAGTATGACAAGAGTATCTATGACACCAGGAGAGTGGAGGATAAATTCATTGTTTGTTTTCTTCTTTCATTTGTAATTTTGGCTGACAGATTCTATTCTCTTGTGCCAGGTCTACGAGTGACTTTGACATTGGCCTGGGCTCATTTAGCTTACTGGAGGAGATTGTCATGGGTCAAGAGTGGGCCAAGTTCCTAAACCCAAACCAATCAGCCGCCTCAGCCAATCAGAGGCCATCAGAGACACTCAAAATCCCGCCAAATCCTCATGATAGCCGTCAGTCACCTGAGATTTTGAACCACCAAGGAGATGTGAACAACCAGTGGAGCTTCAGGGGCACCGAAGCGACACCAGATTCAGATTTAAGCATGGCACAAATATCGCCTGGTGCTTTCCTACCTGTCGGCATGGATGTTTCAGAAGGAAGGCGACAGCAGTTTGCTCACAGAGAGACGGACCAGTCAGAACCCATGGAGCATGGACATACCCAATCACATGTGCGGTGTGGAGACAGTGCACCGGGACAGCAACTGAGACCTCTCTCCTTAGTACAGGTTGCATACTTGTTCTGATGCTCATCCTCTCAAAATGAATGATTTTACTATACCATCAACATGAAAACACATGTAAGCACTTCCCTGAACTTAACTTTTGTCAGTTTGTCACCCTGTTATCTGTTTGAAATTGCAGCCTGCAGACATTCTGAACAACTCGCTGCTGAAGAGCAGAGTCCACCTCAACAGAAAGAGACAGCATCAGCCAGCTGAGAGGAGAGACGAGAGACTTCCAACAGAGAAGCGAAGTGATTCAAAAGAGGCAGACAGAGGTCACAACCAGTTAATACTCTGTATAGTCGCATATTTTTGGTTTTTGAATTGACGGCTGTCAGATGTTTGTTGCAGCCGAAAAAAACTCAGCTCTCTTGTCTGCTGTCTTGCAGGGGGGTCCATATCTTCAGTGAGTCCAACAAGCAGCCATGTGATGGCAGAGACAGGAGAGTCATGTGATGACGTCATACCTTTATACGTCCTAAACTCTCCTCCTCCACCACCTCTCTGCTTGTCTCCTGTGACTCCTTCTGCTCACGCACCCAAGGGTGTCCTCAAACACTCCATATCCCAGGATTCAGAGTCCTCGGTGGAAATAGTGACGAAAAGGGTAAGTTTAAAAAAAAGTTTATAACACTGCCTCCTTGTGGTATAAAATGTGAAAATGCCACCTACACAGTGTGCACATGTCCATAGTCCACACTTGATGCTAATTCTAAACAGGTTTGAGTATGTAGCATGTCAAGAAAGTTTACTCAAAACGCTCAAAATTAAAACAACTGACTTCTGAGTGTGCTGCCCACACTGTTCTTCCACAACGCAAAGCACAAAGCAAATGAAGGATGTTTTCACAGCTGGAAAAAACTGTAGGTGGTAAAACCCCCAGAAACATCTCAGAAAACAACACATTTCGAAAAATTATTTTGCTGTCTCTCTCATTAAGTTTAAGTAAAAGAGATAAAAAGCCACATTATGATTGGCTTTGCACGGTGAATGTAGTCTGTTGATTTTAATAGTTTAGCATAGATTAGTGCTGTACACAGTCAAGTACTCTAATATGGATTGGGAGATGATTTATGTTGCAGCTGGATGAGGCTGAACTGCTCATCGACTGTAGATGTAATACGTTTTGTTCAAAAATGAGATTATTTAAGTAAAGTACATTTTTTCATGCACAAATAAAACTCCTGGAAAAACAGGAGTTACAGACGTTTTGATATTGTTGATATTGTCTGCACAATAACATGTATTTTTTAATGAAATTGTCTGTTTTTTGTAATGTTGGCAACATTTTTTTTACAGTTTAGAATTTTCTGAACAATTTCAGAATCCTTTCCAAGATGGTATAAAAAGAATGATGTAATTTGGTCCTAATTAGGGTAACTAGGAATGTTGTAAAACCATGTAAATATTCATTCATTATGCTTTCCTCATATATGTCGAATTTACTGTTTGTTTGAGTGATGAATGTTAAATATAACGTTTCAGAAAGCTGAGTAAATCTGACATTGAATGAACTACTTCTTCTCTTCATCTTTCCTTCTTTACTCCTTTCATCGTACTCTGGATCAGAGGCGAGTCGAGGAGAACCGGCGGGTTCGCTTCTCAGAGGAGGTGGTGACCATAGCGCCTCCAGAGCTGGATCTGGATGCGACAGACTCAGAGGAGGATTCAGGAGCAGAGGAGGACTCTGTGGTAGAGCAGGAGAGTGAGGTGGAGCAGGCAGTGATGGAGCAGGTGGCACCTGCACGCCGGCCTACTCTTCCTGCCTGGATACTGGCTCTGAAGAGGAGGAACACGGGGAGGAAGCACAGATAGTGAAACAAAAAATGAATGAAAAATAAATCTAATCAGGTGAGATTGCTTGTCTCAAAAGCAGCTTCATCTGGTTTGAAGGAACCCTCATATTAATTCAATCATAACCTCACCTTTACTTTTTTTGTTACACTTGTCTGTGAGACGTATGAACTTAAGGCTTAACAGACAACTAAAGGCCACGTTAAGATGAAAGTTTGCAGACTTTCTGTCTGGACACCTCATGCACTTCTGTGTTTGTTGCTCCTCGTCCCACCACCGTGTTGAGACTATTTCAAGCCTTTGCAACTACAACCATCTACATACCGCAAGCATTGAATCAGACTCATGCCACATCACACAGTGCCAACGTGGCATCATCGCTTATAAGCCGATTTGGTTGCCATATGACATATTGTGTTGATGTCCTCTTCTTCCTCCTCCTGTCTCACACTGTACAACAGCAGACGACTCTCTGGTCTGCTGTGCGTGTCACTCTGTCTCTCAGTAATGGCTCAATGTCCGGCCATCCTGGAAATTCAACCCCAGAGGAGGAAAGAGATATTTAGAGCTGAAGTGGCTGCAGACTGCCAGTGGTCTCTGAGAGTCTACAGCTCTCTGTTCAACTCTTGAAATGTTGAAACCATATTTTGAATCCATTTGCTTGCTGCCTCTCCATGTTTCACTGTGGCACACGCATCCAGCCTTGCTTGGCCTTCAAATGCTGTTCTAGCCGTCAAAAAACTTTTCACAGACGAGCTACAGAGGCAGCCCTCAGAGAGATAGAGCCCCTCGTGGCATTGTGTATCATATTCTGTCATTTCCTTTCCATGCATTTTATCGATTTATGTAATTAAATTAGGACATCAAACTTGGTGGCTAACTGCTGTCAGTTCCTCTGTGGCGTCCCTTCACAGCTATCTTCTCTCATAAATCACTGTCAGAGCCATTAAGAGGCTCTTTAGCTCAACTATTAGTGCCCCAGGCACTAAAATGTACAGTATGTGGGTGAGAAAGAGAGCAAGAAAAGTAGCTAAATGTCTGAGATGAAAGTGTGGGAGTGAATCAGAGAAATAAACAGATAATTTTTAGACTCATTTTGGATTGTCCGGACAAAAAAAAAAAAAGAAGAGGACTTACATTAGTCCATTAGTCTGTCCAGTAACATTCCTACTGTGCATCATCACCCAGAAGTAGCCTAATAATGGTCCATTTGTAAACCTCAAACCACACACGCAATTACCCTACTGCTGTCCCCTCCCCTAACACACACACACCATTATCAACCATGTCATCATTAAGGGACTGTTTGTGCTTTTAGTTGTGCAGGACGGAGACAAAGGGCAGTTGGTGAGTGTGCGAACACGACAAGAAAGAGAAATACTCCAAAATGTTACGCAAATAAGTTTATTCTCAGCACAGGTGGGGTTTTTTTTGTATTCAACATGTTTTTCAGATTCTGGCTCGTTCGAGCAAAGCTAACTGAAAACGAGAAGGGGATTTATTCAGGTTTAATATTTTGGCTGACAAACAGGAGGTTGCAGTTTATTGGAGTTAAGACGCCGTAAAACGTCTTGTAAAATGAAACTGCTCACAATAAAATAACATTTTTACTACAGGATGTTTCCCTCTGAGTTTAATGACTGTAGTTTGAACTTAACTGTATCTAAATGGTGAAGAGTTTAACCTTTTTTAGGGGAACTATGCTTGAGTGTTCCTAACCAGGAGGCGCCAGTGTGCCAGTTATTGTTCGGAGCTACAAGGATTCAGTTCTTTTCCTCTGGCAGCGGTGTTGTCCCCCTTTAACCAGTTTCACGGACTTGGCAAACAAAAACTGACTGCAGGATCCTGACGACCAGAAAAGGCATAATGAGTCTCTTGTGAGGCAATAAGGGAGAGAGAAAGAGAGAGAAAGAGGAATGCCCAGTTCTTCAGACTGTCGTTGTAGTCAGTCAGATAGGTTGGTCACAGGTAGCGAGGGAAATGGCTCCGGAGTCGTACGAGCTCTTGATACCTGCTTTGAGTGACAGCTGGCTGTCTGGGCTCTGAGCAAGTGATGCAGCGATCTGAGCCTCTGACACCTGCATGGACAAAACAATAAAAACATGGGATGAAGCTCTTCCAGACAAGCTCGCAGCTCTGCTCAAAGTTTGTCACTTTGGCGTCAGCAAACCAAACCCTGCTTTACCTCTTCAAACTTCTTGGCTTTGTACTGATCTGCCCCTTTCAAGAAGTTCAGTAAGATAACATCACACAGAACCGTACCCTGTCCACACAGATAAAAGAAGTGTAATGAAAGCTGGCAGGAACAAGAAAAATACACTCTCTATCATCTTAAGACGGATCAAAAATTCCTACCAGTCCAACGGAGGTGAAGGCAGCTACCAAGTTGATCAGTGTCGGGATGGTGTCAAACTTTCCTGCCTGGAAGAAACAGGCAAGAAGAGATGAAGACAGGCCCAGACAGAAGTGCTCGCTCCAGAATGTTAAATAACGCTTTTATTTCACTTTTAAAACAGTGTTCGGCACATCTTGTTCGTTGCGGATATGATTTTGAAGAAATTATTTTAAGGGAATAATTCAACAATTTGAGAAGAAGATCATTCTCATGCTTATGCAGTAAAAATGAAAGTATGAAAGTACTGCTGTGGTTTTACAAGGGGCTGTGTGTGGGACAGGCTAGCTGTTTCAACCTGTTTTCAGTGATTGTGCTAAGCTAGCTAACCGGCTATTGGCTCCAGCTTCATATTAGATCTGAGAATCAAATGGATGTTCTCATCTAACTCTCTGCAAGAAAGCAAATAAGTGGATTTGCCAAAATGTCAAACTGTTCCTTGAAAGAGGTTCATTGTTTTTCCCAAATTACAGTAACACCGTCCACACTGTCCAGTGTGAAACAATTCATTGCATTATGGAACCTTTCCATATTTACACATGCAACAGTGTTGCAATAAAGGTGCAACCTCCAAAAATTGGTTAGAAATGTGGACAAACACACACACAAATTCCCAGGTCACCACAACTTCACACAACTCACATTGCCAGTGACCATGACATCGAAGCGGATTGCATACGCTTTGTGAAGCGTCCGGAAATCAGTCCCATTCTCTGTCTTGAAGTATTTGGCAAATCTGCATTCAAAGAGAAGAAAAAAGTGACCAACGTTTGAGAAGGTATGAAAAGACTGAGCAGCCGTCGAGGGGAAAAATCAGCCTCGCTACCTGAAGTTGTAGCCTTTGGAGATGGCATTCTTGGCAAACGGTGCGTCGAGTCGAGTAAAAGAGTACTTGGGCACGCAATATTCAATGTTCAGGTCCAGGTTACACTTCCACTGAATGTTTATTCCTATTTCTCCACCCTGAAAGAGAAGGACGAGGAAAAGACAGTCTTACCTTGAGCTTCAACACCCATAAACAGGGGCGTAGCTACAGACAGTGCAGACAGCGCAACCCCACCGTATCACCAGCGGGCCCCATCTGATAGCAAGTGGGCCTCTCGCAGAGCTGTGGTGGAAATGCGCTCCCATTCACTATCTCCCAACCTTTACTATATTTTCAATGAGAGATCAGTAAAGTAAAAGTAAAGTATAACAAAATTATAGGCTTATTCTACATACAGATGCAATGATGATTGCTGGGTAATATGTTGTTGTCCAATCTTAAGTGTTGGAGGTCTTATGATAACAATCAAAGTTAAGCGTGCTCAGAGCGCAACACTTTAAATCCTGAAACTGTGAACTGTTTTTCTACGCAGTGCAGCCAAACAGCAGCTAGGAACAGACAGCGCAGACCTCCACATGTGGACCGATGTTCTGCTAGAATTCACTGTTACGATGTGAAGGGAAACGACCGAGACAATGAGAGGAAGAAAAGGCGAGATACAGACTTAATGTCTCTGATGAAGGATTACTTGTTTTGCTGTTGTTCAACAATGAGGAGCAAATTTATAACAATTTGTGTGGTTATTAAATTTAGTGTGTGCGGGGGAGAAGCAGCAGCACTCTGACAGCATCTGCTCCAGTAGCAGGATCAGCCCATTGGAGAGCGCAGGAAGCAGATCGCAGCGTGATCCTGACAGCTGTGCAGATATTTGTGCTGCTTTAATGCATAAAGTTAATGATTTGCAGGTCGAACTGCGTGCAGGTGTTGATTAATATGTATTTTTGTTGGTCGGGCAGGTGGGTTGGCTCTCATGATGGGTAGGGCGAATGCGGTAAAAAAGAAAAAGAAATAATCTGGGAAAATAATTAATAATAATAACACGTATTTTCAAGACATTTGGTTCTAGAAGCTCAGTGATGTCGTGACTTTATTCTCATGGCTAGTTGGTAAACTGCCGTAGCTGGGGAGCTAACTGCTGTAATTCCATCCAATGAATTGAATTGGCGGCAAAATGTCACCATTTTAAATGCTGGTGTGACCAGACATGTGCTCAGATAAGGTAAGGACGGTGAGGATGGGGTCCTTGTTTACATTCTCATGTACCCCTGAAACTCTTTGACATTTTATTCACATTGGGTTTATCCTTCATGAAAGTATAGTCCCTCCTCCTCTTCCCATGCGTGTCTACAGAACGGGCACTTTGTGCGTAGTTTCCTGTGCAGCTACAGCATTTCAGCCTTGAGGATGAAGGAAACTTTAAGGGAGAAACAGCAGGAAAGATGAAATAGAGGATAGATCAGACCTTGTCTGCCAGGCCAGCCACACTCTGCCCAGTGTAGTTCAGCACATCCCCCACACGAAAGATGGGGCAGAAGGGGCTCTTCTCCGGATGGTAGGTGCACTTCTTGATTTCGTCAGATGTCATTGTGGAGGGGAAGTTCCCTCTGTGAGAAAATGATTTCATGTTTATGATTATGTGTGTGATTATGTCACATTTTCCACTCCTCAAGTTACTATTAATTAAATTAGATAATGTGTGTGTGTTTGTATCTGTATGTGACCTACCTGGTGACATCGAAGAGTGGAAATCGGACACTGTTTTTGATGAAGATGGTGAAGTTGTTCACATCCAGCATCGGTGAGCTGAGGACCGTGTTGACAGAGAAGGAGGAGGGAGGATGACAATCGAGGCTTTCAGTGAGGGAAGTGTCATCTGGTGCACATGCATAACTCTGTGTGTGTGTGTTTATTAATCTTACGTCTTGACACTGTCATTCTCGGTTGGACACCATCCTTCAATCTCACACTGACCCTTGGAGTCATTCGAGGGTTTAAGGCAAACACCTGTTATCACGCCTGTTGTGTGAGACAGAAAGAGAGAAGATATGTTTTGCTGGCTCAGAAATTCTCGGGTCACTTCAAGAGAGACACTCGTCATTTTTTAAATGATCTGGTTTTTGGGTGCATACAGCAGCAGCCATCACTTGCAGAGTGTGTGACTTTGGAAAGATGCAACTTCCTTCCTGATCGTTATCTCATGCTGTTTTGCTATTTTTTGCATCACTCTTCCACCTGATATCTTGCCTTCACCATCTATACTGTGTTGGTCACCGGAATCAACAATGATCCATAAGACTTACCAAACAACGTCTGGTTCGTGAACATTAAAATATGGCCAGAAATTTGTTCCTGATGGCAACATACCATTAAACTGAACAAAACCTGAAGGCTTTGTATACACCTGGCCTTATTTTATATATATCCAATATGTATAGGATTTGAACATTTCATTCTTGGACCTCATCTGGTGATAGTATCATGAACATCTCCACGTAATGCACGCCGCTGCTCCTCCCGCCATAAATATGATGCGGTCTACGCCAATTTTCATTTTAAAGATGCAATATTGCAATAAAACTCTCTGCACATATTAACTTAAAAGAAGGTTTTGTCAGCCTGATCAAACTCATGAGAAGTTCTAAGGATAATCTGGTTGTTTGTAGGTTTGTAAAAAGAATATATATAAAATTTTACTACATTTTCACACATTTTTTGATGTTACACAGTCCCTTAGAATTTAGCGTTCCATATTCCTTTTCCTTCAGCAGTCTGCAAAAACTGCCTGAGGTCAAGGCGGCTTCACACAATTTCAGCTTTTCCGGGACTTCTCTTTCACATGGTAACGACCCTGCAGGCGTAAAATCTGACTTCAAAGAAAGACTACTGCACTAACAGAAGCGAAGGTGGTATTTCTGATCTGCTTTGATCAAGAAGCTGAACATTTTCAGGGAGACACTGTAGCAGCAACAGAAAGACAGGCGGGCTATCAACCGCTCAACTGAAGGACTGCAGTAATGTAAAACTTCTAGCAGAGGTGATGGAGACATGGTGGAGGGAGGCGGCCGATGCATCAGAGAACTTTGTGTTTTGCTGGACTTCGTGTGTGTTACACTGACTGAGCGCTCAGCTTCTTCAGTCTATTTGTGTTTGGAAGAGAATGATAATGAGCGTACTTGGTAACGTACTTCAGGTAACACCGTGACAACATCTGCTGTAATGACGCGAGAAGAAGGAGTTCGACTCACCGTTTGAAAGGATGGCACCGAAATGCTTTTGGCAGTCTTTATCTGTGTCACAACTAAACATCTTAACAGACTGAAACAAACAGAGAGAGAGAGAAAGAGAGAGAGAGAGAGAGAGAGAGAGAGAGAGAGAGAGAGAGAGAAACTTAAAATGTGACATCATGAATACTATGTTTTAGTTGCACAGCTTGTGTAGAATTGCAAGAGCAAGAGAAAGCATCCTGACTGGAAACATCACAAACCAGCATTGGATGTGCACAGCTCAGGACAGGAGGGCTCTGCAGCAGCTGATTAAAATCACCCAGAACATCATTAATACCCACTGATGGAGCGGCAGTGATATTGGTGAAGTGAAGTGCCTGTGCACTCCACCATAAAGAACAGTTTTATATTTAGGACTTCTTATTTATTCATCCATTACTACCATTTTTGTTTAGTGAGTCATATAAACGGACTGCAACCAGCATTTCATTTTCCAACCATGTGTGGTGAAACGATAAATAAACAAGCCTTGTACCTTGTACCTTGTACTATAAACCAGCTGGTACCCTAAAGCTGATCGGTAACCAGATACTTCAGCGTGCTCACCTCTGCGCATTTTCCTTGGAACTGATTTTCGGTGAGGATGACTTTGGTCATGATGCAGAACACACCTGCACCCTGAAACACAGCGGGACAGTGGGTTTATGTGATGCTACACGGTGGACAAAATGTGCCTCATGTAGAAAAATGCTTAAAAAAAAGAAACACATCATTACAGTTCTGCATCAACAATGACATTATCAACTCACACTGACTACAGATACCGACTCGCTGATACTTAACACGCACCACAAACCACCAAACCTTGAATTCCCACCTGAAGGAGGTTATGTGTGTAGTCTGTCTGATCTGTGCTGCAGACAAAGCATTTCACAATGCAACAGGATGGATGTTTCAAAGAAGCGGTTGCACCAAAGGTCAGAGGTCATGCTTGTATCTGCGTGTAGGAGTTAACCAGGTGTTATCAGGGCCACACACCTGTTGGGGGAAGACGTAGTCGGCCACATCCATCACACGGCCGTTATGGTAGCCAAAGCCTTTTACTTTGGTCATCACGGAGGACTCGACGCCGGTGTCGGTCACCTGATAAGCTTTCTCATGGATGAATACCCAGCTGCGGGACAAAGGACGCAACACAAAAGATTTAACAGCAGGTCAAGAGTTCGGGCGAAGAAGTGGAGACGATGAGGCGTCTCGTTTCTGGATACAATTAACTGTGAGGCTGAAACTGCTCACACACATTTCAACTCTTTTCATGTCAAATTTAGCCTTAAATTAGCTTTCATGAAAAAGAAAAACTATCATGTCGGAACACATTTCCTGTCCAGGACGCTGGAAATTGCATCTTGTACAACACAGATAAAATATTAAAGCATCATTTTATTTGGAAAAATAAAAGAATGGAAAGTAACATCAATATAAACAAATGTAAGTGAGGGTACAACTCTTCTTAACTTCTTCTTAAGTGGATGCTTGTCTCTTGAATGTAATGATACTGCATGAGTGATCACCACAAGACTATAAAAACAGAAAAGTATTCATGAAGAAATTTAAAACAAGTGCAAAAAGTCTGATGCTACCTGCAGATTTTTCACTTGATAAATTATTTTTCATTAATCTACGATCAATGCCATTTAGCTGGATTTTGGCTGAGGACCTTTGCTGCACATCACTAACAGTATAAATTTTGTGCAGCACTCAAGTAACTAAATACATTTACAGAGGTTCTGTACAATATTTAAAGTATTTGTACTTTAATAACCTATTTCCATTTTATGCTACTACCTCCACATCACTACATTTCAGATGGAAACATACATTTTACTCTGCATTTTACATGTTCATGCTTCAGCATTAATCCTCAAATAATTTAATATCTAATAATGTAACACTGAAAGAGGCCATTCTTCTGCACAATAAGTACTTTTGCTTTTAATTCTTTGATTACACTATGCTGATAATGCCTCCTTTTTTTTACTGAAATGCAATTTTGAAAGCAGGACTTTATTTTACAGTATTTTTTGCGTTGTGGTATCACTACTTCATGTGCTGTTTGACAATTTATAGTAGACGGACAGATGCAGGACATCACAATTACTCACACAAACATGAAAGTCAAACACAAATCACTGACCCGACAAAATATGTGATGATGAGCAGCTGAACGATCCGGTTGATGATCCCCACAGACCAGCTCTTCACCACCACAGACTTGGTGGTCTCGTAGGTGAAGAAGTCAGTGATGCAGCCCCACACCAAGGAGCCCATGGCTGCTCGTCAGTGCCAGTCAGAGAGGGGTCGGGTCCTCCTGGGTCTGAGAGGAGAAGTGCCGTCTTAACAGGTGCCTTCGGAGAAGTGTGGTGGTAAACCTGAAAGTGGAGAAGCTCGCTCCTGACTCTGACAAGAAAAACGTGATTTTCACACTCCCTGCTCGGTGTGGCCTGTGTTCCTCTGCTTCATTAGATATTTGATGGTCAGACCTCACTGCCTCTCTCCTCTGCCTCACTGTCTTTGTTTCATTGGTTTATAGTACATACTGGACCTCCCCTTCCGCTCCTCAAACGAGTGAGAGGAAAATGTGAAAGTATCCCTCCCTCTTTGTCTTGCCTTCTTCACCACAAATCCCCATCTCCCATGCCTCCTCTCTCTCTCCATCTCTGGCTCATTCCAGCTGTGTACTTCTGAAAACAGACACAATTATTCAGGGACTCGAATCAATATCCCATTTATCTATTTCCATTTCGGTCCAGACACATTTCTGACATCCTCGCAGTGGGTTTTTGACACTTCATGGATGCTTAGTTTAGGTTCTGGTTAGTTTATTTATTGGTTTGTTTCACAGCGAGGCTCTTTAACAGGCGTAATGGGACAGAGTTTGTCACAAGGTTAGTTTTCATCAGTTCACTCTGGTCAGATGTTGCACAGGCTTCCAAAAGACTGTTACTTCAACAAGACACATGTATATTAGTTTACTGTTACATCAGCTGGGTCCCTTGTGAGGTTTCCACCTGAGATGAAGCCGTTTTATGGTTCATGATGTTTTTGTTAATAAATCTGCCTGACCTTTTAACACATTCCCTCTTACAAAGTGAAATGCTGTTTTTCAATGTGCAATTTGGTGTCAAAGATCACTTTCCTTTCCTTCATCCGTTTTAAAAAACATCTGTTGATACGCTGTGCAAAACATAAATAAAACAGAATGTGAAAATTTGCTAATCCTTTTTGGCATATATACAATTAAAAACAATACAAAGACAATATGTGTAATGTTTAACATCGTCAACCTCATTGATTTTTGTAAATATCTGCTAATTCTGAATTTGATGCAGCAGCACGTTTCAAGCAAGTTGGTAAAGGAGCAACAAAAGTCTGGGAAAGTTGTGGAACGCTCCAAAAACACCTGTTTGGATCATTCCACAGGTAAACAGGTGATAGTATCATGATTGGGTTTGAAAGGAGCATCCTGGAAAGGCTCAGTCGTTCACAAGCAAGGCTGGAGCGAGGTTCATCACTTTGTGAACACATGAGTATATAAAGGAGATTACGACATGGGCTCAGGAACACTTTGTAAAACCGCTGTCGGTGAACAGCTTGTGCACTTAGTTACAGCTTTTACAGAACTGTGGCAGCAGTGTGGAGGCTGATAGGATGAGCTCAGTCTTTTTGTATGAGTGCATGGTCCTGTTCAGAACATATCTGTCACAATTCAGTACCAGGACCAGAAATGAGTTGCGTAGCTACTCAGTCACTGCAAATTAAAGTCTTTTTGTTCGAGATCCAGGGTGAAAAAATCTGTCTGTCCACTGTTGACCAATTGTGTTTTCACATTTATTCTGGCTCACGAAAAAGTGCCACATTTTATAAATACATGTGAATCAATAAATTTTATTCATAAATGTGTCTGAAGACCACTGATCGCACCAACAACCAGGAGCATTTTCCATGTTTAACACAGATGACACTTCGGAGGCCAATCAGGACAAAGTTCATCTGACATCTGTTCACGGCTTCTTGAAAGAAGCTGTTAAAACTTTGACGTAACTTTAAATGCAATGACAAATCCAAACGCTCAGCGTGTCTTAATCAAACATCATTTTGTCCATTTCTGTGCAACAACACTATAGGACAAAGAAATCTGATTCGATACTTACAGGCGCCAAAAACAGGCTTGAGTTTAAATGCACTGCGATAAATTACAAACCGTGGCATTTTTGACAACTGTGCAATAATTGCGACATTTGATACGACCACTTCTCAATACACTCACAAGCACCCACAGCATCAGCCTCTCGCATCAGGGAGATAATGTAATAAAGCAATGACAGTGTGTGTGTGTGTTTGTGTAAATGTATGTGCCAAGAGACTATGTCATTTCTTAAGTGGGTCCATTATGTTCGTGGTCAATTAATGGTAACCTAATACAAGACACACATGAACACGCATGCACGCTTCAGGCGTACAAACAAGCACACAATCTTTCGGGCTGCATGTGACTCTAACGTTTATCACTCAGACGTACGCAAGCATTCCTGTAATGGCCAATGATACCGTGAAACCTATACATCTGCAGATATGAGACGCAGTTTGTCAGATCGTAGATGCGGACATGAGGGAGTGGAGGACTGCCGGATGGATTTCTTTGTGAAAGGGGAAACCATCAAGACAGTGATCATCGTTCAACAGGAAAAGCTCTATGTAAACACTGTCACGCTCAATCCATCTTTGACCGCTGCATTTAGGACATGCCAACACACAAACACGCCGAGATCACGTGAACACAACCTCACCCATAAACACACCACATGAAGAAGAGCCTCAACGGTGCTGTTACACGTATATTTGCCAAACAAACATAACATTTTGGCTGGCGGGATGGCAGTGTGTGACAGTCGGTGCATGGACTGCAATCAACTTCGTACCGACATTCATGCTCCCTGGTGGATGAATCTGACTTTGGGGATCCCCTGATTTTTCCCTGTATCCTTTGCATCAAGACAAATGCACTTGTTTTTAGTCTGGCTGCACTGCTTTCATGATAACTGTGGCTCATTGAGAACCAGATATTTCTACTTGATTCAAAAATCTTCCTGTTCTGCTGGCAGAAAACATTTCCTCCATTTTATTGCTTTTTTTTCTTGTTTTTGAGAGCTGAGTTTTTGCAGTGCAAACCATGAATTCTTATTGGATGGGATTGTCTTTATTATACTCTCAGGGTAATCATTTTGATGATCCCCTGACTTTTTTCATCGAGCATATTAATCAGGGCAACATCATAATTTATCAAATACTTTTTTTGACCAAGTACCTGCAGAACTATTCCCATCAGCCTCAGCTGCACTTTGTGTTCACTGTTATTCAACTGTTGGCATGCTAACAAACTAAGATGTGAACATGGAGAATGTTAAACCTGCACATTAAATCAGCACATTAGCATGTCATTGTGAGCATGTTAGCATGCTGACATTAGCATTTAGCTCAAAGCGCCATCTCACAGATATGTTGGCATGGCTGTAGAGTCTACAGTATAGAATTTTGTTTTCCCAGACTGATTCAAAATAAGAATTAGAAAAGAAAGTGCAGTAAAATTAGCGAAAGTGAGGACACAGGGAGATCTTAAAGCAAAAATCAATTCAAATGTTGCAACATGTAAATGACAATAAACACAATCAATCACTGTCAGGACATCTGGTCAGCCTTACTGCAGCAGGAGGAGTACCTTATCATCAAAACCAGCACTGTCCAAGTGGAAGTGAACCACACATCCGGTAGTGTTTGGCTCTTAAAAACCACACTGTTCAACCCTAATATAGCAGCCCTTTTACAAACCGCCGTGTACTTAGGCCTCGGCCTCCCGTTTGAAACCACTGTCTCTCAAACATTCACCAGTGTCGCCATCCAACTCCCCCCGATAACACACACTCCCAAACCACCTTGGCTGGTTAAATGGGTTTGATGTGGAGCAGCAGTGTGGACAGGAATCCTATGAGAATTCCTGGAGGAACACAGCAGTAAGAGCTTTTGGTCTTCATCTGCTAGGTGGAATCTCCCTGAGCCGCAGCACCATTCCTACAGTGGAGAGCATCCTTTCATGCCGCGAAAAACAACAGTAGGATTTATCAATGAGTCGTTGCACGGAGAGCTGGTAAAAATCTGGAGAACGGTCACTGACACTGAGGTTCAATTCAATTAATTCTTTGGGCGTGTGGTTACTGTTTGATCACTATTAGACTGGCTGAAATCAGCTCTTATTTCTCTATGCAAATGTATCCATAACGCACATGCATGGAAGTGATGGAAGCAGACCACCGTAAAGAAAAATCATTGCCATGTAGAGCCAAAAACACCACAGGATCTGACATACTGCAGGTTTAAATTTCAAAATATACTGCAAGTTGCTGTAGACTCTTGCCACAATAGGCCTTTTTCACAGCAGACAAGTGGACTATTTGTAGTAGGAAAAGCGCAAGCGCTACTAAAAACAGACACTGGCCAACAGTGTCGAGAAAAGGTCAAATCAGCCAAAATAAGTGAAAACACTGACAGTAGGGGGGTGTAGCCTGCAGCGCCTCATTTTATTAATTTAAACACAAGATACTTGTGCTCAAAAAGAGGATTCATTCTCAGTGAGAACCTTGGACCCCTAATCTGCCTCTATACATGCCAAAGAGCAGTGATTCCTAACACGTCTCTGGGGGTCATCAGGTGGGTACCTCCCTTTCAACGGTGTTTCGCCTACTTAGTCCCACGACACCTCCAGGAGGCTAGGCGGTAAACTCAGGCATCCCAGAGTCACCCCCCCAGTGCCAGTTCACACTGCTCCTACAAAATCCAAACAGCACTGCCACGTTCAACTGACCCATAACTGTTTAGGAGATGCTCCAGGTAGTGGAGTGGAGTGTAGCTAATGCTAATGCTAAATGCTAACCACTAACTGTTAAGAATAACAGAAGACAATACAGTACCGATGCTACCATTTAGCTAATGCTAACCGCTAACTGCTAAGAACAGAAGAAGACAATACAGCTAGATTCACCATTCACCACCTACCTAAAAATGTATTTTAAGTTGCTGCTCTCTATTATCAAGCAGCGGTACGAACAAGAGGTTATATCAAGTAAAAAAAAAAAAAAAAAAAAAAAACAGCAAAGACAGGATTTATTAAAAATGATTCATTTATTTATTTAAGCCTGAAAACATGACATGTGAAAACACAAAGAAAAATCACTGAACTGCAGTTTTTAAATGCTTTACACAGCAGGAATAAAATCTGTTCAGATCAGCTAATAGCTCCTACACCACCCATTGCTATAAAACTACAACAACCATCTCCATGGATGAGATGGAAAACAAAAAAAAACTTTTCAAGAATTCCATACCAGCATTTCACTGAGCTGTCAGTAGGAAAACCTGCTCAAATATTACAGGAGCTTTAAGAGACAGTCACGAGATGTGTTCAAACTCCTCAAACAAGACATGAAGAAGAAAAATGAGCCTCAAGTCTTTTGTTTTGTCTGTCAGTCCGACTGTGTGATCTCAACATAGAGAGTATGAATGCTTGGTCCTGTGTGTACGATGGGTGAAAGTGTGTGTGTTTAGTCAGAGTCTTCCTCTGAGCTGGCAGGTGTGGACACAGCCTCTTCCTCCTCTTCGTCTGATTCCTGGTGAAAAAACAGAACAGTATGAGTGAGTAATACAGTATGGAAGAAAAACAAGATGGTTTATAGTCCCTCTTTTATAATCGCTCCCACATGTTATCTGTCTTTTCCTCTCACACGCTTACCTGTGAGATCTCTGTAGTTTGATGCAGTTTTGTCTTCTCCCTGCAGCTGTCCCTCCATCAGCTTTACCATAACTTTGTCATTTCAAAAGTCTTGCCTCTGCTGCCCTCTACCATTAAGCAGAATTACCGTAAATTGCTTAACTGCTGCTTTCCTTAACTAGACCTTAATACTACCACATTTATTTAGAACTGCAAACAAACAGCTACATTATGCTGTAGGTGTTTTATGCTTTACTGTATTGCTTATTCTGTCCAGTTACTAAAATCTACCTGCTAGCAGGGGTGGGCGGTATACCAGTGTCATGTTCTGGACATGGATACTGCAATACTGTCAATACCATAACTAAAGTTTTAGCATATGAAAAACAACATGCTTCACTGTAGCAGGAATAACATTCAGGTAGAGGGCTACATGTGTACTCATGGAACTGGAGTTACATCCAGTAACTATTTTCCCAACTATTACGCTAACTGTAATAACATGAGCTATGAGCAATGCACGCTAATTTCTCGGTTTTTGACTACAAGCGCAAGGATGGATCAATTCAGACTGAACCCGCAGGTTTTGACATTCTACATTCATATGTTCTGCCGCTAATGTGGCTAGCAGCATGTATTGTAGGCCCACATGCTGGAACAATGCAGGTGTATTTATTATTGAGGGACAGTAAAGAGAAACTGTGACCATTAAGCCTCATTTGAAACCAGTTAGTAACCAGAGTAGTAGCTTGGATGTGGGTAACTGGTTTTTCATGTTGCTTTTTGTGTCTTCTCACATAGCCAGACGTAACGTTATCTCCACACTTCACAATGCAACACAAGCTCAGCTGGTTTTGCTGTTCCAGGAGAGTCTCCTATGTGTTGGTATGTGAGTCTGTTGCTGCCGTGCTACGTACTTTACAGACATGCCCCGCGGCCTAAGTCTCAGAATGGATCACATTTTACAAATAAACCTACACTATGGGGCATTTCATTCCTATTTGAAGCCAATAAACACATCCTTTTTTATATTCTTTTTTTTTTAATCAGTTCTTCTATTGTTGTGATACAGTGATATAATGTTGTCATCCTAAAAAAAAAAAAATTTAAAAAGCAAGAGAAACAATGCTGCGCTTAATGTGTGGATGATAAGAAAAATTAAAACACACATCTAGAAAATGGATTCACTGCAGTGAGTAATGTTGCACAGACGAGGATGAATGTTATCTCCTGCAGTCTGTACTGTCTTTACCTTCTTCCTCTTGGACTTGCTCTTGTGGTCGGAGTCTGATGAACTCTCCTCGCTGGTCTCGATGAACTCTCGACTCTTGAAGCTGTCGTTGCCTCCTCCCCGCTCCTTGTCCTTATCTCCCCCCGCAGACTTCCTCTTCTTCTCTTCCTTCTTGCCTCCAGATTTTTTACTCTCTCTAACAGGTGAAAGGTGGGGAGAAAAACGTTGCATATATTTAAGACCGGTTGCATCAAGAAAACTAAAAAGAGTGTGTTGCAGGCCTTACTTCTTGGAAACGGAGGTCGATCCCCCGCTCTCTTTGTACTCCTTCTTTGCTTTATCATACTGCCTCTTGGCCTCTCCTGCCTTTGCTTCCCACTCCTGAAGGAAACAGAAGCCGGAAAGTGTAAAAACGAATAAAACATCATGCACACTTAAATAAACATTGACATGTCGTGTTGGTGGTCATGTCAAAACTTAAATAAATGTTAGCAGGTATTTGCCAATTTAGGCGACGAGAGAAATACGTCAGGTGATTTCAACTAGCTTTAAAAGCCTAACCAGGGGTGCGGAGGGCAAATACCCTTTAGTGTGACTGTGTTTATTCACTTCATCAGTTGCATTTGTTTTCCTTAGTAAAGCTATAACCAATCGCGAGATAACTGCAAAAACTGATCCAAACTTTGAGACCAAAGTCTAACAGTAACAAGACAGCGATGAATTCAGAGAAAATCATTTTGGGCGCAAACCTCAATGTTGACATGGAACACAACTCAACTGGCTCATTTTTCATTTTAAAGTGGAAACAGACAACTTTTCAACTCTTTGTATTTCTAAGAGGTGTTATTGTTGGCAGTCGGATCGCTGTCATTTTTCCTCAGAGCCTGACAACTACTGACAACACATGACGCAATCATTTGTTTTCAAAAGTCGAAGAAGAAACTATCACCATCACTTTGGAAATAAGAGAGAGGAAGTGAAATTGTCATAGTTTTATATGCAGTAATAACATAGTTTGAGTATTGCTTCGCACAAACAAGTAACAACAGCAGGGTTTGGCATCGCGGTGGAGGGGGAGTCGAAAAAAAACAGGAGGAAAAGCCTGAGTTCATTCATCCATTTTATCTACAATGGAGACATGAAAGGAGAAAGAATTTCTTTAGGTGTGTTCAGAGAAGCAAACCGGGTTGGTATACTGTTAATATGATATCCAGTGTGCAGAAAACAAGCATGGAATTGCCAAATTTGATCATAACAATGGAATGTAGTTGTAAATCTGCCTGTTTACATTTTAAAATGTGAAAATAACTTCAAACACATCCAAATCTAAACTTAAACGATCATACCAACAGCTTAAAAATGTTGGCTTTTATATCAAGCTATGCTCACAGCCAAAATCTCTGAACACAATGATAAAATGCAAACTAATTAACTAAATTTTTAAGTTAAATATTCACACAACTAGTATTATGAGAGCGGACAAGTAAAACTAAAGCAAACTCTCTCTCCTGCTCCTTGTTCTCCTGCCTCACCTCCTTCTCTTCTTTGCCCAGCTGTCTCCACATCTCTCCGGCCTTCTTGGATATCTCTGTGATGGAGATGCCCGGGTTCTCCGCCTTGATTCGCTCGCGGCTGGAGTTGAGCCACAACATGTAGGCACTCATCGGTCTCTTGGGGCCGCCGGTATCTTTCTGCTTTTTCTACTCAGATTGAAGAAAAGAAACTGACTGGTAAATGTGTGAATACTGGGGGCATTCTTCTGGTAAAAAAAGAAACTGTTGCTTGAATCACATCTTCTTTAGAAGCTGATATTTCATGTTCTCATGTTTTCATACTGTCCCAAATGCTCTCCCACCTCTTTGCGTGGTTTCCTTTCTTTTTTCTCCTTCACCACTTTGGCTTTCTTCGCCTTCTTCTTCTTTGAGCTCTCATCATCGCTATCATCCCCGTCGTCACTGCTGTCGCTGGCAGAGGCATTGCTATCGTACCTGATTGACGGAGGTGGAGAAACAGAATGGGAAATGGGTAAAGTTATGTCAGCTGGATGAAAGAAGCCGCGAAAAAAAAGTTGCTTGAGGAGCGGATGAAAAGTCTCAAATAAACAGCAAGGTCACTCACTCTTCTGCAATGTCATCGTCTTCTTCTCCGGGGTTAAATGACTCATCTAAAAAAATGAAACAGGACAGAAATGTTCCCAGTCAAACCTACGTCCACATCTTCTGAACATGTATTGCCTATTTCTGCGACACAGAGACAGTCACTCACCACTTTCAGCATCTGATTCATCGCTGTCGTTGCCCTCCTCTCTGATCTTGCCCTCAGCCTTCATCCTCTCCAGGTAGGCATCATGCTGGTCATCGTCTGAGTCACTGTACTCATCAATTTTACCCTTCATGCCCTGAAAGTACACTGCACGGTCAACAAAACAACAAAAAAACAACACTATCCACAATACAGCATAGCCAAAGAAGAGTCTTCTGTGACTTACTAACAGTCAGGCAGAGTTGGAAGGGCTGCAGTTAAGAATTACTTTGATAACGGATTAATCATTTTGTCAATAAAATGTAAACACTGAAAAATGCCAATTACAATTTTACAGAGCCCAAGCTGCTTCACCTGCATCTTTATCCAGTTCAGAGCAACACTGCACATGCACACGTAAAGTGTAAAACAGTTGAATACTAAAAGGTCTTGTAGAGGCTGTCTATCAAATCAAGCCATTTCATGTCCTCCAACGTGGTCTTTCCCATCCTCATGCTAACTGTGTCTGCCAGGGGACAGACAGACAAGTCAGGGAAGAGCTTATTAAAACCATAACAGGAAATGGAGAGCAGGCCCATTCATTTCCACTGACCCACTCTGCTGACCCTGTCACCATGGCAACAGATGGCCTTGTTGCCAATGAAACTGTGCTGGTGCTTGAACTGTGTTGTCAGACAGACCAAGAACATGTCAACAGACAGCATTAATGCAATCAGCACTGCCTGTTTTACGGCTAAAATACATGGGGCACAGATGCGGCACAACACGTCTGCCACAGCAGAGCACATCCATTATAATCAACTGAAGCCGCTACACTTTGACATGGACGGACTATTTTTTTCCTGTCTACATTGGAGAAAATACGTAAAGAAGAAGACGAAAAAAAAAGTATGGTCTCTTTAAAAATGATTTACATAAATATCTAGTTGTACTAGAAACAATGCAACGCAGGATGGGAACTCTTTGGGTGTTTTTACATTACAAATTCCTTGTAGTTAAAATGGTCTAATTAATTCAGTACCAGTTAATATGTGACGGTAAGAGACAGTATGGATAGGGGCATGCACAGCTGAAAGCACATTCTAAAAATCAATTAACAGTACACATGTAGACAAGTCTGATTTCTGTAATATTTAAAGAGAAAATGCTTTAACTCCTACTTTACATCTCCTCAGAAAACATGGCTGGGACGCACCCACACACTACAAATACGCAGAGTCTGTGCAGCAGGTAAAAAAAACCCCACCCCGCTCTGTCCGAGCCCCATGTATTTTGGCTGTTAGGCAGTGGTCATGATGACAGCTGTGTCGACTGTTAAAGCACACCAAAAGCCCCGGGGCCACACATTAGTCGGCATGATGCAAACGACTGTACACGCTGAGTTATCAGTCACACACTGCTTCACACCCCTTACCCATGATTAGTAATAAATCATTCAGGATTTATCAGGTTCAACACCAATCGTATTGGTAACATCCAACCAAAATCAGTATTATTGGACCCATTCCTCGATAACACACACAGCAGCAAACCATGCAAGCAGAAATCACTCCACACAGATAAATTCAAGCGTCTAATCCACACGTGACGCCCGTGACCATACCCACCTTCTTCTACAGGGGTACAAGGACAGACACACAGGAGAAGGGCAACAAGCATGAATATCTGGGATGGAAGTCTGACAAAACATATGTAAAATCTTTGCTTGCAAACTGGGAGATGTTAGATTGCCAAAAGAGTTACCTCTTTGAACCCTCTGTTCTTGATGTTGAGCTTCTTGGCATTAACGAAGTCAAACAGTTTGCCGTACTCTTCTCTGAAGGAAAGGAGAAAGACAGGGTGGACAGAGTCAGGGCTGTATGATGTGATCTAACATCTATACCATGATATAGATTTACCTTAATAAAAATGGATCAAACTTTAAGTATTTTTTTGAACACATCAGCACATGACATTTCTGTCCTTATGCTTGCTTACTTTTTAAGTGTTTGTACACACTACAATGGGAAAACTAAGATTCTGGACTGGACTTCAGTCTGATCAGTTGGCAGAACTGTAAATGTCTTGGGCAGAAAGCCCAGCGGGTTTAAGCAGAGTATCTGTGCCCCCACCTCTCAATGCTGCTGAAGGTGTACTGATTTCCCTGCTTGGTCTCGATCTCGAAGTCAAAGGACCGGGTTGTGGTGGTGCCTCGGGCAAAGTTGACGCAGGAGATCTCCTCGAAGCGCAGGTGCACAGGGGGCTTGTGGACATAGATGAAGCCCCTCTCCAGGGGGTAGAGGAGGCCTGAGGACGCCTTGTAGGAGCAGGTGATGCACTGAGCCCCTGAGTGACTGGAGAGTGAAGCACGTTTAACATGACCTACTTAAATATAGAAGAAAAACTGTCTTGAATGCGTCTGTTAGGTGCTTACCCCTGGAAGTTTCCGGGCACAGTGATCTTACGGTTGACCAGGGCCTTCATCACCCTGCTGACCATCTCATACAGAGAGCCTGACATGTTTTTGCTGAGTTTGCCCTCAAAACGGCGCTCCACGTCCTCCCTGTCAGACGACCAGAGGAAGGGTTAAATTGTGAGAAACAATGCAAAGAACTGAAGAAGTTGCTGGGGCCTCTGTGAACACATGAAAATGACTCCTCCAGGTGTTTGCTTCCCCCTAGTGGAAACACTCTTTACAACATCAAAAAGTGTGTACTGGATACACTTAGAGCTTGTGTTAGCAGTGAGGGGTCTTGCATTACCCATATAACAGGCTCATATTGTACTTGGCTACACGCAGCCTCATGGCGTCCTTCACTGTCACATACTCACTCGCTCATGTTGAGAGTGAGGTTGATGTCCTCTTCCTTGGAGAAGAGCAGAATGAGGAAGTGATAACGCGTCTGACCCTGCTTGATGGGTGGATCCAGACTGATCTATTGAGACAATATCAAAGAGAGAAAGAGTGTGAGAAGATAAATAACAAGGGGGGGAAATTATTATTTGGAGTACAAAAAAAGTCAGATAGAAAAGGAATAAAAGTCCTCCTTACCACAAAGAACATCTGCCTCTGATCCTTGTGTGGCAGCAGGAACAGACGGAGGACGGTGGTGTAGGGAATCTTGTAGTCAAAGGTCTTACCATGGAGGTGAAGGAAAGTCGGGTAAATACGGATATCATATCTGAGAGAAGAAAAAGAAAAGAAATGTGAGAGTAATGTCAGAGCAGTACATCTATCAATGCCAACAGTGCATTCATTCATGAAAGAGCAACGTGCTGCAGATGACGTGTTACATAAATCTCAGGTTTAGTTTACAACTGATGACAGAACACATTTGTTTTGTGTTTACGTGCTGATCATCTACCTTCCTCTGGGTGTAAGACACTGCAGCTCTTTGAAGATACACACAGCGTCTCCTGTGGCCTGGATCACATCAGCCTTAGACAACACACTCTGGGCGAACGCCTGCAGGAAAGCACACACTTTTAGCGCTATTATCAACAGCGGTTACAAAACAAGCAAACATGAATGGAGAAAGAACCATGAGTATAGAAGAAGTAGGCCATCCTTCCTCACTTCAACAGGGTCTTGTCGTTCATCAGACTGGCTGGGTGGGACGTAGAATCGGACCTCCATGAGGGAGACCTCTGTGTCGTCATTCTGGTGAAACTCCAGCGTGACTTCGTTCTTCCCCGTGGCGCACTGGGACACGTTGGACAGTGGGATCTCGAACGCTGTATTGTCGTTTACATCAAATGATAACAGCGGCCCTGCGGTGGGAAAGAGTGACAAACAGGAAAGCCTAATGTCAGCGGCAGCTGATTCAAAACAGTTTTTAAACTAAATTTTTTGACTGAGGGGCTATTATTACATAACTTTTGAGTTGTTAGGGGGCTAAATTAAGGTGAGTCAGGCATTAAGTCATTCCTAATTGTCAATAAATAAAGGCTATAAAACAACATCAGGATTCTCAGTGCATCAAATCATTTGGTTTGATAAAATATTTGTCCAGTCTTTGGGGGTAAACTGTTTGCCACTGTAGCTGCTAATACTTTTAAGCATTTTTCAAGAAAATATTTACTGGTTTTCAAATGTCCTGCTTGGTGCTTTTATTTGTCACATAAAAAAAGCTAACTGGTTATCTTTGGGGGCCTTTTTTAATTATTTTGTAATGACACTGGTGAGGACATTTTGGCTGTTGCTTGTTACCTGAGAACTTGGCTGTTCCCCAGTTCCATCCCTTCACACACATGTCCTTCTCCGTCAGCTCCACCTTGTAGTTAGCCTTGAAAAACTCTGAGATCTTCTCAAAGTCCTGATGGACGCAGGGTAAAGAGGGGGACAGAGAGGCAAAAATTAAAGTGGAAAACAAAGTTGTCCAGAGACGAAGCGATGAAAAGAGAGGGGAGGAAATAAAAAATGAGAAAGTCAGCAGCTTCAGGTCAACAAGGCAGTAACACACTGACACTGCGTGGATCAAAGCTTAAAAAACTCCCTCGAAAAAGGGTGAGGGGATCGAGGGCTAATTAATCACAACGCAATTATAACCGCGCCCGCCGCTGAGGCCTCTTGGGAACACTGGAGGTGAACGTAATCCATCCGCCCCTCTCTGTCCTCCTCCACTCCACACCGCCGCTGACAATCAGCATGTTTATTTATCCTGCAGGCCTGCTTACAAGTGGAAAGGACACACACTCACACACAGCGACAAACACATGGTCAATCTCTCTCACACACACACACACACACACACACACACACACACAGTCCAAGTAGTACACACACATGTGGAAGTGATTGTGGTGTGAGTGTGTGCAGAGTAGAGAATGAGACTCTGTGGGAAACAGAGTTTACGCACCTGGATATCTGCCTGTCCATAAGGTTATTACAGCCAATTAGAGCCCAGAGAGTCAGTGTGTGTCAGTATGTGTGTGTTCATGTGTGTGTATGTAAACTAAGGTTCATCAGCATGTTTGTTAGCCTGGATTAAGCCGTTGTTTAGATAGGAGAGCATGTGTGAGCAGATGCAAAAATGCATAAAAATCAAGAGTTTGTGCAGAAGTGGCCTGTTTGTGTCGATGTGTGAATGTGCGTGTTCATTCCCTGTTTCCTCATCAGGCCTGCTGTTGAGTGTTTCTCTACTCCTCATTACAGTTTTGGCAGATTTGTTGTTGTTCAGCTCATTTAATCATAATAAACACGGACCCCCCACTACCCACCACAGACACACACACAGTCTTACCCAACAGAACCACCACGTCTGTCTTTTATTATGACATTTTTCAACCACGCTCTCCCAACAACCTTCAACCTCTCATTTGTTCAAATCATGGATGTACAAGGAAAAACTGAAAATGCTTTCCTGCTTCCACATTTTTGGACCCATGGAACTGACCGACTTCTGTTGGCTTCCTGCACACGTGAATGGCATGAAAACGATTTCTTGATAAGGCTCTTCAAGAATTTGAAGAGCTCACATGACGTTCATTTTGTACGTCATGTGAGCGTGGCCACTGACAACAGCAAAAACAAAACAAAACACTCACTTCATCAGCTTCAATACTCAATTAAATACGGCACTAAAATTTGCCGACATGTCCAGAAATATTGTCCATATGACACCCGAGTTTTGGTGTTGATGCAAACGCTTTTTTCTATACTGAGCAACATAAACACGTTTTTCTACAGAAGAAACAAGAAATAAGTAACAGAAACTTTCCAAATGTTGTGTAAAAACAAGCAGCTGTTCAAAAGCTTTGTCTAAATGAAATACAGTCAAGAGAACCAGTAAATGCATGCCTTTAACTGGAAAACTGTCAATAACAGTGAATAAGTAAAGAAGACTTTGACTCTGAAAAGAAATTTCATCTGGCAACCAACACAATTTAGATTTTTGACATGTTGCCCCAGACATGACCACTCAATCTGGATTGTTATTTAATTATTTAAAAGAAGAGGAGCACCGCGATTATTTTCTTGATGAATCAATTTGTTGTTTGGTCTATGCAATCTCAGAATATAGTGACATGACAATTTTCTAAAGTCTGTACAGATGGTCTGTACCAAGAAAGTTTGGAGGTTCGATATCCAGCCCAACTACCAAGATGCAACCCCAACAGGCAGCTGCACACACTCAATGCCACTGGCTCAATGCGAGTGCTCTCTTGGGGCAGTTACACGCTACACATGTAAGCGACATGTACACGCCTCTACAGCCACTGCTCCTCCAGCAGGCAGCTACAGGGCAGCTACATAGCTGCCTCTCTGGCAGAGATTCAATGTCTTGCTCAAGGACGTCAGAAGAACAGATGCATCAAAGCTTCTGTACAGCTCGCCAGCGGCAAAACCTCCAGCCAACTCTCGATTACTGACACTGGCTGTGGGATAATAAACAATGACATCACGACCTGCGCTCCGGAACGAGAGGATCCATCCCCAAAAAAATACGCTGATTAACCCCAGGAGACGGCGCCGCTCAGAGCCACAGACTCCAGGTTATACCCACTCCTCCATCCTAGTTTTTTACTTGCGTGCTGACATTCCCAGTATGCTCAGAGAAGCGGGGGAAAGAAAAAAAAAAATAGGGTGATAAAAACAAACATGACCACTTTTTTTTTTTTCTTGTCTGTCTGCTCAGCCAAATTGTTTCTGTGGATTGATTTATAAACACTGACTCACATGAGCCGATGATTACACTGTTTATGGAACACACATGCTAGCGCTGGTTTCCCTCATTAATCCCATTAGGACCTCTGGAGAGGAGAGCCGACTCGTTCACATACTTTTGATAGCAACACACACACGCACACACTCTCAAGTGGTGGCCTTTTTCACAGGATGGTAGCGTTTTTCCGTGGAAATGTCTGACAAGGTATGGAAGTTGTTTATCCGCGGTCCCCTTGCTTGTGTTACATCTCTTGTCGTAAACACAGCGTTGGGCAAACCAGCAGTGTGTGTCAGTCTGTAATATTCCACTGTTGCCTTGTTCTCTTCTGTGTAAGGTAACAATTACTTCCCAGAAGAAGAAAAATGCAACCAGGGAGAAAGATTCTATTGAGGTATCACAGCAGGAAAAATAAGGACAGCACTGTACAAAGGAAAAAGTACAGACAAATTCACAAATTAAAGGAAAACCCAACATAAAGTGTTTCAGTAAGGTGCTGCCAGAACTCAACTGGACGGACGCAACAATATTCTTCTTAAAGATTTTCCCTCATTTGGTGTTTTATGATGGTGGCGGAAAGCCCTGTTGAACACATCAGTCTAAAATCTCCCACAGGTGTTCAACTGGGCTAAGATTTGGTGACTGTGAAGGCCATAAAACATGATTCACATCATTTTCATCCAGATCAAATCATTCAATGACCACTTGTGCCCTATGGATGGGGGGCATTGTCATCCTGGATGAGACCACTCATTAGGAACTCTTGGTTTGATGTTTCATCAACCGTGATGACTCAGAACAACTCTGTATTGATTTGCGGTGGCCCCTCACTCTCAGTGGACCAGAACCATGCCAGCAAATTGCCCCCACAGCATAACAGAGGCACCGGACCCCCTCACTGTAGGGGCTGAGCATTGTACCGTTCTCTTGGCGTACGTACGTATGGTGAAGGATGACTCATCTGACATGTCACTTTAACACATCTCTGTAGTCCAATGCCGAACTGCTGAACTCTCAGGTGTGCATTTGTCTTTGCAATGAGGGCGTTATGCTCTGCAGTCCTACTATAATATCCCTCAGTCTGATCACGTTCTGCGTTGACATTCTCAGCCATCTTCTCTCTGTATTTCCTTACATAATCACAAGCATCACGGTCACCAAATGTGTGCCGTTGACCACAATTTCTGACCCTATTTTACTGTCTTTTTCTTTAGAAGTGAAGTAAAACCAGATGCTGTCGTTACTGTTCCGATTGAAACACCGGACAGTTCAGCAGTCTTTGTGACTGTCACCTGTACCCCTACAATGAACTCTTTTAAAGTCACTTAGATCATTTCCCTGCTCTGCATTTTTATACATGACACAGAGCATGACTGGATGTCAACTGCTTAATTGTACCATGCAGTACACCCGTGTGGAAGTATCAGCATTTGTTATTTTCCTCCCCTCATCAATTCAGGTTTTTCCTTTATCTGTCACCCATCTGTAGATCTACATGGAGCCTACAGGTATACATGCACATAAAACAAACAAACAAACAAAAAACAGCAACAACAAAAAGACACTCACCGTGTCCCTGAAGCCATCATATTTGTAGACATGACCTGCACTCGTGCCCAGCTTGATGCCATGACCTAAACACACGCGTCTCCACTGGGCCAGGTTGAGCTCGCCAGCCGGGATGCTGTCCACCTTCCCCGTCTTGCTGCTCTTATAAACCACATTTTGCTTGCTGAAACGCAACCGTCCGTCATTCTGCAGCAACAAGGGGAAGAGACACACACACACAGAGACAGACATTGGAATTGTGTTAATATGCAGGTCTTAAGCTTCAAGAAAGTTTGTTTACTGCAAAGCTGAAAAGAGAAGTTGTCTAATCGATAAGTCAAATGACAAAAATTAATTGACTGTTTAAGCTGTAAAGTAAATTCACTGGTTCCAATTTCTCAAATGGGAACATTTTCAGTTTTTTTCTAGTCTCCTATGATAATAAACTTTATATTTGGCTTTCGACTGTTGGTCAGACAAAACAAGCACTTGCAGCACTTGAGATGGCAACTTGGGCTCTGGGAAGATAGGATTTGTCATTTTGCCCATGTTCTAATATTTTATAAATGAAAAGACTAATTCAGAAAATAATCTGCAGAATCTGATGATGATTAAAATAATTTATTTGTTGCCCTAGTTTGCAGGGATAACTTCTGAACAATAACTATTTTGCATTAAAATAATGACTGACCTTTTCCACATTCCATCTTAAAATACAAAGTGAATTTTGCCCAAAAGATGCTAAACCAGTGCGGAGGTGTCTATAGAAACACAAGGCAATGAACTGAGCCCACGAGTTCAAGAGAATAAACTCAATCTTGGGATGTACTGACTGATGTATTTTTGAACCGCATCAATCATTTTGTATGAATCCCAGTAAATGCAAAGCAGGATACTCAGACTCATGCCTTTTATACTGTAGTATTCAACTGATATTATTCGAGTCTGCTTTCCAGTATGGTTCCTCTCTTCACCACATCAGTTGGGTGGTTTATGAGGATACTGACCCACGAGCCTTTGACCTCCTGGTAAATCTCGTTGAACTCCAGTGTGTCTCCCATCTCAGCTACAGGCGATGACTGATGCTCTGCAGACAGAACAAAATGCTATTATACATTACAACCAAACATCCAGAGGGCTTATATCAAGCATGACATTTATCTCTAGTTTTGACTGTAGTTTCAGACCATGGAGTCCCCGTGGATCGCTGGAAGTGGTTTGACGTTGATGAGTACATGGTGGTCAGACACGCAGTGACTAAGTCAAACACTGATTCAGACTGAGGGGAGAAAGAAACCTACCATCCTGAGACGGTGTAAACACTTAAAGAGGTGTTTTTTTTGCTATCAGCCTTTGGCTTTCTTTATGATAGTCACGTTTACGACTCACGCTCTCTCACAGTTTAAAGCACAACACAGAGCTAGCTAACAGGTTATGTTGTTGACCATTAGCTTCGTAAAATCCATAACGCTACAGCGAAGTTCTACGAACACTCAACCGTTATTTACATCTGGCATAAATCGGTCAGTAACGTTCAGGTCCCCAAGTGTTTTTTTTTTTTTTTTTAACAGAACGATAACTTAGATCTTTGCTGCGCAACCAACAATAGCTAGGCTAACTTGAACTGCACTGGGTGCGCTTCTTTTGAAACAATGTTGCACGTAGTCCGCCAGAGTCATCTTTTTAACCGAACCAAAAGACACCCGCTACAATAGTAAAGACACGCCGTACTTCAAATCGAGCGCTCCAACACAACTAGGCCGGTGTAAAGAAATGAACTGATGTTCATAGTCAATTCTGCTAACAAAGTAGCTCCAAATGAAGCATGATGGTGATATATACTCCGCTGTTACTTACAAATACCCCAAAATGAGTTTCTAAACAAGTGATATGATACAGTTTGAAAACTTCATGTCTTACTGTCAATGCGTTGAGCAGCTTCGCCTTTTTCCCGCGTGTAGCATCGGGAGCTAGCCCTACGTAACAGGAAAGAATCAGGGGTTGTGTTTTTACTTCCGGTTTGGCGACGAGTTTTTCTTTTAATTATTTAAGCCTGTAATGGAAAATGTACACACTGTGAGGTGTTTCAGACGCGGATGTTTGTGTGGTGTTTAGACCACCTTGTTGCTCATAGCAACTTCTGTTTGAAAATATAAAGTTGTAGACTCCGCGCGGTACAGCAGACTGCAGTGCCCGCGCATCACCACTGGGTGGCACACAACACATCTAATGAAATAGGCCTGCTATGTTCTTACTCTATTCTATTCTACTCCATCCTATTGTAACGTAAAACACAACCGAACACATAATGCAACTATGTAACCTATCTGAAATACTTAAGTGGCAGAGAGAGGTGGATATCACTTCATTTAACTGCTACAGTCCAAATAGTTAGATCTTGAGACGGCATGATACACAGCAGACCTGTCCTGACAACGGGAAGGCCCTGAATAGAATAAAATTTACAGGAGACCCGCGGCCAGATTAACCTAATGGAGAGCCTGGGGCCAGAAACTATACAGTTTGGCCCTTATAAACCAATCTGTTTCTCCGACTCTCTGTGCAGTGTGTATAGCTTATCTACTTGGCCCGAGATTTGCCAGGTAGTATTTGATTACATAAATGAATTCAAGAAAATGCAGCTTCCAATAAAAGCACATACCTAAAATAAACAAATGGACCCTCTTCAGAACGGGGCCTCAGTATACCAAATCAGGACCCATTTAAGGCCCTTATTATGCCCGGTGATACTGTGATTCCGTGGTGTATACTCCGGAATTAATTTTCAATTAAATCAGACATCACTAGCTGACACATACAGTAACACTGGAGCCGTCGGGAGCCACAAGAATTCAGGGGCCGCGGGGGAGTTTTATTCTGGGCGCGATGCAAACAGGTCGGGGTCTCTCGGAGATCACGGGAGAATTTAACAAGGTACTCCAGAGGGAGCGAGAGGGATTTTCAAAGATATTTAATTTATATCCAGGATTGTATGATTATACCCAGCATTAACATCGGCCGCTACACCTGAATCTCCCCCTCACGCGCGCGCAACCGAGCTGCGCGCGCTCTGCGAGGGCTGCTGTTGGCACGCCGAGTGGCAGCTGGAGGTGAGGGGAGAAGATCCTGTTGTTAATAAGATCTAAAACCCGAGGAGCGGAGGAAGAGGAAAGAAACGACGAGGAGCAGGAGAACACTTGTCTTCATGCCCAAAAAACAGGAAATCAGACGGAATATGGGGCATTCAATGTGCGTGATCCATTGATTTATCGCAGTTTATTGGAGGCCTCTAAATTTAAAGACGCTAAAATAAAACAAGGCCCATTCTCGTTGAAAGCCTGTCTCGCTTTTAGAATCGTATATTTTACTTCATATTATATCGTAAAGATGTTTTATTTTGTCATGATACTTGAAACTTTAATTTGTATGTATGTAAATTAGCCTGTAATAAGATTACTTCGGGCCTTCTTTTTTCGGGTCAAAAAGGCGAGGGGAAAGTTTTGCTCTTATTTGAACTATTTTATTCTAAGACAGGCCCAGAAATGATAACGTGTTAATGAAATATAAAAAGCTGCATTAAGAAGAAAAGCAAACTAACACGTTTTTTTATATAGTTAGAGTTAAAGTAGAGAGAAAGAGAGAACATATAATTCCTGGTTTCTTGGATGATTGGAGGGTCGCAGGGTTGCCGGGTCCTCCTGGCCTGCATGAACTGATCCAGCCGGACTCGCACCTTATTAAAGGGAAGGAGATTAAAGATCAAACGGCCGCAGTCAAGCTCTGCTCCAGAGGATGACGAGCGGAGAGAGACAGAAATGAGTTGTGACAAGTCCCGTGGTTCAGCGGCTCTGTCAAGTCGAGCTGTGATGCGTCAACCCGGTGAATCACCAGCACCGAGGAGGAGGATAACGAAAGGAGAGACAGGGATGGGAAGGAGGGCAGGAAAGGGGAGAAAAGGGCAGAAAAAGAGGAGGAGGAGGAGGTACAAAAAGGCTCCGCCGTCATTCAGTCTGTCACACAGACCACACACGCCAAGTCAGCAGAGCGTCAATATCTGAGCTCCATCCTGTGAGTCTCAAACGTGATATCTTCACGATAATCAACACATCAGTTTATACGATTAATTCGATTTTTGCTTCATCATCCGCAGAGCTGCCTGAGGGGAGGAGGGCAGATTTAATTGAGGCGACACATGATGAAAAGTTTGCGCTTTTTTTAAGACGGCGATCTGATCCACAAGAGGAGAGAAAGACATCATCTTCGGTTTGTCTGAGATTTGCCGGTGGATGAACTTCTGAGAGCGCACCGTCGGAATAAAAGGATTTGGAGAAAATGAAAAGGTGCTGCGGAGGTAAGAACATCAATCTTTGTAATGGAAGTTTTTAAAAAACTCTTTTCTAGCACCAAATAAGCCAACAGCCTCCCTGTCCCGCGTCGATAATTAGATTATTATGGTTTAGTCGCAACTTTCCTGGACTCCGTCGATATTTTTTCCTTGCAAATCCAATTAATTTTATAAGTTGTGAAAATGCTCCAAGTTGGGTGTTTTTTGTATTTCTGCCCACTTTGTTAATATTGTCCTGCCCTATAATTTAATTGTGCATACATTTGAAGAAGAGTGTAATAACAAACACATTCCGTTAAAATTGTATTTTGTAGCACTGGAAAGAAAAATAAAAAAAAACAAATATTTTGTTAATGAATGTTTTTTTAACGCCCCAAATGAGTTGAAAGGTGGTTGTAAATCAGTGTTTCACATTCAGATTTATGATGAAGACGCAGATGCTCAAGGCAAAACCTCAAAGGTCATCAGGGAAATAACGGAGAGAGAAAAAAAATGACACATCAAACAGACTCCAACGCAGATTCAGACTTTTGTTTCTTTTAGAGATTTTCTTAAATGTATTTTTTCAGATTTTCTAAGAAATGTGAAGGCCATGTGAGAAGATTGTGAGATTAACAGACCACAAAAAGACAGAGGGAGGAAAAAGAGTGAAAGGAAGTGTGTGTGTGTGTGTGTGTGTGTGTGTGTGTGTGTGTGTGTGTGTGTGTGTATAAAATAGGAGGGGGTGGTGGTGGCTCTTACTCACAGTAACAAATGACAGGGGTTTAGGGGGTCAGAGGCAGCTAAAGCCCCTGTCTAGTTAGCTGTCACCGATATGAGAAAGTACATGATTCACGTTAGTCAGGGTGTGAGACACACACACACACACACACACACACACACACACACAAACTTTCCCCCCCTGGGACGACTGGTGCGGCTGCTGCTCCGTGTCTATGGAGGGAAGGAAAAGGAGGTGAAAGAAAAAGGAGAAGATGGTACGTGAAGGTGGCTGTGTGGTTCTTCTCCCTCTCCCTCTCCTCCTCCTCCTCCTTCCACCCTCCTCGCTCTCTCTCCTCGCGGCCATCAGCAGATTTGGTGTAACTTTAGAAGAGCAATAAATAGAGAGCCGAGTTCAGAACAAACTGCTGCTCCCTCTGACACTCAGATTAATAAACACAAACCTCAGCTGGTGAAGAACATGCTGCCTTTGACACACACAAACAAACACACACACACACACACACACACGCACACACACACACACACATACCTCCACAGGTAGACACACACAATGACACACGCTCATACACACAGATGCATTTTTTTGCTGTTAAACGCACATGCCCATCTCTCGCTCTCTGTCTAACACAAACACACACAGATGCAGACACACACACACACGCACTCAGACAAGGCCTGTTATTGCTGGAAGGCTTGAATTAGTGTCGGTGTGTTTCAGATAAAAGCGTTAGTGTGTGTTGGACCAGTGAGCTCAAACACGTCGACCGGCCAACAGGAGAAAACAAAAGGAAGAGTGAAAAGAGAGAGAGAGATGTGGGGGATGTGGAAAAGAGAGGAAAAAGTGAACCTTTCCTTTCACATCTTTTGATTCGCTCAGAGCCATCCTCGATTCTTCATGGTATATGTGGATGTCAGGAGGAGGAGTGTGTGTGTGTGTGCATTGGGGGTGAGAGGGAGTAAAGAGAGGTAGAGACAGATAAAAGTAAATAGAGAGGGAGGGAGGGAGAAGGAGAGAGGAACTGGCGGTAGAGGGGTTAATGCAGTGCAGATTCCCGATTGACAGAAGTTAGCAGCACCCAGAGGGAAAGAGAGAGGAGAGAGAAGGGGGGAATGATATAAAATGAGTCGGTCACGCTTTGAACAGTTACACATGCTGTTTACATTTTTCCCAAATTAACATGGCCCCTCGCTTCAGAAAACTCTCCCTCACCGGCTCCCTCTCTCCCCTCCACCAACTCCTTTCCCTCTGCCTCCTTCCTTTCAAATCCTCTCTTCCTCCTTCTCCTCCTCCCTTCTGCCTCTATCCTTCAAGACCCCAAAATATCTCTCCTCACTCTCAGACCCAGATTCAGAGCCAGTACAGTAGTAATACAGCAATATGAAAATACTCTTAGATATGACTGTGAAATGATAAGAAAATATGTAGTATCATCAGCTCAGTGCCCTCAAGGTATTTTAATGCTATGGCGGCTCAGGGTGAAGCTAATTTTTTGCTATTTAAATGGCTGCATAACAACACAGCATTTATTTTAAATGCTCATTTTAGACCCATAGAAGCTAAATCTGCTAACTAGCTAACTATACCTGCCAAATAAACATAGTGGAGCCGAGGTATATGTTGAAGTAGTCAGATCTACTCATCAGTAGATAACTTTATTCGAGCACAGCAACACAGACAACATATGAAAGACATCACAAAGATTGGAGCACGAACACACAAACATGTTCCAAGAAGACAGTGGTGCAAGCTCAGGGGTCCGCCCAGCCTCTAAAGTCAAGGGCGATGTATTAATAGAATCAGTTAATTCCCAAATAAAAAGCTGACCATAAGTTATGCACATAAAAAAGGAGCAGTAAAATAGGCAATAAACACAAAATTAAGCATTTTACAAGAAGAGCAAACACACGACATAGAAAAACCGTGAGGCTGCAACTAGCAGATATTTTTATTAGAAATGAATCTGCTGATTACTTTGTCAATCGATCAATCAATTCTGTGGTCTAGAGTGTCAGAGAGTAGTGAAAAATCAGAGCGCCCTGAAGACCAATATCTTCTAATCAGTGCACTGTGAAATAAGAGAAAGGAGCAGCAGCAAATCTTCACACTGCAGAAGCTGGAACTGGAGAATATTTTCCATTTTTGCTTGAATTGTCAGAGTAGTTTTACGATTAAGTTGTTTCAGCTGGTGAAAAGCACGACCTCAGAGCAGTCAGAGCTGTATTTAAACACATCACTCAGTTACTTTCCTCTTTGACTCCAGCAGAAGCGCCTTGTTTTATTCTCTTCTTCAGTATTTCTTAAGAGAAAACAATGAGGTGGAGATGAGGAGTAGCCGGGTGAGGGGAGCCGGGCGGGAGGAGGACGGGGGGTGTTAAGAGGTAAATTAAAAACCGAAGGTCTGAAAAAGATGAAGGAGGGAATGAAAGATGTTGATGGAGGGAGCGAGTGGAGCCAATTAGCGAAAGGAAGAGAGGGGAGCGGTAATTAGGGAGAGAAAGGAAGGAGACTTTTAAATGGAAGTTTGATGTTTCAGGAAGATTTAGGGAGGTGGTGGTGGTTGAGGGGGGGGCGGATGAAGCGACAAAGAAATTGAAACCAAACATGGCGATAAAGCACGGAGCGACTGGAATCCACAGATAAAAAAAAAACAAAAAACGACATAGATGGACTGGCTTATAAGGTGAAGAGGGAGACAGACATCAGCGGAAGAAGGGGAACTAAACAGGACGCTGAGTTTACGAGTACCAAGAAATAGTTGCAGAGAATTTCTGGGCATAAACATCATTTTTATTGGATTTTTTTAAACGCAAGTTTGCTTTCGCCTTTGTTTTTGGGTCATTGATGTCGTTTGGCAACCCCAGCATGTGTCCAGTGCCAAGAGGATCAATTTGAAATTCAGTATGAACAAACTCCAGAGGAAGGAATCTCATGGGAGAAGTGATGGGAAAAGTGTGTGCGTTTGTGCATGTGTGTGTGTGTGTGTGTGCTTGGGTACACAATGGTTTGTTTATATGTATTTTTTCAGTGTAACGTCTGTGCGTACACGGGTCTACGCTCCAGTGTGCAATCTGGATGCATGTGTGTGCACATTTGTGTGTGTGTGTGTGTGCACGTTTGTGTGTGTTGAGTTAGTGAAGGAATGCATATTTGATTGAGCACAGATTGCACATAAATCTGGCCTTTAACTGTACACAGACACACAACACCGACCCTGACCCCGGACTGTCAAACCCCCCACCTCCACTCATCCTCGCTCACCTCGCCGGCAGCCCAGCGCGTGCCTCTGTCCGCGTCCGCTGTGGCTCTGTCCCTCGCAACATCACCGTGGTGATGTGTTCATGTGTTTTTTTTGCCCCGGGCAAGCTGCACAGGTGTGTTTATGTTTAGGGTAAGTGTTATGACAGAAGGCAAAGTGGCCACCAGGTACAGTGCAGCAGAATAATTAAAAAACTATGCAAGATACAAACAGCTCCTCTGAGTTTGGCTCCGATGGGTCTTTTCTGTCAACAAAGCCACAATGAGCCTCCAGCTCTGTGTCTGACATGTTCCCGAGATGACAACAAATATGCAAGACGAGTTAGAGGATGCAGAGAGAGAAATGTGGCAGAAAAAAAACAAAGGTCATGGATACCCAACTTAAAAGTAACTCAGCGTAATGACAAATCAAAATGAACACATTCAGTGGCTCCACTGTTTCTGTCATATTGCATAATGAATAAGTAGAGGTTCACTTACTAGCTTTTTCTGGCCCTTTTAAGCATGTCTTCATTGAACGAGCGTTGCTCAGGTGTCATGAGTGCCGAAAGTCAGGTGGTTCGTTGAAGAAGACGATTAAAAACTCTGGAAAAAGCCAGCAAGTGACCCTTGAGTTTATGCAGCATTCACACCAAGTTGGCAGGATGGGGGGTAAACTTCCCTTTACGTGTGATTGTGTTCCAGAGTGGTTACCCCCACTGACATCCCTGTAGTCACATCATTTAACAAGGCTAAATTAAGTTTGTTAACAAATTAAATCACATAAAAAAGAGTAGATAATTTTATTCCAAATTAGCTGAATCAATTGTATTAGTTTTTATATTGGATTTTATTTAGATTTAACTGAGGGAGCCTTTGTGGCCATTTTTCCACCCGTTTGATGTTCTTTTCAGCTAGCAGAAATTCCTGACGGCTTTATTGTAGGAGGCTGAATGGTTTTGCAGACTCTAGAGATTGACTGTTGCGTCTCTCTAAGATTAGATTCTACTCAGTCACTCACCATACGACATGCAATACCCATCTCCCATCCAGGGCCCGAGCATGAAACATGGCGGGAGACATGTGTCACCTCCGTCCCTGATGCTGTCTAATATTGTCCTCCGGTGTAGCGAAGGAGCTCTGCACAGTGGCTCGATGACACTGAAGTGTGACGAGCGAGCGGGCGGGCGCAGCCTGCAGCATGTTGTTTTGGATCTGGAAAACACAACACGGATGTTTGATGCTTTTTTTTTTCTTTTTTCAAAAATCTGACGGCATGGTTTGATTAACGTTAAATCCTGTCTTAGTTTTACGATGTGAGCTCACCAAAAATATGCCATGACAATATACTGCAGTCATCCTAATCAAAGTTGCGCTGGAAATGATAAACGTCTAATTTAGGCTGGATTCATAACATCTTCTACATACTGTTTAAGAACTCTTTCAAGTGGTTAGAGCAATGGAGGGCAACCTCTTTTGGCACAGGAGATAGTTTTTCCTGGAGCAGACTGGAGAGATTAACTTGCACATGGTTTTCCCACAATACCAAATTCTGTTTAAGTGCTTGTTGAAAACCTCAAATGGTGGTGCATGTTGGGAAAGATGAAATACTAGTACAACACTGGGTCACTGGCTTACCAAAACACTGTCTGGAGTGTAAAATGTCAAGTGTGCTACAAGGCTCGTTTTGCCCCTGAACGCAACCTTGTGGCCCTAAATTCAACTCTGACCCCCGACCCTGCGCCGATGTTTAATTTTGACCTATTTGGATTGCAGAAGCTCTGGCGCCTGATCCCCATGTTCAGCCCTGTATTGCAGATGGCAGCCAGACTCGAGATCTGCGAGATCTGACTTTACACCAGTGAGCAAACAATAGATAAAAATATGATCTGTTGTGAATAACAGAGCTCCCCTGTGTGTGCATGCGCGTAACCCTAATAGGTATGTGTGCCAAAACGTGTAGACTCACACACATATAAGAGCACAGAGGCAGGTCATGGTCGGCCGTTGCAGGGAACCCCTGTGTTGCTGTAATGCAATCCTCCCACGGAGAATGTTCTGGTTTCAACCCTGCCCTGCGGAGTGTGCTTCCACTGCCAGGTACACAGCCCCAAGCCTGCAGGGCTCCCCTTGAAGTCGGGCTGTATGCCGACTGCAGTGCAGTTACTCAACATAATATTATATAACAACAACATGGATCTTGGTTTGAGTTATCTCAGTTTACTCGCACAAAAGAGCGGCTGTTTTAAGCCGCGGCGCAGGATGCTTTTAGACATGTCAGTGCTCAATCAAAACAACAAGAGACTTTCACGTCTGGCAATCATCTCCGAGCATGTGGCTGCAGACAAAAGGAAACGGTTTGGAACAGTTTAGGTTGATTTTTGCCAAGGAGAGTTTTCTTTCTCCTTTTTTTTCCACCTGTTTATTTCTCGTGAATGCGACCCTTTTTGCACACTGTGTGTCCTTCCCCTTCAGGGCTGTTTACTCTGTGAGTTAACAACGTCGTGTTGATTTTGGGGTGTTTTGATGCTAATGGGGGATGCTTAGTGGGAGGAGCCCGTGGCTTGATGAGCTCCAAATGTTCCGCCGTCGCCGAAAGATGCTTATTGCTTCTGACAGGTGATGAGGCTTTTTGCGGTTGAGGAGATGGGAGAGGGCTTGGCTGATGGGGGCTGTCCTAGTTGACTGATTTCAAGGTGTGTGTGGGAGCATGTGGGAGTTGGCCAGGCCCAACCACAGTGTTTTAGAAAATAGTCTTTGATGTAGCCGACAACTCAGGGTCAACAGGTAGTGGAAGAGTTAGCAGCTATGAAGGATATATTTTTTTAAATCAAGCAGCTGGGGGGTTGTTTGCTCAGGTTTTGTCCATGTCACGCTGATGAAAGGCATTTCTAATCCTGTTTTAATTTGAAACTGCCAGTTTCCCAATCTGTCACTCAGTCTGTCATTAAAACTCATGTCATTCGATGAAGACTTTTTTTTATTTCAGCAAGCTTGAGCTTGTTAGGCTGGTTTGGAAGCAGAATAGATGTACTTTAAAAATATATGTCATCACAGTTGCTGGTTGTTACCACGTCATCATTCCAATTTGTAACATAATCAAATAGATTTTCTTTACTTGTCAATGTATTCTGATGAGTTGCTTTCTCTCTGATTACTTCAAGTGCTTTGGTGGAGGCACAAAGGACAAAACCCCAAAAAAACACATACTTCTCCTCGTTTCTCCACCATATTTCTTGCTTACTGTGAATATTACACATTCTTGTTTTACGTATCACAGCAGACAATGCATAACATCATTAAGTTCCTACCCAACCCTGTTAGGGAGTGTGTACTGATGCGTCAAATGTAAGCGGTTGAGTCAGAGGAAAAAAGGTGTTGACTGTTTTAGGTCAGAACTTGTTTTCTTAGAACCACTAAAAGCGTGTTGAAGGTAAACTTAAAATCTTGTTTTCATCCTGTGGGGGCCTGCTGTGATGGACAGATGAAAGCAAAAAGGGGCGAGGGAGGGAAGGCGAGCTAATCGGGGTTAGTTGGCTGTTATTTTGACCCGAGGCAGAAAAGAGATAAGAGCGTCGAGAGGAGAAGAAGAAGAAAAAAGGGGGGTGATTAGAAAGAAAGCAAAGTGCAGTGTGACGAGTTTGAGGGGAGAAAGGATTTAAACTGGTGAAGCAATGGGAGGCCCAAGGTGAGTCAGAGAGAGACAGAACGAGCGAACGCTGATGAGGTCACACACGTTGTGCAACACATATTTCACACCTGTTGAACAGCAGCATGTTTTTGCCCATAATTACAAGCATGAATCACTGCCTACTGTCGGGGTGTCAGGAGGACGAGAGAGAGCACAGAGAGGATGGAAAAGCATGGCGGAGAGGGCAGGCGACGACAGAAATGAGAGAGTGAGTTAAAAAGTGAAGGGAGAGCGCGTGAAAGTGAGAGCGTCCAGAGGCGGGGAGCATGGGACGAAGAGACGCAGATGTACATGAAGTTCCTTAATGCTGAAAAGCACCTTTCAGCTCCAATTTTCTCTGTTTGAAGCCAGAAACAGGGGCACTAAAAGGTTTCCAGTGTTACAGCCCACACACACACACACACACTCTCTCTCTCTCTCTCTCTCTCACACACACACACACACATTCAGAATCATTGTATACACTCACAGCAATGCGAATTTAATCCACATATATAATTACGGCTACAAACATTCTCACAAACACTCACACGGTAACATAAAACACCCACACAAACACTGGGAAACCTAAACAAGAGGTCTACAGCAAACACACAACTGATACAAACACATTAATGTTTGTGATTGTAAAGAAAGCCACATGTCATTGTTTTTGGGATATCAGTCAGGAATGAGCATGTGTGTGCGTGTGTGTATGTGTGTGTGTGTGTGTGTGGCTGTTGCATTGAACTTCGGAGCCATTTGTCTGACTGTCCGAAGCTATTAAGAGAGGTTTTATTTGAAGCCAGAGTAAACCTCCGACAGTCAGAAACCTCTAAAATTAGGCTGGAAACGGAAAAAGCTTTATTGGCAGTGTCAGATGACTCTGACCTGGCAGTATGTAAACAGACGAGGCCATCACCATAGAGACAAGGAAATAAACCAGAATATTGTAAAAATTCCTTGAAGCGGTGTGATGGTGCAGCGACTGGAAACTGTTGCCGGAGGTGATTTTTTTAAAATCTGTTGAGCGCTCGAATCATCAGATTCATTAAAAACCAGGCATCCAAGTTAAATAATCACAAACTATCTGAGAAAATAATGGCTGAGATAAATTTCACCTCATTGTTATGATTACGAATGCCTCTGCGGTGTGTGTTAATTATCACTTGGACACTTGGACACTTTTATTTTGTAATTTTCTCCGCAGTCCATCAACACCAGCTCATCTTGCTATTGGCTGCTGCCATGGCAACAGCGCTGGACTCTTCACACAACCTGGCCAGTGAGAGGAGTTCCATAGAAAGCACGTACGAGCTGACCAAATACCTGGAGTATCAGCTGAAGGAAATCAAAGACATATATGTGAGTCAAGATACAGTCTCTAATTGATTTGAACAAAAAAAGTCTGTGGAAGTGTTTTTTATTGCACCATTTTTGCTTAGATTTGAATGTATGTATACGTCATAAAAATAAACATGAAAGCTTTGTGAGAACAAACTCAATTCTGCAGGAACTTACAGCTAGAAACAACAAAGGTTCACTTTAAAATTGATGTGTTTATAGTATGAACGTATATAAAACAGTCTGAAATGAATATGACAATGTGAATGTTTTCACTAGCAGTGATGCGTTCAGCGAAAAAGCTCTGAAAATCCACTTTAGGCTACCTACTCAACACCAAACAGCAGACAGGCACAGTTAGCAACTAGCTGGTGAACATAGTGTAGCATTCAGGAGCTAAAGAGACAGATAATGCCCTCAGGAGTTGGTGTTGACCAAAAACAGAGCTAAAAGAGAGTATTAGACTTACATTTGGGCTGCTTTCCCCACATGGCCAAACGATATCGGCCATTGCAGGTTAAAGGAATTAGTTTGACACTTTGGGAAATTATTCAGTGTCTTGCAGAGAGTTTAGGATCAGTTTGTTCAGATCAGACTGATTTGAAGGAGAGACAAAGGACTGTAAAGTTTTTGTTGTAAACAATATTAGTTTAGACGCTGACTTCTTGGTACTTGGTAACTTTGACCAGCTGTGCTTGTTGTACAAACATGGCACAAGCTTATTGCAGACATGACATGAGAACCCGCTTTCAGTGTAACCTCCGAATAAAGCGTTTAAGAGCTTCTCCTTCTTTTGGCTGCTCCCTGCAGAGGGAGCCACAGCGGATCACCCAGCATGGGAATCTGATTGTTATGATTCACATACTTGATTTGGCATATGCTTTTTTATGCCGGATGCACTTTTTGATGCAACTGTCCACATTTATCCGGGGCTCAGATTGGCATTAAGGCACTGACTTGTGCATCCCCAGTGGCCTGCCCAAGAACACTTTGGCATGTGGACAGGAGGAAGTGGTGGATCGAGCCACTGACCCTGATCAGGGGCTTGCTCTACCTCCTGAGCCACAGCTGCCCCCGGTTTAACCAGTTTAGATAAACTGGCTAAACTGTTGGCTTGTTTACAACATGTATGATCATCTGTTAAGTTTCTTGACCTGACAAACTTTGTTGTAGCAGTGAGGCTGTGTGAAGATTTATGATACCCAATGATGATAGCCCTATGAAAATAAGAAATAAACCAGAATCCATTTAACCTCTCATTTTTGTATATCTCCTCCAGCTGACTTACTTAGGCCCTCCTTTCAACGAGAAAGACTTCTCCCCTCCACGACCCAACAGCACGGCTCTGTCCCTGCCCAGTGCCGCCACACGCCTGGAGCTGTGGCACGGCCTGGAGAACCAGGCTCGGCTTGCCCAGAACCAGAAGGCCTACTCTGTCCTGCTGGCAGCCGTCAGGGAGTTGGCCCGCTCCACCCTCTGCCCTTCGCTCAAGACCTCCCTGCTGCACTTTTGCACGGGCCTGGATGGGCTGCTGGGCTCCATATCTGCACTGATGACCACCCTCGGTTACACACTTCCTCCTCCATCTGCAGACAAGGGAAGTAACGCTGGACAGCTGCAGTACCCCCTATCCCCCATAGGGGGCCATAGACCAGCTCCACTGATGAGCCAGAGCCTTTACAGGTCCAGAGCTGGGACGAGGACTGAGTCCAGTCAGCGTAACAGCCAAAGAAGAAGTGGGACGAGGGTGGTCAGAGGAGAAAGGGAGGACGGCGTTGCCGTTGAACTGGTGGGAAAAAGGAAAGGGAAAGAGGGGAGGAGAGCGGAGGCGACCGCAGCTGGAGGAAGGAGTGGCGGATCGAGGGAGAAGGAAAGAGGAGAAAGAGGGAGGAGAGGGAGGAGGGAAGAGCCAGAGAGCGGGAAATGGAGTGCAGACGAAAGAGTCGGGGAGGTGGAAGAGGAGGAGCTGGAGCGAGAGGGAGGGGCGGAGAGATGGGGGAGGAGGAGAAGGTTGTTGGCCATTAACGATGATGGAGAGGAGCAGGAGAGGCGGCCTGAACCCGGGGTAGAAGTGTCGTACCCGGGCACAAAACGCTCCAGCTCCCTTCGACACCCAACCCTCCAAACCAACAACAACAACAACAACAACAACAACAACAATCAGTACAGCTACAATCTGAACTCACATTACCCAGACACGCTCAGAGAGGAGGACGGGGTTATTGTAGAGGGGAGCAGAAGGTTAATGGTGGAGGAGGAGAAGCAAACAGACGTGGAAGCTACCTCCACTTTCCATCATCAACGGCGGCCTCCTCGCTCCCTCCTCTCCCCCACCCTCCAACCTCCTCTGTCCACCCTCTCCCTCCTCTACCAGTTTGGAGCAGGTGAGGAGCACGCCCTCCTCTCCCAGCCCGTTCCTCTGTCTTTACAAAGGGGCACCTCCCTGCTTTCGCCTCCCCTGGCTCCACTCCTGTCCTCCACGTCCTCCTCCTCGTCCTCACTGCTGTCAGTGCGGCCGACGATGAACGACTTCGCCAGGAAGGTGGAGGGATTTTGGATATTGCGAGAGCTGCAGAGCTGGCTGTGGCGATCGGCGAAGGACTTTAACCGCCTCAAGAAGAGACTCAGAGGCTGAGACACGCGTGAGCGCAGCATATCGGAAAATCTATTATTTGCACAAAATCTGAGCGGAAACAAACTGAGAGCTTTAACAGACAAAAGCACACAAACACATCAATTCTTAACACATTCATTCATACTGGAATAAGTGAATGAAGAACTATTTGGCAGGTCACCAGAAGTGCTAATGGAATATAACACACACAAAGCCAACACATTAGGAGCACTGGCGCCTGCCTGATGCACATAGCAGCTCATTCAGCGAGACACGCTGAGGCTGGGCCGAGTTACCGGACTTCACGGCTCATAGATCCACAGAAATGCCACTGTAGGTGGTTAGACACACACGCGACACACACACACGCACACACGGGGGTAGACTGAGTGACAGGCAGCGAGGCAGACAGTGCAGCCATTGAGAGACAACGCTGATTCAGTGACCCCAGATGTGTGATTCAGCAAACATTCATTTTCTCTAAAGCAAGAAGGGGAAACTTCTGAATGGGTATAAGACAAAAGGAGAGGAGGAAATGGCCAGAGGGATGAAGAGGAGGGGAGGAAGTGGCAGAAAAGGAGAGGAAGATGGGAGGAGGCGTGAGTCAGGGGATGAGTACTGGAAATAACGGGCAGAGGGGTATTGCTGAGTAATCAGAAGTCGGCTGGTCAGTTACAGTAACTCTACAAGAGCGCTACACATACTGACCAGACAGAGAGGTAGTCAAACACACGCGCACACACACACACACACACACACACTTATTGTGGTATTTGGTGCCTTTGATTCAGTGCTCTCCATAACTCCATAGCAAGAAATATTTAACATGATCTTACTTAGACTAGAATCATCCTCCCTAAAAACAACAACAGCTGTATGTTCTGTGTATAAAGAAATAGTTCAACTTTTTGGGACACACCCTTATACGCTTTCTTTCTGAGAGTAAGACGAGAACATCAACCCCACTGACACATATGTACAGTAAATATGACGATGGAGCCAGATTACCGTTATCTTAGTTTAGCATAAAGACTGGAACCAGGGGGAAACAGCTAGCCTGGCTCTGTCCAAAGGTGACAAACACCAGCTACCAGCACCCCTAAAACTGGTTGGAGGCCTTAATTTAGGCTGTGAAGCTTAAGTTACTGTGGGGAGTACAGTTAAGGTAAAATAACCTGCATCTGAAGTGCTGTCATAACACTCGTACACTGTTGTTAGGTCCAGGGGTTTAATGACCAGTAAGCCTTCTGGCTGGTCCAGGTACTAACAGCCCACAGCACGAAGTCAATGTGTTGATTGGCAACAACAAGAGGAGGATGCTGGCCCTGAACCACGATGAGCTCAACCAGCTCTCCGCTGGCGTTCCACTCGTTCCCCGCGGTGTCGCTCACTCGACTGGCTGTTCCGGCCAGCGCGATCCTCTCCTCGCCAACTGTGTGCTGAGCTCAGCGCTGGTTTCACTTCATTTAGGTTAATGAATAGCCGCAGAGAGAAACTAAACCAAAATACTTCAGGGATGAGGGTTGTCATTCATTGTCCAAGACAAGGCACGCCATTCTCATGTGTCATATTGAATGACACCTGCCCTCTTGAAGTTTGGCAACAAATCAGACATCGCAAATGACAACCTGTGACCATGACGGTCTCTACGGCAGGACTTCCTTTAACCCCTTGTTTTGTCCAGCTTCAGGCTTTATGCAAAGCTAACTTAGCCGTCCTCTAGCTCCAGCTGTGAGAGTGGTATCGATCTCCTCGTCTAACTCTCAGAAAGAAAGCAAATCAGAGTGTATTCCAAAATGTTGAACTATTCCTTTAAGCTACTTAACACTTTTTTCTTTTTGCACCTTTTAAAACATGAAATCAGAGACTTTCCCTTGGCAACTTACAGATGGCTTAATTTCTTCTTCATAATAAACCTATTGTTATGTCCTTGCAATGTGCCTTGAATGACATGGCTAAAGGTTATGGATCATATCTCTATAATATTTATTGAACGAGATGTTTATTTATTTTTCTCCAGTGTGAAAATACTGTATCGTAACTCAAGAGAGAATAAATACTAGCTTTTGTACAGAGCGTGGTGTTATTGGTCATTTGGGAGCCCATTGAGGCAAAAAAGAAATACATATGGGATTTTTGTTTGCAATGGTTTCAGTTTTATAGGGATGGTTTCGGGTGATTGGCACAAGGGGAGAGGAGTTTGGGGTCGGGGCGTTTTCTGGAAAACAAAGGCCGGCTCACATTCATGACAGAAAATAGAGCGAGCGAGGCGGGGTATGAGAGAGTTTTTATTTGTCTGTCCTGGTGAAAATTTACGATCTCTCTTTCTTTCCTTTCATCTCTCTCTTCCCACCTCCCACGGCATCATCCCTCCTCCCGCTTTGCTTTCTTTTCTCATCACACTATCTCACGAAGCTCCTCTTCCCCCCTGAACGTCCCTCTGACCTGTGACAGTGAGGGATATACATGAGCACAAACAGGCACAGGTAAACACGCCCCTCATAATCCCACCGACCGCCTGGCTCCCTTGTTGTGTCTGAGTTTCTGTGCCGCCACTCTCCTCTGCCTCTTATCGTGTTTTTTTTGCACGTCTCTAGTCCTCTACCCACTCTTTTATCGCTTCCTCACCTGTTATCTTCTTTCTTTCTTTCTTGTTTGGCTTTATTGCTCTCGACGACGCTTTTTTCCCACGTGCTCTGCAGCTCTCTGGCTCCCTCTCCTCGCCCCGGGCCAGATATTAAAGGATCAATGAGTATCTCCCTTCCATCACCTCCGAGGTGCACACCTGCACACACCCGCCATGACGCACACAACTGCAAACACACGGATGTGGACCGTGCGCTGACAAACAAGTGCCCACACGAACCCCAAAAAGCGGCTTTAGCCAAGCAGGAAGTGACTTCTATGGGAGGTTGACCGTGTCAGTGCTGACACACCATCACACACATGGCTCTCACTCAGTGGGGGAAAGGGTTAACACTGACAGAGACATTACACATACGTACACACACATATATACACACACAAGACGCTGTGTGTTTTTTACATTCAGTAAGCAATGACTGAGAGGCCGCCAGTAGTCAACAAAGGCAGCTTTGTATGGTCTGTGTGTGTGTGTGTGTGTGTGTGTGTTTATCCGTGTGTGTGTGTGTGTATTGTTTGCCGTGTGTGGGCTTGTAAGCGGCGCACGTGTGTGAATCATTATCTCTATGTGTCAGAATTTTGTTGGAATGAGGCTTGTCATGCATAGCTATCTAACAGCCATCACTCACCGTTGCCTTTCTCTTTCTCTTTCCGTCTGTCTCTCTCTGTCAGCAAAGCAGAGACAAATTGCTGTAACTAATACGTAACAGGATAGCCGAGCTCCGTCTGTATGACTCAGCTGGCGACTCCTTCGATAAGAACAGAAACTGTGAGTGACAAGGCATCGACATTATTGGCTTCTGCTGCTCAGACAGGCCCGTCTGTCTGACTGGCGGGCTGAGATCTAAGACTTACGACCTACAGAGGAGTTGATGTGCCGGCCGTCTTGTTAAAGGTCTTTTATTTGCTCTTGGAGAGCGCCTCTTCTGTTCTCTGCTCTCCTTCACTCCAGAACAAGGCTTTTGGGGAGTTCCTCTGTGTCCTCTAATGGAGGTCAAGTGCTACGGTGCCTTATTTTATCACTTGCACATACATCATGTTGGATTATAGTCTACTGGCATCATCTCAAAATTGATGAAAAAAAATGAACTTTTTGGACATTGCACTGATTTAACATTGCACTCTTGATGCACAGTAAAAAAAAAAACCCACCAAAATCAATGAAGCTGAACGAGAGAATCTTTATTCCACATGTTCCTCCCCTGAGTCAAAACCTGGCACCTATACACACATTACCCACAATGCAGCACAACCGCTGACAGTTTGGTTGGGGTTTCGAGACATCACTTGAGGCAATTTATGAGGCTTTACGCAGCTGCATCTGGGGCACAAAAGGCTTTATACAAATGTTTTTACATATAGAGTAGTACTCCCCAAGACCTGTAAACAAACTTTCATGTGTACAATTGATGGAGTTCCCCCTTCAGGACTATTTATTCTGTCAAAAACATGTATAGCAATAGTACAAATGACTCACTGCTTAGACACTGGAAGTTTAAACAGTTGCAAGGCTTGGATTGTCAAAAGATGAGCAACTATACTTAAGTGTCAAAGGTAAGAGCTTTTGCGTAAAGCAATGTCTCTGCAAAGTCCAAGCATTTTGGTAAGAAACACCTAATTAGCTAATTCTTTCGCATGCACAGCTAACAATTACCTGAAGCTAACGCTTGCAAATAATGCCAGATAGTTCAAAATATATTCATATTCATCAACTGTGGATGAATTCAGCAAGTGTGGTGCAGTTTTTTCCCAGTTGCAACAATAAAACATTTTGAGCTTGTTGCAGCTCTGATTCACCTCCATAGTGGTAGTATATCATAGTATTTTTTGATGCCCATAATGTAAACCATTTATCTGTATGATAGACTCACTTGTGTTTATGTTGAGGAAGATTGACGATATCAATACAAGAAGACTGATAAAAGAGGAATTAATACATCGAAAATCTCTCACTGTGCATGCACCTTGGAGGCTGTGCATGGTGCATTAACACTTCTTTGTTGATTGCTTCATTTAAAATATGTTTCAGTTTTCTAACAGTTTTTCTGGCACATTCTGCGTACCTGGATGCAAAGGTAAGAAAAACACCTGTTAACACATGCAGTGGCTCAGTGCTTAAGCAGCAAAGGGAGTCACAGAACTATATATTTATGTTACATAGCGAGAATGCCACATAATAACATATCATAAATGTTAGAAAATTAATGTGTTGTCTGGTCTGAATGCAGTAAACTCACTAGAATACAGATTCTCCTCAAAAACACATAAAAATTATCTGCTGATGATGATGTGTCAGTCAATAGGCCACACAAAATAAGACTTTATTGTCTATTAAAGGTCATGTGTTTTCCATCCAGATAGCATTCAACATGATTTTTGTCCCACATGATGATTTCGGTGTGTGTGAGCTCATCGTTGAAGCTGACCAATAAGACCAATCTCTGAAAAACCTGCATACGCCTTTAAGACACAGATGCGCTCTTCGAGTCGTTCTCAGACCTCCTCTTCCTCCCCGTCTTTGTCTCGTCCATTTACTATTTATCCTTTTATTGTCACACTCTGTCTCCCAATCTCTTTTCCGTACGTCTCTCTGCCTTTGTCCACCGTGTCCATCCTCCCTAACGGCACGAGTGGCCATTTTGTGTCATTTTGTGTCATTTTTTTGCTTCATTTTCTCCCCACGTGTCCCCTTTTCTCTGCTACAATCAAACCCTTTCACGCTCTCCTCAAATTCCCTCGGCCACCCCCGCGCTCTCTCCCTCTTTTTCCATCTGTCTATCTCCTTCTCTCGTCTTCTCTCCGTCTCCTCTTCCCTCTCCCTCCCTCCCTCTCTGTTCTGCTCACCTGCAGCACATAAAAATTCCTCTTTTCTTTCTCCAGAGGATTGCTCAGTCGCTCAGGGATTTACTGCATTCCTCTATGTTTTCTCTCCCTCTTTCTCTCCATATCTGTCCCCCCCTCTCGTTTCTCTCCGTTTTGGCAGCACTACACAGTGTTTGATTCAGCCTATCTTCTCCTTTGTCTTTTTAACACGTTTATATCCCTCCGTAAGCCCCTCTGTGTTTTCTTTCTCCATCCCTCCCTGTCGTTATAATAACACAAACTAATCCTATACCTGTCGTTTCCATGACCCCACCCTACTTTTTTTTTCTTTGCTCAGCAGCACCCACTATACCTGCCCCACCTGGCCTCTCCCTCCTGCTGGGTTTCTGCCATGAGCTGGAACATCCCACCTCCACTGACTTAGCTGCAGGGCGCAGGGTTGGGCTGCAGCTTCTCACTGCTGTTTTTGGGTTGGTGGAGGTGGAGGGGCGCTCCAGGGCCCGGGGCCTGGGATGAGGTTGATTTATGAGTTAATCAATTGGTCGTCCGTGTGAGTGAGCAAAACCGCAGAGGTGTGTGAGCTCTTTCATGTTACTGTCTGTGCTTGTTGACTTAGTCCCTTAGGAAAACACCGGGAGCCGTCATTCCCTGTGTTGCTCTGCTCCTCGACATGTTTTCAAAAGTAATTAGGGAGAAAATGGGACCGGGTGATAATTCATCTGCTGGTTGAATGGCTTGTATGTGAGGATATGTGTGAATGGTTGCGTGGGTGTTATAGAAGTCTTATCTGACCATGCGCAAAAGGTAAATTTTGGCCTTTGAAACAAAGTCCCTGATTTACCATGAAAACTTATGTGACAGCAAACAGCATTCCAACATTATGGCTTGATTCCACCTCCAGAGTTGATCGCGGCTATTTTGGACAATGCTTGTGATTCCGCTAGATGTACCACAACACATTTCACAAGTGTTACAGAAGCAGCTGTCCACTCTGCTCCACTTAAAATACCAGGCAAAAACAGCATAGAGCATCCGGTCAATATTTAAATGAAACAACCCCCTAATTCACCCACCCTCCAGACTTCCCATCATAAGAACAGGAACCATTAAGTAGTAGCCAGCACAAAAATCAAGAAAAATCTGAGCAAGTCAACAAAAATGTTCAGCTACTGCAAAGCTCCGGATCGGGTGTAAAGCCACATGGAGGACATAGCAACGCCATGCTGTCATAGAGCCGTGCCCGGTGAGATCAAGCTGTTACTAACACACCTGGCAGAGCGACACGGGCATCCCGTCGCAGCTATCTTTCTCACCACCTGTCGAAACTCAGCAACATCAGCATTCACTGACGTGTTAAAACAGTTCTCATCTGCGATTTCTCAAGAAAAATACCTTTGGCTCTTTCACCTGATGGATGACGTAGAGACGCGGCGAGTCTCCTCATCGCTCCTTTACGTAATCTCTTCTCAGTGCGATCGCCGGTATTCAAGCAACTCTTTTACATAACAGACTGAGTCATTTGATTCAGTTAATAATAGAAAAAATTGACTAAAACAGGTGAGCGTAGAGGAGGAGGAGGAGGCGAGGAAGGCCACAACGTGTTAAAGCTGTTAAATCTGTTATTAAGGCTTCTTTTTCTTGAACATCCAACGTCCAATAATTTAAACGTATCAGGACACTTCAGGGTGATGAGATTAATGATGTTAGGCATGAAGCAGAAATAAACCTTAGTTCAATTAAGCGTGTAGAGGAGTCGTTAAACCGTTAACTAAAGCTATGTTTGAGGTGTCCTACAATATGATTTGAACAGACACCCAGCAGCAGCAGCATCAGAAACAAGTATATGAATGCTGTAATACCGCATTATAATCGTCTTTAACAGCTGATGTTTGCAGATGAAGATGAGGGACAATTACACTGAGCGCAGACTTCTGTCTTTAATCACCTCAAACCTCATGTTTCAAGCTTCAGTCCAGTAAAAACTAAATGTGGCTGATTAGTTTGTGACATCTCAGACTGATCTGAGGACAGGCTCAAATCTTAAATCTCCACATGTTACAAGACAAACTGTGTGAAGTGTTCATGATGTTTTGTAGTAGAACAGTTGAGACTCTGTAATCTTGAAGATCGGGTGTTTCAGCGTCAGAGAAGGACTCTCTCTCTCTCTGTCTCTCTCTCTCGCTCTCTCTGCTTGTCTGTCTTGCCAGGGTTTGCATTTTAATACATGTTTATATGGGAATGTGGTGAGAGAGTGATGAAAAGAGCCACTTTTAAGGAGAGAGAAAGACTGACAGAAAGCAGCGCCAGATGACAGACAGATGATAGAGGAGACGTGTGATGGCATCTAATAAGTCTGATAACTGACATGCAGCCTGGCAGAAGCACAGACATGCTAAATTCAAAACAGCGGGGGAAGCAGTGGGGGCAGGTGGGGGGATACTGAGCCGAGCGAGGTAAACACACCGATCCAAACACAGGGCATAGCTCATCACATGTGTTCCCCCGAGCCAAGCTATCCTGAGGTGATTCCAGCACTTAAAGCCAGGAACTTCCCTCCGCGTATTTGTTTTGCTCATTTTATGACAATCATATTCCTCCCCATCCCTTGTAAAATTTCATTTATGATTAATGGCTGCAGTTGTGTGTGAGCGAAAAGATTTTTTTTCTCTTTTCTTTCCCCCCAGGCTTTGGGTGGGAGTCAATGAGGCATTTTATGTGTTGCTGTGTCGCGGTCTACGTTACATGTTTGACGTGTCACGGTTTGTTAGAGACTAAAACGCCTGTTTTGGACCAGCTGTCCACCCACACAGGAGGGCTTACAGTGCTGCCTCTTGCTCTCGTCCTCTCTCTCTCTCACACACACACACACACGCACACACACACCCACCTCCATCCCGCTCTGCGACCTGAAAATGGGAGAATGGTGCGAAAGGTAAATAGAAAGCTTTTAAACTGTCTGCGAGACACACAAAGACAGGAGATTATGGAAGAGCTACAGACGCCCTCACACACACACACACACACACACACACACACACACACACAACACACTGACAGTCGCACACTTGTTTTTGTCACTTAGGAGGAGACGTTAACATTGACTTACATTCACTCCTGCAAGACGTACTCTAATCTTAACCCCTAACAACCACATGCCACAACCCCACCTCAACCTGAAAAAGTAGGTCTATAAAATGAATAAATGTAACTTTAACTATTGTCTGTGTAGCAGAAGCCTGATCCAGCTTATTCCTTTGACATTTTCCTTCACTGCGATGAACATGGGCACTGCTTTTTATTTTGAGTTGAACCCACACACACCATCTTGCTGCCATTCTCATTAAAGCACCAAATTTGTAATAGTTCAAGTGTGGTTTTTACTCCTGTTTGAGTGAGCATTTGCTAGAAACTACAGTGCGTAATTTTTAACCGAATGCAGGACTTTTTAAAGAATCAAAAGCTGTTTTCTCATGTTCTCATTCCCTCCAGAGTGGAAATGCTACTTTAGGCGAGAGTGTGCAGCAGCAGGAGGAGGACTCATCTGTAACGGTGACTGTTTTTTCATTGATATCGATACTACATGTCTTTGGACTTATCTGCAAAATCACAGCAAGAGTGGAAAGCAATATACAGGCAAGCAGAAAAGAGTATGAATCATTTGACATTTATGTACAGCTTGTCCTGGTAGTGTCTGGAACAGTTCAGGGTAGTAGCGCATGTGAAAGATGGACTAATTCATTGCTGGTTCTAGTCTTTTTGCGGGATTTGATGACAACAAACAACAAAAATATAGAATATCGCAAATGTTATACCTTAACCTAACCTTAACAAAAACATGAACTGTAAAATTTTAATGTTGATCTCTCCCCAGATCTGCAGGTTCTGTATAATGACACTGAATAAAACAGCATTTTGTTATACAAGAACACACACACAGATACTCAGACATTCATAAGAAGACCACTTTATTCTCACACCCCGACACTGTATATGCACACCTGCAAGGACACGACAGACGACAGAAACACATACTTGTTCCTCATTTGCTTTCCTGAAGTCTAACAAACACAGGCCCATTTCCTTTTCCTCTCCCACAGTGCACCATTTTAAAAGTGTATAAGGCAGAACCAAATATTTCCCCGTTCCAGCCATGGAAAGTACACAGGGCATATCTTTTTACGGTCCTCTTAAAAACCCCATGGTAATATGATGCTATTTCTTCATTCCGTCACGCTGTCTGAGTTTTATTTTCTTTAATTCCTTTTTGGTTCTTTCACCATTTGAGCACAATACGACAAGACTGGACCAAAACAAACTCGAGCAAGGCATGCCTGTGTCTGCCTGGAATGACGGACAAGGATAAAGCAAAGTACGGAAAGTTTAGAGAATGAGAGAGAGTCTGTATTCGGCTTTTTTTTTCTCTCTGTCTGACCAAACGGATGAATGAGTTTTGAGCGGTTTTCAATCACATCCCATTTGTGACACCAGTTTGATGTTTGACAGAGATCTGAACTCTTCATCTCAAACCTGCAGAACCACCACAGACATCCAGAGGAGGGATTCCCACAGTGTGGAACAAGGCTGAGTCTCTCTCAGCGCTGGCAGTTTGAATCCGGAGAGGTCTTACATCTTGAACGTTAAAAGAAAAATAATCGCACAGCTGCCATGCAACCCTGCCATGCAAGTATTTACAGCTAGGAGCAAGAATATTCAAAGGGATCCAGAACACGTTGTTTTGAATAAGTTTGTGCTTTCATGTTCGGTTTTCTTTCGAAACAGAACACAGATCAGATGAGCTGGTCAGTTTCGCCCTGGGTTCCTTGGTTCTCTGTGACAGTCAGAGTTAATCCCCCAGCAAAGAGCTCAGTGGGAGCTGAAATAACGAGTGACTAGAATTAGTTTTTGCGCAACGTGCCCCGGCTTGATTGACACATTCTGCAATCAAATCAAAGTGCTGACAGCTGGTACTGATTTCCCACAACTGTTGCGGTTTTGGGACAGAAAACTGAACGAATGGGAAAGCAAAATACAGAGAAACACAGTAAAACAGAGACAGAGCTTGAAATATGGGTAAAGAATGGGACTCTTTGACATCACATGAGATTATTATTTGGAGCTTTGGGTGCTATTTGTTTTCCATTAGCTTGACTGTTGTCATTTTTGACAGGGAAGGGTGACTGAAAAGTAGGAAATTGATCTGTACCACAGAGATGCTCAGATAAAGTTGTAGTTCCAGTCTGCAGCAGCTACAGTTAGCCAAGCCGGCAAGAGGGTCGTTTTATGATGGTGTGGGTTTTCTTATTACTTTAACATGAATGCGTAACAAGTTGTGTTCACAGTTTCAGATGCCGTATTTTTGGCCTCTTGTGGACAGCTCAACAAGCTGTAAACACAGCACTGACATATAAAGCTCATTTGGTGAACATGTTATCGTTTTCTGACACATTCAGCGGACACAGAAAGACCTCAGCATTCATTTAAAGTCATGTCTCGGGTCTTGATTAATGTGAGGCCAATATTGGCTTTCCTTTTAGCTCAGTGGTCTTCACCAACACCTGAGGGAAATATCTGACTCTTAAGCTGCTAAAAGCTCCTCTGTGTTCCATCTGTCTGCTGTTTGGGCCTGCTCTGTCATTTGTTATCATATCCAACATGTTGAATGGAGCATAATGTTAGGGAAGTCAGTGTAAAAACTAGCGTCCAAAACAAATCCCTTATGATCATTTTTGTCCTTTATTCTTCTGCTTTTTGGAAGAGCTTGCTAATATATGCACAACATGTTGTATACATAACATGTATTTATTGTCTGCTGCAAAAAGACTGAGAGAGTCACATCCAGGTAACTGCCACTGTTCTCCATCTATTACAGCCTGTAAAATAATCTTTTGACAGATCTTTCACATATTAATTTGTTCATTGAAACATGAATCTCAGGTGGTACGTGATATTTCCAGGTCTGACCCATGGACTAAGAAGGATCATGTAAGGATGCTGTAAAATTAGCTTGCAAGCTAACGTTACCTCAGCTGTCACTCTGAGCGAGCACTGCTCAATTATCTAGCTATCGTTAGCCAATACTGCGAGGTTATGTCGTCATCAAGTTGGTCACATTACTGTAGCGCGTCACAGTGGCAACTTCATTTCACCTTTTTCCACGAGTCAGGTCAGAGACTGATGGCGTCGGCTTGCGCTGTACTGTGACAAGAGAACTGATTGGTTCCCTCTCTGTAGCCGTTTGCTGCTTTTTGTTTAAAGTCAATGCACGCACATCCAAATGTGCATCTATAATATCGGATGTTTGCGGCCGCTGTCTTTCAATAGAAGCTGCTGAGGCAGGCTCTGCAGGAAACACATTCTCGTATTTTGGATTCAAAAAGGCAAATTTTGACTAAATGTGACAGGTTTGCATGCCTGCTTAGATCCTGCACTTACAGTTGCCTCAAAGCTGCACGATCCTGCCTCCCTAAGAGCCGTCCAAGAGCTCTGCATATTTTGCATGTCTCTGAAGTCTTGACATGGTGAACCACACAAATGAGGATAACAGCCCACAGTTTTGGACCACCTCTTCACAAAGGTATAAAGTGATGGGTGCACATACGACATGCACGCTGACATTTCTGCATGCTTGTTAGTACTGGAAGCTCTCTGAGGTTTCTGCCTTCTTTTTATGTCGAAGAGTTTTTTTTTGTATGTGCGAGTTTTTTGCATCAGTCTAACAACGGACGATGTGCTGTGCTGTTCATATTCCTCTGAGGCAAACTTGTAAATTATAATTTTGGGCTACATAAAACTGACTTTCCTCGACTAATGAAGTAGTTGTCTGAAGAATGGAAAACAACAGCGTGACAAGCACTTTGTTTGAAGCGTAAGGAGGCCCTCACCCTGACACATGTGATTCCAATAAAGGTCAGAGTTGACTCAATCACTGTCGATTTGAACCCAGTGATGAGGTCGTGGCCTCCTTGAATCCTGAATTTGCTGTGCCCTCTCAAGGCTCCTTCAGAGTAGGGAGACATTGAAGTTTTGGATTTTTTTTTGTGCTGTATTCCCTCTGCTGCACATTTTGGAAAGAACGCCGCAGAAAGACAGGAATCCGACTGCGGCTGTTCAGACTGTAAATAACGAAATGTGACGAGTGTAAAGAATGGTGAGAAGGGGATTCAGGATTTGAATGCAAAGGCAAGAACTCAAAAACATGCACCGCGAACATGTATTTTCCTAACCTGCATGGGACCCATCTTTGCTTCTCCCCCTCTAAAGCTCTCTGTGGAGTTTCATTAAAGTATGCTTTTAAGTTAATGCAAGATCTTATCACGCATCTCCACTCAGCTCAGATCCTCTCTCTGCCTCTCTCGCTTCATTTGTTATCACTTCTAATCTTCTTCCTTCCACTGTTTCCCACTGCCTCGCTCAATCCTCCCTCGCCCCCCCACTCCCCCCGCCCTCACGCACACCTTTCCTCTCCCCCCTCCGTTGTTCTCTGTCTGATTTACTCAGCCTGCTTCAAGGCACTCATTATCTACTTGAAGTTATGGAGTGCCTTAAAAGGCAGAAATAGAAGACGGGCAAGAGGAGAGGGGTTCTTCTGGAGGCCTGAGACGCTAAGACCTTCGCCATACTCTCCTTCTCCTTCAATCCATCTTTTGTTTTGCCTTTCACTCCCATCCCTCCGTCCACAGTTTGTGTTACACCAGTAGCCCTGTCTCTTTCTCTGCTCGCCTTGTTCATGTTTTCTTTCCCTGGCTCATCCATCATGTGCTGTCGCCGGCGGTCGTGACGCTGTCGTGTAATTATCTCATATTTATGCGAATATGCTTGTCCTGTACTAGCGCTGCCTTGGTTTTATGCGCATTCAGGGTTCCTTTGACTCCATGCCCGTGGCTTAAAAAGCTTCTTGTCATAATTCAAGCCAGAGGGAGACGTCTGATTGGCCCACAGGCCCAACGGCACAGCGGGGCCTCTTTGATTTTGTAGCGCTCTCAGTGGCGGCTGTTGTTTTCAGACAGCGGGAAGAAAAACCGATGAATGTGCTAATTAATTTTAGGCACCTACTCGCCTCACAGGGTACAAATGCACCATAAGCAATTTGGAGGATACATTTTATTATTGGTCTTTCGGTACTTTGCAAACATACAGTTTCAATTTGAGGAGCCACAGTGGGAGTCTAACCACAGTACGGCTGGTGCCATGCTCTGCCCATTGAGCTTCAGAGCAGGAGCGTGCAGAGAAACAGCAGGGAGCGTAATCAGGGCCTATGCTAAATGCCCTGAAGGTCCAAATGCCCCTCCAAAGTATAACTCAGGCCACGTTCAACCTGGACTCCATTCTCACATCTTCTTTCAATTCTGACTTATTTGGTTATAATAAATCTGTACATCTCTCTTGCCAGCATGCCTGGCTCCTCGCTCCGAGAAGGAGCCTCAAAGGCTCGCAGGGCCTGCTAGATCTGTAATGCCGGGTAATGCAAAAAAGGTTGCAAAGTCAAACAAAATGTTCAATTTTCTTCACTTTTTTGGAGCAAAATATAAGCTTTAATGCAGCTATTGTGGACATTTTATCATTTTTCAAAAGAGAATGAAGCCATTTTTGGAGATTGGCTGCGGTTTGTCTTTGCAGCAACTGTGGCGCACTACTGACTGCCAACATCGAAAGAAGATGTTGTTTTCCCCCTTTCCCACACTGCACTGGTCATGTAGCTTAGCCGTTTCAAGACGTCTGTTCTCTTCCATCATTCAGCATTTGTCTGAACCAAATTTAGATTTCTCTCAGAAAGTGGACGCTTCCGAGCTAAGCTAACTAGCTGCCACTTTGCTAGCCTCAAATAGCATCCATGTTAGCCTGATTCCCACTAGATCTTATTATTGGTTCTTGTTATTGCAACACCTACTGAGTGATACTGTGAAGCTCCTGCTTTCATGCAGAGATAGAAAAGCTTGCAGCACCAGGTAGCCCCGTAGCCTCAGCACTCATTAAGCTAACGTTACAGAGTCAAGGTCACCTCCACTGCCAACTACGCAGTCCCACCAAATCAATGTACTACATTTGCTATTTTTTTTTAGTTTTTAAATATTTCTTGTGGTTCGTCAGAAGGTGAAACCAGATAGTGTATCCTTTTAAAGGTGGGTTGAACCATTCTGGAGAAAGATTGCTGATATTTGAGCTTAACACCCAAACAAATACACCCCACCCACCACCCTCCACCCTTCGGAGCTCCTTCAGAAGCTACATCAACCAAGTTCATGGACGTGCAGCTGACAGAGAGGACAAAGAAGACTCCCCGGAGCCGGCACACACCAGCTCCAGACAGCGATGCTCTCGGCTCTCGTGCCACTACAGCTAACATCACAACAGCAGCACATCTTGGCTACAGAGTAAGCTGAATGTCGGTGAGTCATTTAACTTACTTACACACAGATCACAAACATTACATTTGCTACACGCACCCATCAAACAGAAATAGAGAAACCGCCATATCCATCTTCAAGCCTTTCAACTCCGGGAGGTCTCTCCAACTTCGGAAGGCCTCACGCATGTTAACGCGTTCTGTTGTTAACGAGTCCAGCACGAACGCCGCGGGATAATGATTGGCTGGAATGGTGCTGTGTGGCTCAGTCTGAGCCACTTTGTTTGTTTCACATTTAGAGAACCAACGCACACAAAGAAGGGACAGCTAGCTGACAGTGAGGAGATATATGCGCTGTTGGATTAGAATGACCTCACCTTTAAATCCGCTGACTCGAACGCATTCGTGCTAAAAGTTCATTTAATTTACTGTCAGTGATGGTGGCTTTGCAGCCGTGCTGCCGGCGGTTTGTTCTTTTTCCCAACAGAGAGATTAAAAAATTCAAGGTTTTTCCCACACAGCTGCTCGTTATTAAGGTCTCAATGATATGAACTGAACTGCCTGTGTGGTTGTTGGAGAAGAATTGATGTGCAGAGTCAACCTACACAAAGACTGGATCAAATTACCTGAAGCGACTTTGTGAGAGAAATTTCTACTGCTACAACCAAATTTTTTCTTCATGAAATTAATGTGAATTTTAATTTCAAACAAGATTTTAAAGTCATCTGTTCCTGCAGTTTTGTTCTCACCTTGGCCATTATTTTCTCAATAAATTATACAATGTGCAGGCGTGCATTAGTGTGTCTGTGCTGCTTTAGGGTTGATTTACGTCCATTAATCTTTACAGGATGGAGAAGCCGCACCCGCAGATGTATGAAGCAATGCAGCGAAACAGCTGATGAGATACTAGACAGAATCGGAATAATGAAGAATAATGGGACAACACGTTCCAAGTTGGACAAGGCAAGAGTCTGTGGCTTTCGGACTGAGAAGCATAGACAAGCCTCCAAGTTACTGGAGGGAACAAGAGGCTGGAACCAAGTGGATGTGTCAAAAAGATGTATTCATGCTTTGTTTTTGTGTTTGAGGAGAGCACTGGATTAGATTTAGGAGAGAGCTCCTGCTCCAAGTCTTGCCAGGGGGTAAATAACCCCAATGGAAAGGGTTTTGTTTCAGCCCACGGTCCTGTTTCCTAAATGATTGGCCAGTAGTTAAAGAGGTTAAATAGACTTCTCTTGCAAAAAGTAGCACCGTGCTGTTTTTATATGCCTCTGTTGCCCTCCTGTGGTGAGCAGCGAGAGTTACTATTAGTGGTTCACGAGGAGAAGCTGTGAGTGTGTTTGGCCACCTGTGTGTAGTTTTGAGCTGAGAAGAATGATGTGTTATGTCCTTCTGCTAATGGAATCATGGGATTAGATATGTTTTATGTTTCAGGTACCGTGAGACTCGCCCGCTCCCCTGCCAACCCACCAACCGTCTCCGCATTAATGAAAATTAAGACCACATTGAGTTTGACTGTGTGTGTGTGTGTGTGTGTGTGTGCGTGTGCATTCACTGATTGCTGTCTGGACCTTATTTAAGTAGAAACAGATTGAAGAATGATAATTAGGTCTAATAAGGTGGAATTTCCCTAACTATGTCAAACAGCAGCGGCATCACAGGGCTGCTTTTAAAGGGGCTTCAGGTCAGTTGGAAACACACACACACACACACGTATATAAACCAGGTAATACGAGATCTATGATTACTCTTTCAGCTATTGTCTTCATAGTAAAAATTTTACATTTGCACGTTAAATGCAAACTTGAGGCAGTGCTTTGACATTTATGGAAATGCTTGTACGATTGGCCTAAATATGCTACTCCAAGCAGCTGGTTAGCTTAGCATAAAGGCTGGAAACAGGGTTTTGCACTTTTTTGTACAGATTAAGCAAACAATATACAACATATTAATTAAGATTTAGAGGTGCAGGTAGGGGGATTTTGTAGCCTTTGTGCAGAGCCACGTCAGCGCTTTCCCTGTTTCCACTCATTACACTAATTGAAATACATTGTTTGCTGGCTGTAGCTTTATATTTAGAGGAATATCCGTCATTTTGGGAAATATACTGTCACGTTTCTGAGCTTCAGAGCCAGGATAACATGTTGCTTTTTTCTAATCTTTATGCAAAGCTAAGCTACATGTCTGCTTGCGTTACATTTAACAAATATTTAAGTAATACCGACCTCCTCTAATCAAGAATGCAAATAAGCGCATTTCTCAAAATGCAGACGTATTCCTTGAACCAAATTCCCACTTTTTTACATCAAGATTGGTCATTCATTGAGATCATGGGAGTCTGAGAAAATATTACATTATTTGGTGCCTCTTGTCCGATTTGGAATCCTGACCATTGCACATCTGAGAAATGTTGGCCTTTACCAAGCCAAAAGCCATCAGCACACAGGTTTGAGAACCGCGTCATGTCACGATCAAACGCAATACTTCAACATCTCCAGAGGGATGATGTTGACGCCTGTCAGTCTGGAAACTCTTCCAAAGTCATTCCTTAATCTCCAGGACTCCAGTGAAACCCAGCCAAGCGCATACTGTAGAAGTAGAGAGACTCTGGGACAGTAGTGAATCTTCCAAGAACTCATCATCCTGCCAAAATCTCTCCAAGAGCAAAGTATAGAAATCACACAGGAAGTTAGAAAGAACCCCATTTCAACATCCAAGGGTCTGCAGGCTTCTTTTGTCCTTGGCATCGGTCAGCGTTCATGAGTCCACCATCAAAAAGAAACAAGAAAAATGAGATTCATGGCGGGGCACCAAGACAGAAACCACTGCTCACGAGGAAGAAAAATGAATGCTTGCCTGAAGTTTGCCAAAAAGCACCTAAGAGTGAAAAGCTTTTGGCAAACAAGCACACAGTAGGCGTCATAACAAAATCCCTGCTGTTCATGGCAGAAAGACAGTGCATTCATATTGAGATGTATATTCACAGTCAAACATAGTAGCGTTATTGTTGTGGCTGCATTGTCAGTGCGTCTGCATTCATCAGGCTTTGATTAAACTCCACTGGTAAAAGCCAATCAGAAAGTCTGCAAATTTAGGTACCTTATCAAAGCCAGAAGTTTTGGAATGGATCTGCAGACTTGATTAGCTCAGTTATTTTTGTTCCTTGTTTTCAGCACTGGTGTTTTTCATTCAAGCAATTAGAAAAGCAAAAGTGCAGTCCGTTGGCTCGCTATAGCAGAAAACTATCACAGCTCCTGAAATAATGAGCCTTTTTCACAGCAGACTTTCTTTTACAGGTGTTACTCATAACATTAATGACAGCTTTGTTCTATCCCAGTGTCCTAGTAAGACATGACAGTGAACCGGCTTGCACAATAGACCTTTTTCACATCAGACAATTTTGCGTGTCATAGCAGGAAAACGCCGCGCTCATGTCATGTTGGAGGCTCAGATTTTTCTGAAAGCTCCAGATGTATCCAGCTTGGCACTCGCTTATATGGAAATATCAGAAAACCAAACAACTATGGAGGCTTCGAATGGGCCAAAGGCCGTCATTCAGCATAATTAAACTCAGATTTAATGGATATGATGTAATATTGTGCACAGTATTTTAACCCAGACATGACAAACTCTATATCATATCCTGCTTTCATTTGGTGCTAGAATAATTGATAAAATGAGTTCCTGACAGGGAAAGTTCACACAAACACCCCCTCAAGTTGGAAAAGGAACACAGAAAGTGGGCAAAAATTTTAGAAATCGACTTTCCGACTTTGATATACGCACAAACATGGTGGACGAAAGTAAATGGTCGATGGTGAGAAACGTTTTATTAAATCTTGTATTTATAATTTTTTTGCTGAGATGTAATTTCTAATATGGTATTATATTGTAACCATTAGCTGCCCTCCACGTAGAGTGACCTAGATTAGTGAAAAAAGTTCAAATAAAACACAACTTCTTTGTAGCATCTATGTTAGTGTTCATTTAACAACTTAAAAGCTTAAAAACATCAAAATCAGAAGAACGACTTCAGGAAATAGGACCGTCCAAGGAGCACGTGAATGCAGCCGTACAGCCATCTTCAAGGTGCTCTTAAATTGTTAGCATGGGAATCTTTCTCTTTTCTAAAATCCCATACAACATGAACACAGCATCACCGCAGATTATTAATATCATCTAACAAAAACAACTGGATTCCATGTAGGTGAGCTTCTTCTAGGCTCCCGGTCATGCTGGCTCACTGTCACGGTCTAGACTACGAAGAGACCTGAAGGAGCCGTGTAATCACGAACAAAATGTGTTTCACCTGTGCTTTTCCTGCTTTCACAAGTCTGAATGTCTGCTGTGGAAAAGGGCCTGCTATATTCACTGAAGTGTCTGAAACTAAAACAACATCTCTTGCGTTGAATCGGTTCTGAGAGTGGGTCAAAGGGCCTCGGTGGGAGGAATGTATGCGTGAGGGATCCGTTTCGGAGTGTTTGGCAGCTGCAGCTCTTTCTAAATGTGATAAGTGCTTTGGTGTTGAAGGGGTGTTGAGTTATTTCCCACAGTGTGGCTTTTTTGGCTGCTGCATGAATAAAACTGACTTCCAACAGAGAAAAAGATGTGCATGCATATTTTTCTGCGCTCCACCATCAAATACACACACCTTTAAATGGCTGAATACAAGACATCCACTTGAGATGAAGGAACGAGCGTTTTGATCCTTTGGTTTTGTTTTAGAGATTTAATTATTTCCTGATAGGGCTGGGATTTATTATCATCATTTCATCCTTCCTCATCAATGAAATATAGAAATTGTACTACCAAATGTTTCTTTATTTATTTATTATTCTTTATTTATTATAGTTTGCACTGCATCCTGGGACTTTCTTGAGACTCCATCATCTTATTGTAGTCTTAATGTCACCATGTGCAAAACTGTGAAATTCTATAGAATTTTTGGTAGTATATTTTTGTGGCAATATTTCTTATAGTTCTTTGTGGCTATATACACACACACACACACACACACACACACACACACACACACACACACACAAAAATATACTACCAAAATTGTATAGAATTTCACAGAGACTATATCTATATATATATATATATATATATATATATATATATATATATATATATTACAGTTATATTTTTATTTGACATATTTTTATTTTATATAGTCCTTTGTATAAAATATATATATATGTGTGTGTGTGTATACACACACACACACACACACACACACACACACACACACACATAGTCAGCTTTTATTTTGTATTATTCTGTTGCTATTATTTTCCAACTGCTATCACCTGCTGCCTGTAGTGACACCCAAATTTCCCCAGCTGGGTCTTATCTTATCTTAAATTTCCCATGTTAGCGCATGTGTGGCTGTCACTACATGTAAACGGTAATTTATGGGCAGATTCTGCTCTTCATTCATCTGTCTTGTGTAAACAAGCTGCAAAAATCTTCAATTTATTTACAAATCGCTTTTTAATTTGATCAATTTATTGTTGGAATTGATCTCTTCTGAACTTCACTAGCGTGACTTCTACATTTGTTTAAATAAATAACAATAAACAGCCTCATCATTTCTGTATATATCTGTGTTTTTGATGATTTGAGATGCACTTATTTGTTTGTAAAGTAGGTGAGCAATTTCCTTTGCAATACTCGACCACCTACATGTTAATCATTGCAATACTTGCAGGGAGGACCAGGAGTCCCTGGACTTGTTTCTTCACTCTGCTGTGACAACCTGAAACCTAATTTTAGATCGATAGTTCTCGCAGTTTGATAGCCGAGAGTCCTGTCACAGTCGTGTTAACATGCAGATTCATCTGTGAATCAGTCAAAACATGCCTGCTGCACAGTCCATCTCACTCTATTCAGAGTCATTCATGGAAGTCAGATGTCCTCATTCAACTCATCAGACTCTGCACTGTTTGTCGAAAGTTTGTCCGTCGCTCATGGTGATAAAACAATTTGCTAAATCTCTCGTACTGAGACATCTGTGGAGAAGAAGCAGAATGTGTTTTCCATGTCTGTGCATGCAGACTTTAGTACCAGTTTGTGGCAGTAAATTAGTGGCTTTGATACCCCACTTTAATGTGTTATTATAAGAGTGCGCTCAGTGTGGTCAGGATGTAGAGACAGTCTAGCTCTGTTACAACAGCTGGTGATTGACGCCCCACATTCAACAGCAAAACTGTTTGAAATGTACATTTCTCAATGAATATGGTGGCATGAAGAAGCTTCATTATTACTATTTGCAGGTGAGTGATGTCCTTGTGTTTATTCTGAATGTGTGCCCAATCATTCCATACATCATTCACACTGAGCAGACTGTTGTTAAATACAGCATCGACCTGCTCAAATGTCCATGAGAAACAAACTGGTGTTGTTTTAAAGCTGGCCTGACGTCTGACCTCCCTGTGGTGCAGAAAACCACACTTGTGGCCACAAAAACATAACAGTGTTTCCAGAGGCAGCTTCCATAAGAATAATTACTAAACCAAGGTAAGTAAAACATCTGCATTTTGCATTGTTTATTAGTTTTTTATTAAATAGCTGCAAGATAAAATAAAAGCTGCAGTTGGATCAATAAGGTCTTTGGGCTTTTCTATGACTCACAGAGAAAAAACCTGCCTGAAGCTTGACACCTGTGCATGTTTGTATTCGTTCCCTGACTGCCTTGTCAGTTCTGCTGCCGATCCAGCAGGTGGCGCCCTCTATCAGGAGTTCAAAATTTGCATCCATTGCAAGCTTTCCTTCCTGAGTGATAAAAACCACAATGAACGTCTGTCTCCATAAAGACAAAAACATAATCTAAACAAAAACAGTGCACTTAGAAATGTTTATACAGGCGTATATGATGAATGGATTTCAACTGTGGTCAGATTTTTGGTACAAACCTAAATACAGCAGTAAGTAATTGATGTGTTCAATAAACAGTTACAGATGTTTAGATTATGTAAATTATGTAATCACTGACAGCCTAAAGAGGGCAGACACCAGAGCTGTACAGCATGATGCAATCCAATACTACACATTGTAATAAGGCCTCAGACGTGACTGTAGATTTGATCAGCGATCTTTATGACCATGAAAAAAGTGCACATCACGCACATCTTTCACATGGGCTGTTTGAGAGCCTGGATTCTGGCTTTACCGCTCTGCCCTCGCAGTTAGTGGAATCTGACAAACCAAATTTGGGTAGAGTAGCCTGTGTGAGGCTGTCAAGAAACCTGCAGCCATCGCCGCTGAGTGTGTGAGGCTGAGGGTGCTGTCAGCTGAGCACATTAGAAGATGTGTATGCTACTGACTTCTTATTTCAAGTGAAAATCTTGCACTTGAATAGATCTCTATGAAGATAAAGATGTTTTGGAGCCATCAGGAAGCATCAAGTGTTAATGCATTTATGGTACATATGCATTTCCTCACACATGGTCTAAAAATTTGCATGTAACATTTTTTCAAAGCTGCAAAGATACTGGGTTTCGTAATCTTCATAGTCTCACAACTGAGTCCCTGAACTTTATTCGTCATAACACCCGAGCCACTTGTGTGTCTTGCATTGTCTTGAGTTTCTGCAATGTGTCCACACTGTGGATAATCACCCAGCTACATATTTCTATCAAACTTCCTCGCTCTGGGGTAAGTTCAGCAGCACATTGCCGACCTGAGTATAAATTGACCTGACTTGTTCTCAAGGACATTTGCAGTTTGCAGGTGGGGTTAAAGGTGACATTTCCAGGTGTCCACAGCTGGAGAGGGCTCACTGAAATTCCAACAGGATTAATTTATTAAGAAATTGGGGCCCAGAGTTCCTGGATTTGCTCCTGCAGCTGGAACAAATGTTTTATGACCAACTGTAAATCTGTGACTCGGGAACCAACTATGGCAAATTGCTATATGTTTGAAATGGAAACCTGGACACTTCCCTGTAGAGCCCGGCAGGGTGCAGATTTTCTTTTGTGCAGTGAGCACCGTGAATAAGCAGGACTAATGCTTTTGTACTGAAACCAGAATTATGAGAGAATTACTGGAGCTCAGCTAGCAAGAAAGTAATAAAGATGGAAACTGAACGTTAAGCTGATATAAGCTGATGAGCTACTCGCTTGCCTGTCGCCTCTCTTTGAAGAGCATCATATTCAGTTTTATGCTTTATTACCAATGGCCTTAAGCATCTGTGTCTTTAGTTGGCTGGACCAGTGTGTATGAGATGGAAATTGTGTGTCAGCCTTCATAAATACAATGCAGCCCCTCACTGGACTTTTAACACGGCTCTAGATTCAAGTCAAGTCACCTGATTTCAAAGATGGTGTTCTCATTTCAACAAAAGGCTTCTGGCCAGTGTCAAAGCTTTACTGTCGATAAAGGCATAAAACATATTTCACCTGGCACATTTTTCCATTGACCTCATGCTGCCTCTTCACTGCAGGGTCACTCAGTTAGTGTGTTGTCTGCATGGAAACATTAAGCTTAAAGGAACTCTATCGGGGTTGTCCATGAGAATTACTATGGAGCTTTGTTTTTATGATTGGATCCCCATTTCAGTTTCATGCATATGCATGAGGACGCATGTGGCTCTATACACGTTCCTGCCAATGGTTTATAATAATACTAATAATAACAATTGTGAACTTAATTTGTATTGCACTCTTCACAATGTGATTGGAAAAAGATTTACAAGAAAAACATGATAGAAATCGGTCAGGTAAAAGAAGCTTATAATTAAAAAAAAATCAACACAAAAGTATTAAACAGGATAAGTTAAGCTAGAAAAAAAGATAAAAGACTCATTGAAAGCACAATTGTAGAAGTGAGCTTTTACAGCAATTTAAAAGAGAAAACTGTTCTCACTGACCAGTGCGCCTGTTGCACACAGTTGCCGGTGACGTGCCAAGAACAGAGCAATGCCCTAACAAAGAGAGGGTGCAAGATGACTGCAACATTCCCAATTTAACGAGAAAGGAAATGCACTCAGCAAGGTTGTCAGGAATGGAGGATGCACACAACTTGCTTCGGTGAGTAATGTAAACAGACACTTTGCTTATTTACAAGAAAACTGCAAAGGGCAGCTTTAAATGTCAAGTTTAAACTCAAGAACAACAGACTGCTCTATAAACATTCAGAATTTTTGTTTATTGTGTATGAACACTGGCGTATAAATATGTATAAAAATGCCACAATGGACAAAAACATACATGCAAATCAAGTGTACGGTAGATTCTGCAAAGAAGAAGACAATGAAATTGAATGAGATAGATGGAATAGATTACTTTTTATCCATGAAGTGGGTGGTTATGCACAATATATGCATGTATACATGTCTATAAATAGCATGTGCAGGATTTATAGATGAGTGATATGTACATATTGAAGCACAGTGTGTGTTTTAAGATGTACATATACATCTTTATTTATAAGTTGTTTGTAAATGGTTGTTTAATTGATGTGACAACACTTACTGAAGTTTGTTTTTGTTGTAATAGAGGCCGTTTCATTTGCATAATGGCTTGAACTATTACAGCCACACCTTCATTTTTGATGGATTATTCATTATTAGTCACATTTCTTTTGTATTAAAAGCGTTTTGGAGTCCCCAGCTGCAGGCTCCATGCAGGACATTTGCATTGGGTGAGTGGAGTGAAGACATTTGTCCTGTGGAGCGGCGAATAAAGGCAGCAGGGAGGTGACTTAGAAAGTCATAGAAAAAGAGGGAGGGAATTGGAAGTCAAATTAGGAGGAAAGAGGGGGAGTCTGTAATGAAACCAGAGAGAGAATAGAAGTGTGGAGTCTTTGGGACTGTAACGAAACCTCCACAAGACAGAAACGGAAGCAGAGAAGGGAAAAGGTTTTAATTCGCCGCCTTTAGAAATTAAAGAGAAGAAAAAGCTGCGAAACATTTAATCTTCTTTTTTTCCCCCTCTCAGTCAGCAACAAATAAAGGAAACAAGCATTTTTTACTCCCGGAGAAGACATTCAACTCAAGTAAGTAAACGAGCACCTCGGTTAATTTTCCCTGTGTGTCTGCTCCACATGAATGCGTGTAGTATTAACCGGAATGACGCAGAGTTGCGGCGGGACGCGGCGGCAGGACGAGCCGGCTGCACACACTCACACGTGGCATGAAGCTGAGCCTGAACAACGCTGACATACAAAGGGCAGCCTGTACCCAGCCTGTGTTAAACCAGGGAAAATGCGTGCTGGGGGAAAAAGGCTGAAAGTCTGGGCGCTCTCAGAGAGGGTGAAAGTGCCAAGAAAAACCACAGAATGAGCGCGCCGTGAAGGAAGCGACCACTCAGCTTTTAGTAGCAGTTCCTGTGTTGGTCTTTTCTGGACTGGTGGTCAGCTCCCGTTGAAATGATGCTTAGACCAGCCTGTAAGCCAGTGAGCCCATTAGACACATATGTTTAATTAAACTCTAATTTCGACGTTGCTTTACCCAGAGGCGCGTTTGGCGCGTAAGATGAAGCTATACAGCGTTTGTTGCCTTCATGGAGACCCATAAAAGTCAGGTTTTAAAGAGAGCTTGCTGTTATTCTGTTTAAATCATTAAAAAAAGAAAAGTTTCGAGTAAAGAAGATTGTCAGAAACGGTGTATAAATGGGTTGTGTTTCATGGGGTCACTCAGAGGAACTCTCACTGAGGTGGTGATTATTACAATGACAGTAAGTTTAGAACATGTTTCATCACCAAAAATGATTTTATAAATTGGGGCTGCCACTATTATTTTTGTCATTGATTAGAATGTGTCTTTAGAAAATAGTGAAAAATGTCTGTCACATTTTCCCAGAGCCCAACAAGGTGACATCTTCAAAGTTTTTCTCACCATCAGTCCAAAACATAAACATAATTAAATTACAGAGATACAAAACATACAAAAACCCCTTCAAATCCTTACATTTGAGAAGCAACAGCTGGCAGATGTTTGATTGTTTTTGTTTCTCAAATCACTTAAATGTGTAAACAGTCATTAAATCGTTGGTGATTGATTTTCTGTTTGTTCATTGATTAATCGTTTAATCATTCCAGCACTACTATGAATCTATTTTGCTGTTATGTTCTTGACAGTGATCACCTGTAGACAGGTGTGTATCACAAGAAACAGCTGTCAGGCTCCCCACCTCTCTTTGGGGACCTTCAGTATGTAGTTGACCTCACAATTCCGATATTCAGGCAGCACGTGAACGCGGCAGCAGACTTACGCCGGGACGGGTCTTTTCAGCGGCCTCCCTGCCGTGCCGGTAACCGGACCCCGGGCTGAGGTCATGCCCGCGGAGAGACAGCTGCTGGCCGGCCGGGCAGCCTCGGGGGTTGCGTTCTTTGGGGACTCCTCGGGGAACAGAGGCTCCTAGAGCGCGTGGTTTATTTTGTTGGAAACTTGTGAGGATAAAGAGTTTGCCCTGCGGTCCTTTATGTCCTGCAGAGGTTGATAAACATGGCTGGTCAAGGTCAGAAACAGCCCCGCGGGGAAAAAAGCGCAGGGCTGGATGGGAGCAGCAACAGGAAGACTTGAAAGAAAGCAGGACACGTGATGAAGCCAACTCAAATTTTTAATACAGAAGCAGTAGAAAAGGTTTGTTATAATCATTCTAGTCAAAAATGTCGATATAATAGAACCCCCTACCCTATAAATACCAAAACTATCCATGGCCATAAAAGTGGAGTTAGTCATGGCAACATTGCATCATTCAGCTGCTGCCATGCTCAGGTATTTCAGGAAACAGCTTCCTTATATGGTGTTTCTCTCACTGCAGACTTCACCTGCTCTGCCAAACACACACACACACACACACACAGAGAGAGAGAGAGACTTCACAGTATTATGACAATGCCTCACAACTGCCTGTCAACCCTCAAAAGACACTTTAATGTCGTGCTTTTGCCTGTTTGCAGGTCTCTGTTGTGCGTTGGCCTTCCCGCCTCACAGCACCTGGCCACTCCTTATTCTCAGTAAGGTCTTGTCACAGCTCTTGTCAGTTTGTTCCCCACAACGCGGCAGTTTCCAAGCAACCGCTGCAGCAACGAGCAGCACAAAACTGGCGGGAAGCAGAGAGGAAGCATGTGCGATAAGCAGAAGTGGAGGTGGAGGTCTGAACTTGCGTGACGTGCATCGGTCACACGTGGTCATTTGACCTGAGCTCAGGCACACAGTGAGGAGCAACTGATACCTCTCTTACAGACACATGGACTCTGTTTTCCTGACACAGAGTTGCCGTGGCTCCATGCCGAGCGGTGACTGCTCGCATTGTGAATGCGATGTGTATTTATTGTGTGTTGCAGCCGAAGAAAATCCAATCCATGTGACAGTCGTCTCTATACTTAGGACTTTAATGGACTCTGCCTGTTCGTGTTTGAAAGGCTGGTCTGTCTGTCCATTCTGCAGGATTAACACATTAACAAACACTTCATGACCTTAACGCCCTGGTTTCAACTGCGTGGACAGTTCCAAGAGTAGTTCTGCACTTAGTGTTTGTCTTGACAAAGACTGAACCTCTTTGTTGCTCAGACGGAGAGAACACGGAGAGGATTAATGGTGCAGCAGCACATTCAACACATAAATATGGATTTACACCTGAGTTTAAAAGAGTCCTGAAAGTCCAATTAGCAGTGCCAACTCGTTCAGATGGCTCATTAAAATGGAGATGTTTTTGGGTCCACTCTGCTGTAGCGAGCCCCTGCCTCTAAAGTCATGGTGCTACCAGAAACCCAACGACAAGCAGCACAGTTAATGATTAGTTAATGCTTTTGAAGTGGGGTTGGTACTTATGTTGCATTCACGTGGTTCAACACAAGGTTTGGTTAGAAAAAACAAACAGTCCGACGGAATAGAAAAAAATAAGTACAATTATATCATGACGATTATTTTATGTCATCAATCTAGTAATTCGTGTAGCTCTAAAATGCAGTTTTCTTTTAATATTCTGCTGCAAACTTCAAATTTCTCTTAAATTCCCTCCAAAACTGAAGGTTGTTCATTCATTTTCAACACGGATAGTGACAGGAGAGCTGCACTCGGTTTTTCTTGTAATATCTTGTAGGATTTCAAGCTGTGAACATGTAATTGTTGTTGTTGCACCAATATTATTTGCTTCTCGTTGTCCAGATTGGCCATGTTTTCTACTGGTGTGAGGGAGCTACAGTATAGTAACATGTGGCTGTAAATTCCATTGCTGCAAAATGTTGAACTATTCTAGCTTTGGGTGGCGCTGGTGTCTACCGTTACCTTTGCCGGTATTCTCTGCCGACCTCGTCTAATTTTACCGTCCTGCTCTCGTCCAATAAATTGTAATCTGTAGATTGTGCCCTCTACTGACTGCCTGAATCCATGTGGATGCAGCATTATCCATAGGCAGTGTTTTAATTGATGGCAGCAAGGAAGTTCAGCTCTGAACTGCTGTGGACAACTGCAGCGGTTGCATTTTGGAGCTTTGTATCGTTTGTCGAACACGTAAGAGATTTGATGAAGCCACTTTGGGCTCTTGGATATTGTGATGGGCATTTTTCACTGCTTTCTAATCCTTCGGCCACACAATTAATTAAGAATAGAATCGGAGCCCTGATTTCCTCATCAGTCATAGTCTCACCACTAATTACAGACACAGACAGCCAAGAAGTTTTCCTCTTTACTGTGTTTATACTATTGTGATTGAATTAACAGGCTAATTTGTGGATTATACATTTAAAGGACGGAGTGAATGAGCTTCGTCTTGCTCTGTCGCACCATTGTTCAGAGTTGGGAAGTGGGGTGTGTGTGTGTGTGCATGTGTGCGTGTGTGCACTGAAGGGCATGGGGGTGTCAGTTACATAGAAATCCCCCTTTTCAAACTCTCTTTTCAGCACAACGGCCGGTCAGTGGGCTGTAAATAATCCCATTACACGCACGCCTCATAAGCACATACGCAGAGACAAATCTGTCCCATTAGATCATCTCTCCCTCTCTCACACAACTCACACACATGCACACTGAAGAGATGCCCTCATTAGAAACTACTGAAAGTCCTGTTTCCTTCCTGTTTGAGGCCTTGACTGCAGGCCCCCTCCCGCCTATGTCTCCTCAAATCAAGTGGCTGAGACTTTTGCTCCCTATGTTCCTTTCCATGTCTTCTCTGGTTCGCGGCCAAATGGAATAGATGGTTATATTTGGATCTTTTCGCTTAGATGTTTTCCAGATGTGTGTGTATGTGTGTGTGTGTTTGTGTATGTGTGATGCAGCCAGGATGGCCGGAGTCACTCATGTCACAGGTTACAGTGACCGGTGACCTGTCCTAACGTGTTTTATTACTTATGTTGTGAGGACATCAATCTGTTTACACAGGCACATTGTGCCGAATCGTGTTCCTTATGGGGAAAAATGCAAGTCGCAAATGCAAGGGTAGCCATCCAGGAGGTTAATTTAAATCAGTCTGACATCCTCTGATGTGATGGAAACACGGTGTGTGTGTGTGTGTGTGTGTGTGTGTACTTTCCAGGCGGTCATGACTAACCTGACATTGTTTGGTCCGTCACGTCAAGTTTCAGCTGTTGTCTCAGATGAATCATCACTCACTTTTGACCCATTAATCGCAGCAGTGTTGGGTCGAGTACTGAAAGTCTATACTCAAAAAAAATTGAAAAAAAATCTTAATAGATTACTCAAAGGACAAGTCACTTCGCATTTTAATACAGGCCAGTGCAAGGTAAACTATGAAATGCGAATCTATCTATCTATAGAGGGTATATTCTAGTATAAGAGATATTGCCTTGTGAGGTCAGGTGTGGGCAGGTTTGTCGCCGGAGGCTGCCTCTTGTTCCCGGTTTTGCTCCGTCATCATTGCATCCTGGTCAACAGACCGGTGGTGCTTGTTTTTCTTCCAGGCAGCTGCAGTAGAGGTGCTCCTCTCTCGCTCTCCACCCCTGCACGCGATGCATGCAGAGCAAACTAGCTGGAAAGAAGGCATTAATGGCAAATGTGGCAACGGAAAATGACTAAAAAATACACTTGAGAAATGAGTAAAAGTGTATTTTTAAACATGAAAAGTACTTGGTAATTAAAAAAATGTTGTTTTACTCGTGTGCATTACTTATAATGCATCATTTACCACCCTTGACTCCCAGTGATATGCTGTTGAAAGACACCTTGACTCCAGCTCTGCTTTCACGTGGAAATGTCGCCCTTTTAAGATGCGATCCCTATTTCAAGAACAAAAGCGGGCAGATCGAGTGCTCGGCATTGTTGCCTCCGGTCAAAATCAAGGGTGAAATAGCTGCTGTGTTGACAGCCCAGCGGGAGGATTTCTGAGGACAATGAAGAGCAAGGTGTCAGGTGCCCAACCAGGATTTACAAAACAATGACTAATCACATGAGCGCCCATTAGGCATACTGAGAGAAATGTCCTGTCTCAAGGGACTGCATCAGGCCTCCCCAGTGAAGAAAACATGATGACATTTTACAGAGAGTTTTAAGAAGAAGGTGACCTTCTGGAAATGCTACAGTCAGATGATTTTTGTCAGAACTCAGAATGGATCCAGTCTGGGATATTTTTAAACTCAATTTGGAGCAGCTTTCAAAGGCGGATTAGTCATGGAGTCATGAATGATCTAATGCTGGCTGGAGAGTTTCATGGCCATTTTGTTGCATCATCGTTTGTGTTTTGTGCTGTTTGTATTGGAGCTGCAGCCATTTGTCAGCGGACAGAAAAATAAACAGCACAAAGTGCTTTTAAGCAAAAGCAGCTCAATGTCTGTTTGCAGCTGCTCAAATGGGAATATTCGCTTGACTCTGCTAAATTAAATAACTGTGTTTTTGGCCGTTGATCACACAAAACAAGACATTTGAAGACATCATCTTGAGCTCAGGGAACTTGAGATGGACATTTTTCACAATAAACTAAAACTTACTGATTAATCAAGAACTTGTAGATTGATCAAAAATGAAAGCAAAAGCTTAGTTTCAGCTCCAGTTTTTATATATGCTTGTGTTGCCTTTTGTCTGTTTCTATCTGATTCATTGTTTCATAGTTGTTGCCGTTCAGTTTCTTTACTGGAAACCTCATTTTATTATTTCCTCCCTCTACACATCTTGTTCCTCCCTCCACCACTGTCCCTCCCGCCCTCCTGGCCTCTCCTCCGTCACAGAGCAGCAGCAATGGCGCCCTCTCTCCTCCAGGCCTACAGGAGGCGCTGGTGGATGGCGGTGACAGCGGTGATTGAAAACCTGCTGTGCTCGGCTGTGCTGCTGGGCTGGGGCTCCCTGCTCATCATGCTGAAGAGGGAGGGCTTCTACTCCCACCTGTGCTCAGGTAAAAGCAGCAGCTCTGCATCACGTAAAGCAAAATGTTGTGTTTGTGTGTTTGTCTTTAACGGCTCCAAAAACATACTTAACATTACCACCTTCATATTTCATGACTCACACAGAGGATTTTCATATTCTCTATATCTGCAAATTAGTCAATTTGAATTTCTTGGCCCGAATTGATCCCAAACACATGCACTGTTGCTGTGTAGGGCATTTCTTTGTCAATGAATGGCTTTTTGGCAAACAAAATGAATATGTGCTAACAAGGGGAAGATTTACCGCTGCAATACATTTCTGTATTCTGGGTTTAAAAAAGAGAAACTAATGGTTCGTTTTGCAACTCCAAAATGATTAGGAAGTAAAGACAATGTGAACAGAACAGAAGGGAAGACAATGGTTTCCAGCCTTCACGGCTTGTGACTCCTTCAAGATGTGTGCAAATGCTGTGTCACTGATTTCATATGTGAAAAATGTACAAATAGATCTCTCTAATCTCTAGTCAACCCTCCCGCAGTGAACGAGTCCGTCGTCATCTCTTTGGGCAACTCCTCCTCGGGCGAGGTGGAGGAGTGGCTCAGCTGCGTGGACCAGGAGGAGATGCTGAACCTGGGATTCACCATCGGCTCCTTCTTGCTCAGTGCCACTACCCTGCCACTCGGTATCCTGATGGACAAGTTTGGGCCGCGCCCAATTCGCCTGGTGGGCAGGTAATGGTTGTAAAACAAGTCCCAGATGTGACACGTTTGTAGGAAATGTGCACGGCTGCAGGGTTTGACGTTATGAAGGGCCTTTTTAAGTTCAGTGCACTTCACAAACACTTAAACTTCTTTTTTTTAGATGCAGATTTTGTCATTTGGAGGGTTGACTCCTTCAGATTTCCTGTATTTATGATGATGATAGTCAGAAGTGGAACCTGCATAAAACAGTAATCAATTCCTCATCTACTACTGAGGTTGTAGTAAAGTTAAAAAAAAAAAAAAGCAGACAGATCACATTCCCAAAGTGGGAGGAGGGAGATTCTCAGTGTGTGAATCAATGAGTGGAGGTGGGGCACTACAGTATGTGCCTGCACATTGTTTGTATAATAAGTAGTGAAATTCCTTCTTGGGTGTGGACGTGTTCTAACAACTGTACTTTCTCATATGATCACATGGCAGTGTATCAGAACAGAAAGACACTTCTACAAATAGACACAGTTAATAATTTAAATAAAAACCCTCACGCCACACACACACCCCCACACACACACACTTTCTGCCTGATGCTTTGATAAGAAGATGTTAAACCACAGATAGTGTCACTCTTTGGCAGATAACCAGTGACTTAACTGCTGATTTATTTTTATGCAAAACATTTTTTTCCCAGCTGGGGATTAATAAAGTTGATCTTATTTTATCTTATGAATGTTGTTTACCTCATATCCACATCTGATGACCATATTTAACAGCATCATTTTCATCACACTTTCACTCAATAATGTGGGTGTTATATGACTCAGACATTTACAAACACAGGGGGAAAAATATATATATGTGTGTGTGTGTGTGTGTGTGTGTGTGTGTGTGTGTGCGAGTGTGTGAGACTTTCAGCATGCCCGAATTAAAGTCGTCCCTGTCCTTTTGTTACAGTTCGTGTTTCGGCCTGTCCTGTGTTATCATGGCCGTGTCTGCCTACGATCCTCACGGTGAGTTCAAATCCAAATCCTAACACACACACACACACACACACACACACGCACACGCACACGCACGCACACACACACACACACACACACACACACAAAACAAGCGGTGCTCAGTTATTGCTCAGTGTAAGTTTAGAGTGAGAGCTGGAGGTCATTATTTCCATAAAATCTGCTGTTTGTCTGTAAGTGCGACATTCTGCATATTAGCATCCGCTGCTGAGGGTTTGTTGATTTACCTGTATTATATAACACATTATATAAAACAGTTAGAAAAGGATAAGGGCTGGATGTGTGGTATTTAGTTAACTAAAGCTAAATAAAACTGAAATTTGTGCCATATGTCCAATCATAAAGACATAAGGAGTTGGATTTAGCAACATGTACAAGATACTGGTTTGGGAAACACTGCACAGGCACAACCTCAATTAAACAGTTCACATCCAATCATGCTCTGTAACATGTGTAAAGATGCAGAGCAGGCCCAGCTGAGGCAGATTTTGCATAAAGGCGTCAAGAGGAAAAGATATGAGTGACTTTGAAAGACGGTTCATTGTTGGGGCACCGATGGCAGGAGCTTCAGTCACAAAGACTGCTCAGCTGGCTGGTGTTTCAATAGGAACAGTAACTTCAGCATCTGGATTAGATCTATGGGAAAGACATCAGTAAATAGGGCCAGAAATCGTGGTCAACAGTGCACATTTGATGACCGTAAATGACTGCAAATCGTTTGTTATGGCCTTCACAGTCACCACATCTCAGCCCAGATGAACACCTGTGGGAGATTTTATATTGATGTGTTAGACCACCACCATCATTAAAACACCAAATGAGGGTAAATCTTTTGGAAGAATGTTGCTCCACCCCTCCAGTAGAGGACCAGAGACTTGTAGAGTCAATGCCAAGGTGCACCGAAGCTGCTCTGGCAGCACATGACAGCCCAACACCTTACGAAGACACTATATGTTGTTTTTTTACTTTAATTTGTCACCTGTCTGTAGATACAGTAGCAGTAGTAGAATTTTCATGAATAAATATTCTTTCAAGAACACTTTTTAAGAGCTTCAAATCAGTACAAAGCTCCTTTCAGACCACTGGATGAGACAGGGTGATGTGTATTCCTCAGTGTTAAACTTATTTCTGCAGACAGTTGAGCGCTTGCACCAGGTGCAGTTGGACAGGTGTGCAAAGCCGTGAGAATGGGCAGACGCCAAACACTCTACCAATGACTTTCCCTACATTCTTCACATTTCCTCCTTCACAGCTGTCTATGTAGCCATTTAGATCTCACCGATCGCCTGCGGCTGCAATGAAAACCATGTAGTTTCAGATGGCAACGAAGACGAGAGAGAAGAATGTGATTAAGATGGCGAGCAGGTTATGAACGGTGGCCAATAGTCAGCCTCTTTGCACGCCACTTCACGTTTTTAAATCACAGTGGCTCAGCTGGTATTGAAAACACACCAGAAAAACGCCCGTCTGCTACCTAAAAATGAAATATTTTATTTCCTGTAGCCTGTTTATTGATCTCTTGCACCAACTGCTGCTTCCACTTTATAAGGACTCAGGGCAACATGAACTTTTTTTCAAAATGAACTAAATGTAGCTGCAGAAACTCAACAAATCCAGCAGAGACACTCAAAGAAAGTGTGTGAAACTTTTTAAGGCTTTTGGAGGCAGACAGGCCCTCCGGTCTTGTTCTGATAAGGATTTTGGCGTTAACTCTTCTTCTGTGTTTCTGTGCTCCTCTGCAGTTCTGTCAGCGCTCATTTTCTTGGCTCTCTCCCTGAACGGCTTTGGAGGCATCTGCCTGACCTTCACCTCGCTCACGGTGAGACACTCAACCAAACAGAAAAAGTACTAACATTTACCTGAGTGATAACATGATAATTGTATAATTACATTACATATATACATCATTAGAAGGGCTGTGCGATATGAAAAGTCTGATGCAGGCCAGAAAAGCGTGCTTTGCAATTTTTGCCGCAGACCCCGTTGACCCCACAACAGACCCAAACACCACAAGCCTCATCACTGAGCTCATGGTGTCCTCTCTGGTTTTGAAAGCATACTGAAAGGAGACGATCGCTCTTCTCTGTGCCAGTTCTTGTTATTTTGGTGGGTCCGCTTCTGAACATAAGAAATGAAGAAGAGAAGGAAAAAAACACATGACAGCTCTCCTGTGTTTGTGAGCTTTGTTCTCTTGTATCCAAACCACAAATTGAATTAGATGGTTATCTCATGCCTCCAAGGCTGCCTTTGCTTTCACACTATGTACTCCATCTGTGTCCCTGGCAACTTCCAAAAATTGCTGTCAGTGTGTTTCATATTTATAGTATTTTCAAAGCTGTGTGATCAGGACTCCCAGGGCAAGATGTAGTCTTTATTGTGAACAAGGCCAGTCATTCTGGGTAGAGGTGGCTCCAAGGTAAAGAGAATAAAACATAGAAGAATCCTTAAATGTTTGAAATGAGTGTTTGAGCTGATAACATAGAAACCAGAGAATGCATTCTCAGATCAGCATCGCGTTAAATCAGCATGTTGTCAGGATCATTTTTAACAGTATTAGTCATAATTAATACCGTGCAGCTTGTCCTGTGTGATAGCGCTGAAAATGCAAAATGCCTCTACTGTTGTTGCAATAATCATATTCTGAGAAAGTCCTAATGTACGGTCCTGTTCCTGGTAGCTGGGAGTCTCAGCGTGGCCGGCCCTCTATTTGTCTCAGCTGAGGAAACAGTGTGTGTTGTGACTGGGAGCTGTGTTTGTTTACACTCACGTCAGGCATGTGTGTTTGCGTGTGATGTGTCAGCTGGTACCAACATTATCAAGTGTGCTTTATTGTTGCTGCTGCCTCCTGCGTCCTGGCAGGTATTTCGGTTTTTGCCTGTGTGTGTGTGTGTGTTTGTGTGTGTTCGTGCGTGTTGAAAAAGTTTCCGTCTGAGCCGCACATGACTTCTCCCAGATGGAAAGTCTCCCATTTGTGTTTTAGCCAATGAGGGCCTCCTGTTGACCACACGCCCTCCCCGAAGCCTGGCCCACTCACCTCTACTCAAAACACTCAAGGCCACGCTTTCTGTCCTCTCTCCTGCTCCCTCTCACTTCCTTCCGCCTTCCTTTGTTCTTGTCCTCCCGTCTTCCTCCTCCCTCCTGCTTCTCGGCACTCAGGGGAAAATCAATACCGAACCTTTTCAACTCTACATGACTGTGCACACATGTGGATGTACGGACGTGTGCGCATGCTTATGCACACACGGGGAGACGAACATGAAACAGATGTTTAGATACTGAAGGTCCAAGTTGAGAGTGGACAGACGACCCTGTCTTCTGACCTTTTCCCTGTATGCCGACTGCAGCCTGGAAGAGAAAAGCACATGTCTCCGTCTGTGTCTCTCTGCAGACTGGCTCACGTTAAAAAGACATTCAGCTGTGCCCACATGCCTCACTGAAACCGGCTGACGTGGCTGTTTGACAGAAGGGAAAAATAAGTTTGTTCCAAATGTGAAGCCTGTGACCTTGAAGGAGATTAGAACAGATGGTAGTTAAAAATCTCTCGTTGGTCAGTCGTTACGAGCTCATGCTGTTCAACCACACATTGCTGAGATTTGTTTGAAGTTCTTGTAACGATCCCAAAATTTTCCAAAGATACCAAATATGTCAAGCTGGGTTTTGGGGAAATGTGCGTGAAATGATGTTCAGAGCTGCAACGATAAGTCAATTAATAAATTATTTGACTGAGAGAAAATTAATAAGCGACCATTTGGAGAATCAATAATCATTTAGGTAATTTTTTTTTTTAAATGGCAAATAGTTTATGAAAGTTTCTCAAATTTCCTCATTTTCCTTGTCTTACATAATAGAAAAATGATGATTTTGGACTGTTGGTCATTGGATGACACAACAAAGAAACTATATTCACTTTTTTAGGTGTTAGTTGCAGTCCTATTCCATTTGATGCAAACATGAACACTTTGGTCCTATCATTTCACTCAGGGTGTAGCTTTGAATGAAGAGCTGGAACAAGATGATGCAAAATGTCGTAGAATATGATGATTTTAATAACCTTAAAGCTTCTAGAGACAAGAGGGGGAAGGAATAAAGTTTGTTCCCTTCAGTGTTCCTTTTAGTGTTTGCCCATTGACACAGACTCACGTAACTCCCACACAGGACAGTACTGTGTCCTTTCTCTTCTCTTAATCACACACAAACACAACATTAATATCACACACACGCACACGCACACTTGAGTAATGTCCAGCTCCCCCCTCCTCTTTGTCCCTGTCTCACCTCTGTGTCTCCCTCGCCCCTCCCTCCCTCTAACTGGTCTGCGTAGACCAGCATTGACTGACCTCCACACTGTTGTTGTTGTTGTTCTGAAGAGCGAATGACGGCGGAGCGCGAGCACTGAGAAACACACACACACACACCATCATGATTTAAACCACATGCTTTAGAGCAATAAGTCAAAAATGATTATGGATGGATAAAACAAGGAGAATCTCTGTTCTTTTGAGTTATTTTAAAAGGAAAGAACACGTTCTTCTATAGACAGTCAACCATGATGAGGATCAAAAGCCCCTGATAATAGAGGGTCTGTCATATGATTTAATAAAATATGGCAGTTTATTGTATGTAGAATATGGAAAATTTACAGTATAAACAGCATTTAAACTTTAAGGAGAGTTTGCTGGTGAAATCATCTCAACTGTACGACCCTGATCAAGGTAGTTCTGCAGACACTATTTACACTTGTGTTGTGTGCACATTTACCATGTGGATAGTATCAATACATCAAGTCATGCTGCAAACAAAAGCATAAGACTGGCAGAGAAATAAAAAGTCCCCAGAGGGAGGAGCTGAGAAATTGCTGCAACAGGCCAAAGGATTATGGGTTTAAATTCGAGCAGCAGTGACGAGAAGTCGCACAATGAGTCAGGGTTCAGCTGAACTAAATTTTTTTCTTTTTGCTATTTGTGGACAAAATGACAGGCATTACTTGAAGGTGGAGTCACTGATTCTGGAGCTGATTGTTGAGTCTCATACTGACATATCTGATTGCTGGCTGCTGGTCCAAGTCACAAACCATCGACTATCTTTCTGCGCAATCTGCGACTCCACCTTTAACTTGATGAAGTTGTGAGGTTCGGCCTGTACTTCACTTGCACTGCACCATAGCTTACCTAATAATTACCTCAGCGTGACCTCAAGCCTCAAGCCTGTGTGAACACACCTTTGTGATTTTGAGGTTCATTTAAGGTCATTGAACACCATAGTTCCTTCACTGGCACATCTTTGCCTGAAGCACACAGCCTTCACAAACTTAACAACCAGTAATGACGCGCGTGAAGTACGCACAGCATGTCTGCGTGCTTGTGTGTCACATCGGCATTGAAGGAATGAAGACAGTCTGCATGCGTTTGTTGTAAGAGACTGCCAAAAAGTACTGGCTGCGCACCTCACTGGGGCTACGAGAGTCTGTCACATGTCAGCTTCGGTCTCAGCGAGCAGAGAGAGAGGTGGAACTTTTGCTCAACAAAGAGAGGCAACTACAGCGAGAGAGGGTGGCAGAGAATCGAGGTGGAGCGAAGAAGCCGGTGCTAATCGGCTGTGGTTTAGTGTTTCCTGCTGGGCTCTCCGCAGAGGGGCTGCAGCTGTGGCTCGGGGAGATCAGACAGGCCGAAAAACTACCTCTCGTTTTCCTCGTTCCTCCCCTCGCTTCACCTCTCTCCTTCTTCCGCCCCGCTCCCCTTTTACTCCACTCTCTCCACCTGCATTCTACGTCTCCTCTGCACATTCACCAAAATTTCTCACTAAGCTACTATTTGGCCCGTTCTCTCGGCGATTAAGGTCTTAATTAAACCCGGTGCCAAAGTCTTACAACACCCAAGCGAGTGAGCACGGCAGGAGTAGAGCCTGAACTGATTAGCTGTGACAAGTGAACGGCCAAAGCTCGGTATGTGTGTGACTTCCTGACACCAGTTGACCCTTGTGTGCCTCCAAGCCGTCACGTGTTTCTGTCCACGTCCCCCTGGCAGCGTTAGCATGCAGGACATGTCCTGCAAGGCCCTGTGTGAAATGTGTGTTTTTATGAGAACATAGCGATGGGAGTCACGCTTGCTGCCGGCACATGCACACATACGTGTCAGGCTTGTCTTTGCTTTCTGCCTCACACACGAATCGCTCAAACACACTCCCACACTTCTGAGGGCAAACACCAGCGAGCTGACATCTCACATGGCTGGAATATCTTAGCCTTAACATTAGCAAGAGATGCAAACTCCCCTTGTGTGCTCAGAGGGCCCTCGCGCCTGCATACCACAAAGCTCCACAGCCAGAGAGCCTGGCGCTGTCGATCCGGTGGCCACAGGCCGGCCGTGAAGAATTTCGGTTCTCGGAAGCGCTGAATGAGGATGGGTGTTCTCCGGGATGTTTTTCTCGTCTCGCTCAGACAGTCAGGCTCTCTCCCGGGCATCCTCAGGAAGGTTTTTTTTTTTTTTTTCTGTTTACCTGCCCACCTCATTGTTGTGCGAGCTCTCGATGTGACCCCACGCTTCCCACTGCAACACAACGCAGTCTTCCAGCCACAAACCGCCACCACAGCCTAATCTTTACACAGCAGCCAACCCCTGACACACACACACACACACACACACACACACACACACACACACACAAACAACTGTTTTCACAGAAAAGCCTCCTTCCGTCTTTACGTCTTGGCTGGCTCAGCAGCCAAAAGCAGCTCTAGGAATTTCCATTGAGGGTAATAAGTTCTTAGAAACCCTTTCTTAGTTATTTCATGCTTTATGACTCACCAGGGCTTCAAATATGGCCGATCAGTTCCAACGAGTGTCACTATAAGATATAGACAGCAGGCATTCATGATAGATTAACAGTGACAGGGTAATCAGTAAATTATCACCAGGCCCTGAAGAGCTTTATAGCATCTTTTAGCTCATGATTTTGGTTTTCTGGCCCACAGCTTCACTGCTGTCATCTGTGTTTTTGCAGCTGCAGGAGGCTCAGACACACCAAATGGCAAACTTAGGGACTAGCTGGTGAACACAGCTAGAGAGTCGGACATTTAACACAGGAGCAGGTGGAGACCAAAACAGAGATAAAAACGGAGTGGTCATCAGGATTACGACCCCAAATAGACGATAATGCCGCTCTGTACCTGCTGGATGTGTAAACAGGCAACTGTTTGCCGCCATGATCTCCCTGTCAACTTTATTCTGTGATACTAACTCAGTGTCATGCTTTCAGCTAGTTGCTCTAAGTGGCCAAAAAATCTGTTGGAGAGTTAAAGAGCTTAAATGGACACTGAAATACTGTTACAGAATCAACACATTTTATCATTCTTATCGGCATGTTTTGCATTTATAGTGCATGTTAGCACAGTTTGTAGATTCATTATCCTTCCACCTCTATACATCAACCTCTCTGCCCTCTATTCCCCTCCTCACTGTGGGTCAGCAATGAAGTAGCTGACTGAGCAGTTTTATCATTAATTGCAAAAAAATTGTAAAAAAAAAAAATTTCATGTAAAGGTGCCAATCCTATTATTTTTTTGGCTCGTCGCGTTCCCAGTTTCCCAACTGTGACCTGATGTCATTTGGCCGGGCCTCGGTGAGATCAGTGTAAGGGTGTGGACGCACACCTACGGGATAAAGCAAGGGACGCTGACATTACACGGCAAACTCTGACCCAGCGGAGAGATTAGGTGACGCCAGCAGAAGTTTGGAAAACCGTGGTCAGTGCTGAGAGAGAATAGCGAGCCTGTCATGCAGCACACCTAAAATCCCACACATGTGATTTTATAATCGTGATTGACCCGTTTAAAACTCTAATCAAAGGACACTGGGTGTGCTGGCAGCACAATAGGTGATTGTTATGTTCACTAAGCTTCTTACTACTGTAAATAGGTCAACCTAATATATGATGTGTTCGTGCCTGGTGCCTGCCACGTCGTCCCCGTTGCCGTGTGTCATGCATGCTCCCACGCTGGGTCCGCCAAGCCCTCCGTGGTTCATCGAGGGCTGCCTATAGATCGGCTTCCACATTTTTAATCCGACCTCAAAGAATTTGTTGAAACTGCAAGAATAAAGACGGTGGATGTGTGTCTAAGTATAGCTTAGTCTGTGTTTGAACTATGGGGTCAGTACCCAAAATGGGTCATGATTTTGTTTCTTGTTTCCTCATGACATGGAAACTAATATTTTTTTAATGAGTCTGCTCTGCAGGGAGAGAGGTGTGTGACTGGGTGCAAACGCCCCACAGGCAAGAACTGTTCACAGTGTCTTGATTAACTTTCATGCTCTGGGTCATCCTGTTACACAAAGCAGCTGTCTGCCCTCTGCTGGTCAAAGTGACATACTGCACCTTGATAAAACAACATTTTTTTTTAACACTGTTTAAATAGGTTACATACAGGTTTAATATATTTCATTGCGCTCTAGGTGAACATGTTCCAGTACATGTGATAAGTGACATCTAGTGTGTTTCTTTATGCAATTTGCCTCTTGTTTCTCCCCTCCTCTGTCGTCACAGCTCCCCAACATGTTTGGTGCTCTGAGCTCCACCGTCATGTCTCTGATGATTGGCTCCTACGCCTCCTCTGCTGTCACCTTCCCCGGAGTCAAGGTAAATTACAAAGGCGATACAAGCAAAAATGGACATGACTCCAAATAAATGCGTATGTTGCCCTATACCTGCTGGGTGTGAAAGTAACTGTTTTACTACTTCACCAGGTGATATGATATGCCTGTGTTCTGCTGCCCCCAAGTGGCCAAATAACATCAAGGAGTGCACCTTTAAAGGCAAAAGGGAGTTGATTAGAAATGTAACAGCCCTCTTCCTCCCTCTCTGTCTTCTTCCCAGATGATCTACGATGCAGGCGTGTCCTTCCAGGTGATCATGTGGGTGTGGGCGGGCCTTGCGGCATTTGTCTTTTTCAACTGTTTCATCAACTGGCCCACAGAGGGCTTCCCGACACCTGACGAGGTAGACTACAGGTGAGTGTGGCCGCAAGTCTGTTCCTTCATCAAATTTAAATGTTGATCAGAATCCTTCACTGCGACGTCAACTTGCGTGTGTGTGTCTGTTTATATATGACAGTAAGATCCTCACACTGCAAGAGCTGCCTTTATCAGACCAGAAGATTGTTGGAGAGAGACTGAGCCACAAAAATGGAGATGTCCGACACTCCACAGAGAAACTACCGAATGGACCTGACACTGCACAGAGTAAGTCCACAAACAGCCATTTGCTTTATGCCAGTGCCTCCCAGTCATTTTGGCTTGTGTCCTTTTAAAACAGAATTAGGTTTACTTGTGATGCCTCAATGCAGGTTGCATACATTGCAGGCCAGAGGCATTATGTTTTCACACTGTCTGTCTCATTATCATGATATCTCAGAAATGCCTTGAAGGAATTTCTTACAATTTGGCAGAAATGGTCACTTGGATAAAAGGATGAACTAGATTTTAGATTTTAGGTTACAGTGACTACACACAACATATTTTTCACCATAACTCATACAATGATTATGACACACAGATGTCTAATAGGATAAGATGATGAAGTGATGACATTTTATATCCAAAAGGTCAAAGGTCATCTTCACTGTGACATTATAATGTTGTGCAAATATCTGGACATTATTCAGCACCCAGGAACAGAAGGGGAGATTGTGACCAGACTTGGTGACACTGATCTTGGGTGTCCACCTTGAAACTGTGCTGATGTGTGAAGCAAGTTTCCATTCGATGAAACCTCCTCTGTCCTCCTCTCTCAGACACTGTTCCTTTCCGTCGCTCTGTGTTCTCTCCCATCTTCCTGTGGAGTCTGATTACGATGGGGATGTCCCAGTTGAGGATCATCTTCTTCATGGGTGCAATGAACAAGATGCTGGAGTTCATGGTCACCAACGGCGAAGAGCATCGTGAGTGTCAAACCCTCGACCACATTCCCAGGAAACAATCCATGTGTTTTTTTAGTCTGTTGGACGTTATCCAAGTGTTACTGACCGAGTGGCTCATTGTTTTTATATTGCAGCATCTGAGCAGCTGGCGATTGAGGCAGAAGAGAAAGGTGAGTAGTGTAATACTCCGTCTTTATATTTGTATATTAATGTAACTTTCTGGTGCATGTT